>NC_134922.1:11882500-12206658 GCF_051014615.1 Bombus vancouverensis nearcticus | reverse complement strand
GATGTTTCATCGGGTTGCTTTTAGCGATTGTTCGATGAAATCTCGTTACGTTTCTTCTAACATTCTTTATATCCCTCTGCTACCAGTGTACAATTTTTGTAGTTGATTTTTCATGTATTTCGATGAAATAATCCAGAAAGCCAAACGAGGCAATGGGCAGTACGTCGAAGTGGGTAAATTGGAATCGAATTAACAACTTTGTTACCCTGTTTTTGGATCGATACTGTCAAAATCATATATTTGTCTCATTTTTTCCACCCCCTTTTGCTCGTCTTGCTTTCTCTCTCTCTCTCTCTCTCTCTCTCTCTCTCTCTCTGTTCTCTTTCTTGCTACAAAGTTAACTCCTACTCTTTGCCTCTATGTCTCCTCCCGTCTTCCCTTTTCTTCGCCTCTACTCAGTGTTCATTCGTAGCGATTTTCCTCTGCGTTACTATGCTGCGCGACGTCTTAAATGGACGACTTGGCGACGAAGAGACCCCTCTTTCCTTTAGTGACATGCTCCCACACCAAATTTACGGGCACATCCTCCCTTGATCGCGCTAACCTCGTTTACGAGCAGTCGCACAGCAGCGAAAGAAAAAGAACGAGACTCGGGGAGGAAACCGCGGAATCAAAAGATATTATTCCGTCATCTTCTTGCATAAGGTGCTCCCGATGCTGCGAACGATCTTTCACGATTTATCGTTTCATCAGCCACGGACACGCGTAAATTTTTTACCGTGAAATCTTAAATCTGAAAAACGACAAGGTTCTTACAATTAGCTTCACGTACGTATGTACGGGGGGTGATTCTACGCGAAAAAAGAAGTCGAAAATATAGAATAAAAATTTCTTTTTTAATTTTTTTTTTTAATTTTTCCATCGAGACAACGATCTACATTGAGATCCGCTATAACGAGACGCGATAAAGTGCACGCGTACCGAGCCAAAATTCAATGTCGATTTTCTCGAAAACGAAGCCTCGAACGAAAAATTTTTATTCCATATTTTCGACTTCTTTTTTCGCCTAGAATCACCTCCTTTGCGCTTGTACTACTAGTTACCAACTACCCTGTATATATTTTTCGTGATTTTAAGATCTTTGTGAACATAGCGAAAGGAATGGGTTAAGACGATCGCATCTTCAATTTCTGCTCGATACATTTCAATTTTTTTCAGCAAAATGTTTATACGTAGAACTACGCACATCGCAGGGAAATTACGCCTAATTAGATGACAAAGTTACTTGGCGATTCAAATTTTCTTAGAACCAGCGTTCATCCGATAGCGAGTCAAGACGTAGACATCGTTCTTTGTAATACGGCATAGTCCTATAACGTGTTTCGCCCAGTAAATATTATAACCGTAGCTACTTTGGACATTTCGTATATTCTCGCATATTACGTACAAACTTTGTATCTTTACACACTCCGATTTTCTAGGTTTCGATACGTAACTCGAGTCTCGGTATATCGATGGATCAATATATCGTACGTACTTTTGTATCCATCTTGGAATCTTTTTATCTCTGATTTTGTACAGAGAGTCGAAAGCATTCGTCGTTATTACAGTTTAGAACGTGCGTATCGTGTTCATGCGATACCACCCAAGCGCTCTCGATCCAGCGAATGGCATCCTTAAATCTTGTCTACTCCGACGATCCACAAATCGTCCCGTGTCTACGCAAAGTAACGATTTCTTTACTCGGACCAATGGAAGTTTCCAGCGTTTAGAATTTTCTTAAACGTTCCGCTCGATCGATCGAGTAAAATCATTATAATTTGATATATTCGCATTTCTCTAATGAAAACGTACATTACGAAATACAAGCAAGCGCGCGGATATTTGCGACCGGCGATGCATATTCGCGCACGCCTAATCGTAATTCCGCTATTTCCCGATTTTTCCAACTTTTTTGCAACGCTGCGATCGAAAGATGGATACGAGTTTTCGATAACGAGGCATCGGTTTCCAGGCAAATATCAATTCGGCGTTGCACCATCGACCGAGCGATATTCGTACGCAGGGTTGCCCATACGAAAAAGATGCGAGTTATCAAAGCGAGAAAATGGGAATGGAGATTCAGTGGTGTGTCGCATTGCGGCGCAGCGGCAAAAGTACCCGATGCACCGACCTCGAAAAGTGCGACACACGATGCACTCGAAACTCGAGCGAGGCCGGACGAAAGTCGTACAACGCCTCTCTCGATTCGTCAGTTCGCGCGCGCTTAACCGCCGTTACAAACGACGACGAATTCGTTACCCTCCACGTCGACGAAAAACGAAAGGTGACGGCTCGCCAACTGCCTACACGAATTAATACGTTCGATTCGATTAATCGGCAAACGACCACTTCGCTATGAATTTGTATCAAGCGATGAAACGCAAATACACGGAAATGCTACTTGTGGTTGGACATCAGAGAGAATCGAGAAGAAAACAAAGTATTCCCAATTCTATAATTACGAAGCAAGAATAAATACCTTGTTTCTCGTCGTGTTAACCGCGGCAAATAAGAATAGTATGTTCTTAGATGGCTTTGTATTATAGTTATGAGACGCGGTTGCATAAGAGGGTTATCTATTCTATTGCGTAAAGTTGCAGACTGAATCTTAAGATATGGAAACTTAGCTGTCTCAGACAACGTCTACCTTAACCCCTGGTTAATCTAATCGTAGTAACGTTAGACAATGATTTCACGGTTTACGAACCGATCCCTAGAACACGCTCGTTCCACCGGAGAATAAAGGAAAATTATTTTCACCCTTATCGCGGATCGTGTCATCCACTTAGCAAAGGAGGGGAACGAGAAGGAGCGAAAAGGAGGCCAAGATATCCTACGATATATACATACGGGACATGTAGCATCTATTTCGTCGTCTTGTTCTACGAAATCGCGATCGTAGATACGAGAACGCGTGTACGCGTTCCGTTGAGATACTAAATTACTTCTGGTCGTTTATCTCCCATTGTCAGCGACGAATATCCTTTCTTTCCTTCTCTTCTACCAAAGATGCGAGTGTAGGATTGAAAATCGGTTCTAATCCTTAACGAAATAACGACAGGAACGTCAGTTTGCAGTAGAAATCGCGGTGTCGACGAAGAATTGACGCCGCCGTGCCGTCTCATCGAAATAAGAGGACGCTCGGCAAACGACAATTGCTGGAAACCTTGTGGCGAGTCTGGCGATCCACGAGCCAAAATCTCACTGGTCGTGGCACATGACGGACGATATTGATCGCGTAATAAAGATTTCCGTTTCGTTTGCTTCGAACGAACGCGATCTATCCATTAACGATAGCATCGGATGCCGGTAGCGAAAGAGACGCGCGATTTCGAACGATTTTCTAATAAAAAAACAAATACTCGATTAACTGTTAAACGGCGGACAATTATATCGCTCAATACGTACAACTAAAGACAGCGAACGAACGATCGAACGGTTCGACTTTTTCTCCCGCGTTCGCTCCTCGACTACGAAAATTTCCCTTTTCCCTGCGTCTTGAAATTTCCCACGCGTCCATGAAACTCCAGGATCCAGCAACGATCTAACTTGCAATACGAATACGAATATTCTACCTCTACGTGTGCGTGACTGTACGCTTCTATATCTGTTGGTCCATACTTGAAGGGTTAAACGAGTAGAGCCAAAAGATCGGTAGGTTGAATATCTTCGTGGTTGGCGTCACGACGCTCTAGACTCTAGACCATAGACGTCGGGGGTAACGTTGAGGGTGTGGACGTCGTTGGCTCTAGTAGGGGAGTCTCCGATTGTGTCTATGTCGGTATCGGTGTCTACGTTGTTGTCGTGTCGTGGTGTTGGTCTGAGCGTCGGTGTCGGTGTCGGTGTCGGTGTCGGTGCCGGTGTCGGTGTCGGCGGTGTCGGTGTCGGTGTCGGCGGTGTCAGTGTCGGCGGTGCCTACAGGCTGGCTGCACAAGGGTAGGAAAGAAAAGGAAATAACGGGACAGTGAGCGGAGAGAGGAGGGTAAGGAACGAAATGAAAGGGGTGAAGTGGCGAAAGAGAGAAGAAGCGCGGGTTGCGGGGAATGGAAGGCGGAAGACAGACGGGTGGCAGACACCCCATGCTTATCCTCGTCCCTCCAACGGCACTCGGTCCGTGACTCACTAAACCGTTAAGGGATAAAGCCGCGCTGCTTTCACAGTATGCGCACACACCGACACCGATATTTGCAGATCCGCGTGTGTTAACCTGCGCCCGTGTCTACGCGTGCACTGCTCGATAGCTTCGATGTATCTCTCGTTACGCTTGTACACGAACAACCTTCTCTCGCCTCTTATATTTCATCGCACTCTCCTATGTATATGCGAATCCCTGTGTCTCCCGCCAACACACTGCTCCTGGCACACGAGCTTCGAACCGCCGAGTGCATTACACTTTCTCTCTCCTTATCCCTGCATCTCGTGTTCTTTTTCTCTATATGTATACATACATATGCATACATGTTATATATGTCCGTTTTGGTTCTTGCTATTAGACGGTTTTTGTAGTATAACGAGCGGTTATATACGAGCGAGATTACGCTCGAACGACAAAGCGATTCGCCTCTGAAAGAAAAATTCGTCTTGCTTGTAATCCTCGTTACGTCTGTCGGATTTCGTCGCGAGTCCTTCTTAGTCGACTACCGATATTCTCTCGTTTCAATATCACACCATCGCGTCGCGTTGTTGGAATGAAAAATTCAAATAGACGTAAAAATTGGCGTGATCTTTTATCCTGCTCGATGCCTCTTTTTAACGAAACGAATGCTTCTTGTTCTCAGGACGTACGTTGAACGGACAGCCGTTATTGGAATTTCCAATGTCCAGTGGAGAACCCGCGTTGGAGCCACTGAGGATCAAAAGAGCAACCCTTTGGACCAGAGTGGAATTCAGGCACGCCCACCATTATCAACATCATCGTCAGGGTCAAACGAACCAAAGAAATATTACTCTCTGGGTATTTAGAGTACGCTGCGGCAACACGACGCACTTGCGTGGAAAGGTAATCTCGACCGGTCGATTATTTAGATTCGCTTGGATGTTCTTATCGCATATATGTAACGCGTCGAGTAATTAACTTTCGTAATTTCCCCTTTATAATCGCGTGTTTCTCGCTACTGAATATTCCGAATGCGCACGCTTATACAGAAAGCCTTTCAGAAAGCTTTTTTCCTTACTTGTCTCGACGAGTGCCACATGTTCCCGAAGACGGGGCGTAAATTTTCCAAATAACCCGATCAAGTTCGTAGACACGCGCGAATTACGCGTCGGTTGCTCTTCGTCGCATCTAGGATCTTCGTGCGATAATTATACGTACGATAGCGACAAGAAAAAGGACGCTCGACCACTTTCGTTCGACTTATATAAATGTAATCGCGTTAAAACGTACTGCGATCTTAAGTCGTCTTAGCAATCGTTCGTCCAATATTAGCGACTACGGTTGACGGGTTTCAGCCGATCGGGAAGCTTCGAGTAATGCCGAGTAGGGTGAAAAATAAAATAATTCGCGGTCGTTCTCCTTCCCTGGCGAAAAACGGATAAATGGATATACACGTGGTTTCGTAGGAGCTAGGTCAATACTTGGAGATGGTCACGTCGCTGGGAGTAAACGTTGGACAACTGGGTTGGCTCAAATTCGACGTCACCAAGGTTGTGAACAGTTGGTACACGACGAGTCGGGATACCGCCAGAGATAAATTAACGTTGCTCGTCGACTGTACCGGATGTGGCTCGCACGTCTACGTATCCACCTTTGACGGACATTCCCCGCACGTGATCGAGTCATCTTTAAACGCAAAAGGTATCCAACTATCCTGACTTTTTCTTTTCCCGAGAAATTTGTTTGAACGCGTAGAAATATCGTCGACGCTGTGATCGATCGATCATCGATATTCGTTTCGTAAGATTTGAAAACACCGCGAAATTATGGAACACGTTCGAACGTGTACAAGTTACAGGTTACTAGCGACACTTTTAGCAGAAAATGTACAGTGTCTTAAACACACGTGCGATTAAACGTATCGATATTAAACATAGGTTCCGCTCGATATCACGGCTAACATAACGAATAATTAATTGTTCGCTTGCGAGAAATACCTTGTAATTCGAATACGTGTATTTTTATTTTTATATTCGTTTCAAATTTGTCTATCGCAAACGTGATAATCGTGTCTCGTGGCGGTATTAGCGAATAATCACAATGTCACGAAAAACCACGTTTCGCAGGTACTCAAGATCCGGATAGGCCTTTCCTAGTCGTCCGCACGGATCCCGCGGCTGTGAAACGGGTTAGAAGGCGAGCGATCGAGTGCAGCGGTGCTATAAAGGGTCAATGCTGCAAGCAAAGGTTCTACGTAAATTTTTCTCAGCTCGGCTGGGACGACTGGATAATCGCTCCTCAAGGGTAAGGACGATAACGAAATCGTATCGTAAGAATCTGAAGCGCGATCCTCTTGCGACGTAAGGTGAGCTGAAGTTATTCGAGTCGTCGACTTAAAATGCGATCTTCGACTTTGCGACATCGATAGAGCGGTCGAAATCGTCGTAGGCTGCGAAGCGGACTTTTACGCGCTTATTTAACAGCGCGATAATACGCAGAGTGTACGTGATATGCAAAAATACGGACGATATCTGTTTGTCAAATCAGGTTGAGAAAAGTACGAGTTTGCGTAAAAAGGCGCCGTCTAGTTGCGACCGATGATGCAGTGCTGTGTATAGTTTCACACAGTCGAAGGAACAAACGAGGTGTTGCATTATTGACACAACGTTGTCGGGGTGGATGGTTGTTTTGCCGATCGGATTGTTATCGAGTTAGCGTACGCAGACACGAGTGGAGCGGGGTATACGCGTTGTACGATGGCACGAGACGATACAGCCGTCGATCAGTAACTGCAAGTCATTCGTAGGGTATCCCGTGAAATCAGAGTGTCGCTTACAAGTGCAACGGCCCTAAACCCTTAACTTACCGGCAATTATTGCAAACAGAATTGTCTGCAGCTTAACGAAGTTTGCCGTTCTGCGGGAACACGCACGCACGAGAAACAGAAATTCGATATCTGCTTCAAATTTTCCCCAATTAAATACAATTTCTATTTTACCGTGTAATACAATTCTATCTTACCGTAAATATAAATATCCTTGAACTCCGTACATCGACGAAAACTCTGCTAGATTAACCCTTCGCGTAAATATTCGTCAACCCTAACTTGCTTCGACCAAGCTGGTAACAATGCCGATCGCAGACAGAGAATTTCTCTAGTTGCACGAACTGACGGACGTTCGTCCAAGTTGGTATCGTCGCTTTGAAAAACTTGCTTGTGAAAATTATGGAAACTACGTGGAGTAACGTAAACGGGTTGTTCGATCTGCGTAGGTACTACGCGAATTACTGCAGGGGAGACTGCGCGGCCGGACACAGAACACCGGACACCTTCCTCAATTACTACACCCACGTGATCGAGGAATACCGAAAGATGGATCGACTGGCTGGCATGCAGCCCTGCTGCGCTCCCCTCAAGTTCTCGCCGATGTCGTTGATCTACTACGGTCCTGACTCCAACATCATCAAGAGAGATCTACCAAAGATGGTAGTGGACGAATGCGGCTGCCCTTAAACGTTCGTCTTCTACTCCGTACATAGCTCCTTCTATGCTCTCCCTTCGCGCTCCCTTTACGCTCCCTTTACGCTCCCTTTACAATCCCTCCGTGTATGCTGTTCGTACGCAGCCTGTACGCGGACTCGAAGTCGATTCGAAGAGGCTAGTGCGTCCACTGAAACGGCCTTTTCGAGATTTACAGCGAGGTACGGTATACATATTTATACGCGTCGGATCTTCGTCCGGCGTTCCTTCGATATTGTCAAATTTCATAACGCTTTGCCCGCAGAATTCGTGGCTGTTGATCGCGACGAGGCCGTTTAGTAGGTCGTGGTCGTCACCAGCGCGTTACTTCGATTTTCCATTCGCTCTGTATATACGTAGTTCGTGGCGGAATGTAACGAAGTTGTTCGTTGGAAAGCAAACTAGACGCGTTTCGACTTTGCTCGCGATCCGACAGGCTTCTCACTTTTTAGATAGACTGGCTCCGATTCGGATGGTAAATCGACGATCGGACCGCGCGTTCTCGCTCGTTGGTGGTTCGGTCGCGACACCCAACGAATCGCCGGATTCGCAATCGCGATCTGAAAGCGTTCAGGGAAGAACGGGGCAAAGAAGAAACGCGGATTCAGCCGTTAACGCGAAGGTTTTCTAATAAGACTTGTAGCTAAATTACTTGCTCGTTTATTAATAAGAGCTGGCTGAGAGTAAATAGAAACGGACATGAAGCGAGTGTGTGCGTGTGAGAGGAAGACCGAGAGCCAGAGCGCGTGAGGAAACGTGTGAAAAGAAGGAAACGTGAAAGTAACGCGGACGACTGGATGAAAAAAAAAGAGTGGAAATAGGAGCACGAAGAGAAACGAATAAAGAAAAGAACCGTTCAACGAGAATTACGTTCGTTTCGTTTCCACGCCACGTTATTAATGATTGCTCGTGGCAAAGAGCACGGGATTCAAAGGGAGTTTGGAGAGGAAAGAGGCTACGCGAAACGAACTTCTTGCTAGGAGCTTAGTCTTTTCGTACTAGTTGCGCGATTAAGAGGAAAACGAAGGGAAAGGAACTAATGAAAGTAAAAATGAGTGATTCCAATTTTAGGGTTTATGTATTACGTATGTATATTATATATACATGCAGACACTCGAGGTGATTTAACCGAGTATAAATATTTAAATACGAGCGTAAAGTTTAAGTGTAAACTATAAAAAGAAAAAAGAAACTCAATCTGATTGCCTTGTTTTTTATGCGAAACATTTGAAAGTATCGAAGAAAACGACTTAAATTGAAAAAAAAAGCAAAAAATATTATAAAATGCATGCGTACATGATAGATTTATACGTATATGTATCTACATGTGCATATATGTATAAATGAGATATAGATACATACACACGAGGGACGATAATAGGAAAACGAAAAAAAAAAACGCAAAATATTCGATGTAGCAGGGATGGGAGGGTGGGAATTTTTGGGAAGGGTGCGGGTGGGGCGGGGTGGGTGGTCTTAAGTGCAAAACAGATTAACGAAAGTCACGATATAATTCTTATTTATTAACTAACTTAATCAACAATATTTCCATAATAACAGCCGATAGGATGAATCGTTGAAAACGTCAGAACGGTGTTGTAAGATAAACATTTTTCTTAACTCAAAGTTATAAAACAACTTTATAAAAGTTCCAGTCTCTTATAAATACAACCTGCCAATTTCACAAGGGTATTAGAAAAGAAAGACTCGCACGCGAATTTCGCGCGTGCACACTGTGTACGTTCGTAACGCACATGTTCTAGGCGGTAACTATACCTAACAAAGTACACGTAACAATTATTCGGTTCATCAAAAGACAAAGTCTCTCCTAAAGGGTTTTCTCCGGATTTTTTACATGCGTACTATCTGTGTTCTTATCGGCGAGAAGAGTCGCAAAATTGCATTAGATCATCGTCAATCGGATAAACGTTCGATCGAGCGACGTGAAAGGGAGAAGAAAAAAGAAAAAAAGAAGAAAATACGGATAAAGAATTACACGTACGAATAATTGTACATACGTATGTAGCGATCGCATTGCCAGTTACGGGAGAAGGCGCGAGACTCTTTCGAAGGATAATTAGTCGAAGGAGATGGACTCGATAGGACGATAGATACGCAATGACAAGTTGAAGAGGCGTGTAAATTACAAATAATAACGAACAATACAAAATGACAATAATTAATCGATGGTCTCGAAGAAGATCACGAACAATGGAACAACGGTTTTTCCTTTTCGTTGTTAGACAAACTAGTAAACGTTCGTCTATAATCTTAGTTTCCTTAGATTTTTCATAAAACTCGTGTCGAACGATACACGGTACTGATATCGTTATAGAAAACGGCGCGTCGTGTGTAAAGAAAGATTGAACGACACGCGCCGCGCGATGTCCAAACGATATAGAAAAAGGTTAAAAATTAATTAACGAGCATACGGTAACTTTTAACACGAAAGATGTACGTATATTGAATTATTCGTGGGACAGTTGGTTGACCCACGCAGCCTTACTGGGCCTTATTAAAATATGTATCTTTGCATCATTACTAAAAGTCTATGTACTAATTTAACGATAAAGCATAAATATTTAAACGAACAAAACGATTACAAGATTGAGAGCGAGAGCGAGAGCGAGAGAGAGAGAGTGTGTGTGTGTGTGAGAGAGAGAGAGAGAGAGCAAGTGACGAAGAAGAACGCGACGATACGAGGATGGAAGAAGTATAATAGCGATGGGAGATAGGAGAGAGAAAAGGAAAATGTAGCAATTGAGAGGGAATAGAGAGATATACACGCATACGCAAATCCACGTGAAAGTCATATAATTATTCGTGTTGATTAGTTTGATTGGACTATACTAGCAATAACGAGGAGAGAAGAGAAAGAAAGACAATGTAAAATGTCATTTGATAGGAAAGGGTAGAGGATTAGGAAGAAACGAAGATAGTAGTACGTACAAAGCTTTCGAATGGCAAGTAAATAATTAATTAATTTAAACGAATCGATGTAAAAGATTGCCTGTTTATCCGATACGATTTCAGTCGCGTTTGTTTCTTTCGGGAATCAAACCGATGATTCGGTAATAACGAGAAAGGATATTTTTGAGGAGAAAGTGTAGACGAAATACAAATACTACAATGAGGGTAGTTTATTTAAGAGTTATTAATAGTTTGTTATTTATTTTTTATTAAAGAATGAGAGCGAGAGCGAGAGCGAGTACGAGAGAGAAGAAGAAGAAAATACGTGTGCGTGTATCGGTGAAAGCGAATGAGGGAACGAAAGAAGAACAAAGTATTTCGCCATTTCGTCGTTTGCCTAACTACAAAAGCGAGAAAAAGAAAATAAAAAAAAACTGATTGCGTCCAAAGTAAGATTTAAAGCAACTTTAGACAAACACATTTCCAGTATCGATAACGAATATTTCGTTAACTGCCCCTGTTTTCTCTTCAACTACGATTATTATTACCATTACCATTATTTCCTTAACTCTTCCTTTTTCTCCTTTTTCTCCTTTTTCTCCTTTCCAATTACTTCAGCCTCTACTGTTATCGTTATCGCCAACTCTGTCATCAATGCCACTGTCACCGCTGTTTGCTGCTGCTACTGCTTTCGCAACTATCGCCACCGCTATTGTTATTATAGTAATAACTATTACTAGTACCAGCGTTATTGCTAATGTCAATTCCTTTATCATTATCAGTACTATTACCAGTCCATTGGTCACTTTTGTTCATTATCGCTATCGTTGCTACCACTATCGCTACCACCATCGCCGCCATCGTTCTCCTACTATTATCACTAGCATTACTAAACACCATCATCTCAATTACACTACAATTATTCTAATTCTGCTGTCAATAGTATTATGAAATAATACTTGTACCATTATAATCAGTACCATCGTCGATTCTATCATCATTACCCCTGACAAAAAAGATTGTTATTATTAGTCCTATCAATGCTACTAGTAAATCCATTATTAGTAGTATCGCTGGCCTTAATGCTGTTGCTGTTGCTGTTGCTGCTGTTGCTGCTGCTGCTGCTGCTGCTGGTGCTGGTACTGCTGCTGCTGCTATTACCACCGTTGCTGCTGCTACTGCTACTGCTGCTACTGCCGCTACTACTGCCACTGCTACTACTATCACTACCGCTATTACTACCGCTACTACTACCGCTACTGCTACTGCTACCACTATCGCCATTCCCATTACATTGGAACGCTGACATTTGATACGTCTATTATCACCTTTATTACCATTTGATCTTTCTTTCATTTTTCGAAAAGAATATTTTCTTCGGTGGAAATGTTAGGAGCACGTAAGGGTCTCCGCAAAGCCTTTAACAAGCTCAAGGACTGCGTTTATTAACTACTTTATTATAAAGAAGAGTAACAATAATAATGCCGATGATAATAACAAGAATGATAACGATAGTACTACCGGTATTAATATTAATATCAATATTAACAATAATAACAATACTAATGATAATAAGTACAATAATAAGGATAAGAAAAGTCAGAATAAGAATATTATTGATGATCAGATGATGATAATAATAATAACAGCAAGAATGATGATGGTTCGTGCTGTTAAAATTAGTATTATTATGATAATTATTTCTATTACTATTACTCCTACTCCTACTCCTACTACTAGTACTATTACTATTACTATTACTATTATTATTACTATTATTATTACTATTACTAATACTATTACTATTACTATTACCATTACTGTTACTCCTATTACTATTACTATTACTACTACTACTACTACTACTACTACTACTACTACTACCACCACCATTACTACTACTACCACTACTACTACTACTACTACCGCTTCTACTACTACTACTATTACTACTACTACCACTACTACTACTACTGCTTCTACTACTACTACTACTACTATTACGTACGTACGTACTACTACTACTACTACTACTACTACTACTACTACTACTACTATTACGTACCACTACACTAAAACTATTACTGTTACTACTGCTACTGCTATTGCTACTACTGATGCTGTTGTTATTACTATTACCACTAGTGTCACTACTAATACTAGTACCATTACTCCTACTATTACTCTATTACCACTACTATTATTATTATTACTATTGCTATTATTACTACTACTGCTGTTGCTGTTACTGTTATCATTACTAAAATTGCTGTTGCCGCTGCTGCTGCTGCTATTACCACTGCTGTTACTATTAGTACTATTAGTACTACGATTAACGATAATTATAACGATATCGATGGTAATAGCCGTTACGATAATAATGAGTATAGTTGTATAACGATAATAATAACGTTGATTATATTAACGATAACGATGATGACGATGATGATATAGTGGTAACAATAATTACGATACGAAAGTAATAATAGCTCGTAAGAGACGACGATGAAAATGTGTTCGGTTGTAAAACTTTTACCGAAAGCAATTAAGTCTATCCTTTCTAGATTAAGGTTTTTCCAAGGGAAAAAAGAAAAGAGTATAGGGAAGAATAAGCAACCACGCAGATCCAAACTATTCGCTATCGATTTAAGAAAGAATAACGAAGAAGCAAGAAGTCGATACTTTTTACTCGATCTGTCATCTCAATCAGTGTCCTTGTATCTTCGGTAATGATCTAAAACAATGATACCTCTTATCGTTCCTATTTATATAGATCGCTTATATAGATAATACATTAATTCACGAGAAAGGAAACTTGTAAACATACTGTATAATCATCCTTTACCTCGCTGAAAGCGAGTTTTTTTATCTTGTCAAAGTAATGCTTGCACGTATACACACAAAGTCGTCAAAGTTGGTTAATTTAAGTAAAAGATTCTAGCGATTACGGAAAGGAGAAGAGAACGGAAGAATGCGAGCCAGGGAAGAACGAGTGTGCGTTGTGAGTTTCTGTGAACTGTGAAGATAGAAAGAAATTGAGAAAATGAGGTTCCAGTAACCATAATGACAAATAACGATGAATAAACGAAGACGAATAGAGCGAATAGAATGATAGGACGAGCGAATGGAGACAAACATTTCGTACGAATCGTGGCATATGGTTGATTTCTCAGCAACGTAGAGATATTACGTCCATACATAAGATAGGAATGTGATGGTTGGCGATAGTCGCCGTAGGAACGATAGAGATTCGAGCCTGATGAAAATGACGCGAAGATCGACTGCGAGCCAGAAGAACGGCGAACGTCGCTTGTAACGTCGAAAAGTAATTTGCTAATCGCGTGCTAGTTACGGCGCCAGGGAGAAGAGTAGAATTCTTCAGCGAGATTGCGTTTTCATAGCGAAACTAGAAATCCGTCGAATGCGAAACGCTACGCTATACGCGATGCGTTGACGATTTATCGTCGATTAATTTCTCCACTTACCAAAGTCACGTACAAAGCGAATCTACGCTTCAACGATCGCCTTTTGTTTATCGTACTCGCGGCTACAACCTTCCTCGATTCTTTTCTCTCGCAAGCCGATCCCTTCGGAATCTAACGATACCCGTTAGGTGCCAGCCTCGTTCGCTTGCACTCGCAACCCCGCCGTGTACTTAACGAGCGAATACTACCTTCTATGCATGTAGATAATTCCAAGCAAAAAGAGAACGTGAACGGTACGTTGGCAAATGCGAAGAAAGGCATCCGCCAGCCAGTGGCTGGCGACTCGTCTTCTTATTGTTAGTCGAGCAACAAAATAATAGAAAAATCGACCAATTATCGATCGGCTATCCTTTTCTTTTTCTTTTTCTTCATTCTCCTTTCTACGTGCTTAGCGCTTGCAGCTGTTCACTCGGTAAGAGACTAGTCTGATCGATCGCGATATGGCTGTGTATCGTGTCGCGATATCCGCGTACAACCGATCGATCCACGTATCTACCATGTTTTCCTTCTCGTCTTCCGCAACAACGGAAAGATGGAACTCGCGATCGAACCTGCCGATCGATCCTCTATGTATTGTGCGATGCAGATTCAAAGTGCCTTATGACAATTTGTTCGTACCGTAAGAGCAACGCGTATACCGGCTTACCACGAATAACGAAAAGCTTGCGAAACAACTGGTAAGGTGTAAAGGAAGAAGAAGGGAAGGAAATGTTAGGAAGAAAAACGTTGCCCTATCGACGATCGAGCAGGAGCGTCGTTCGATCCGTGAAGCGTACTTATTCGCGCTGTTATCGTACGCGACGTGTCGAACAGAATAGCGAAAACGAGTTCGAAGAAAAGGAAACAGTAGATAGGGTAGAGAGGTGGCAGGGTATGAAAGCGGAAGAAAGAGAATGAGAAGCAGCGGCAGCAGCGATAGTTGTGAGAAAGTAGGTAAAAAGCTAACTAATCGCGACAACGACGAAGACGACGACGGTGAAGACGAACGTTTGCGAATGTAAGAAAAAGACACGAGTGCAGCTCGAGTTGGCAAAATTCGCGTTAAAAATTATTTACCGCGTCCTTTTCGCGATTGGCGGCGATCTCGTTGCATCGTTTTCAACTTCGACGATGTATACGATACACTGTACGTACGATACACTGGCGCTCGTAAGTGTGTGCACTTTCTTTTCGTTTTAAATCTGACGTATATCTGATAAAAAGCTGATAAAAAGCACGTAGGACAGGTTAAAAGTTAACTTTAAAATTCGAGAACGCTACGCAACTACGCTGCTTTGTTCGCGTTCTCGGAAAACTGACCGAACGCGTCCTTATCGAGATTGTCGTTCTCTTTTTTCTACGCAGAAATCGAATCCGACGATTGACACGTTACCAAAGAACACTGTCGATCACCAACAATTTTCCGATTACTCTTATAGCATTCGTTCATTTTAGAGTCGTTCGTTATTCGTTCCAGTTTCCCGCGCTATAATTATAGCATACCTCACCGTACTCCATTTGACAAAAGACTATGAAACTATTAAAAGAGAAATCTAACACTTACCACTTGTAACTCGTCCGATATTTGCCAATACTATTCGTTAGTAAGTTATTACGCAAAAATATTCCGATCGTCAAGATTTGTACACGTATATTCCATGCCATTGATTAATCGTATTTCGATCTCGCAGCCCTTTCTTTCGAGACTTTCAACGCCCGTAAACCGGCGTCCAAAAAATCTATCTTGTCTTTCCCTCCTCCTTTTTCATTTCATCCGACGTCCATACACATTCTCGCACACGTTCAATCGGCATCGATTCCATCTACGCGAAATCTATTTCATTCTGTCTTAGAGCGACTATCGCGATAAATTATCGTCGTGCCTCGTTCAGATTAGTCAAGTTACTCGAAATCAAGTCTTTTGAGTGCAAGTAACCCGACTTCCACTGGAAAATAAGCATTGTACAAGATGTGGTAATTGGTGCAAATTATCCACGTTTCTTTTCTAGTCGATTCTTCTTCGTCGCTAGCTTCCTCGTCTATCCTCTCGATTATCCCCGAAATTTCGCTCTTGCTTCATACCTCGTTCTGATTAATCGAGTTATTTCAATACAAACGACTTGAATTCAAGCAACTTGAAACCATCTTACCGGCTTGAACTTGTTATCTGCCCTATTGTTCTTCTCACTAGTTAATCGCTTGACACCAAGTGCTCGTCTACGCGCCTTCTCCTCTCTCTCTCTCTATCTCCTCTGTCTGTCTGTCTGTCTCTCTCTCTCTCTCTCTGTTTTCTCCGTTGCGTTTCATAACTGCGAAACCACCCTACGATTTTCAATTTTTCTACAGGCGAAAGATACAGAATCAAATGGCTAGCAATGTTATTTACAAGCACAACACAAATAATAACTTTTCTATTTTTCACCTCATATTAAATGATAATAAAACGTTTCTTTTTTCACGCTTGACCGAGCCTCCATGTAAAAAGTGAAAATTCTTGGGTAGTTTTATAATTATTAAACGCATTGTATCTGCACTACCGTCCATGACTATTTTGGACATTTACAAGTTATCGCAAATATATAGGATATAATTCAAACGAAAGTCTTTCGTCTAATTTGAACCTCCCGTCGTATGCTCATTTTCTGATAGAGCGTTTCTTCAACAGAATCTACGTTTCATTTTCATATTACCACTATTTTGGTAATTGTACAAAAGCACTGTTAAATGCAAAACTTAATGTACGTTACGAGACTGAATATACTTGGACTTGATTAATTAGCGTGTAAACTAAACTGCTGTAACTAAACTGCAGATTTTTATGCATTTATGGAAAATTTGATGGTACAAAAGTGCACGCAGTGTATACAATATGCAAAGATCTATAAAACATCCAAAATAAATTCCGTTTCATTGCCTACGTTCGTTAAAGTATAAATCGCTATAAATGCCATTCTTTTTATTCTTTTATGTATCTTGAAAATTGAAAAATGCTAAATAGACCAATTTAACTTTAATTAAAGAGAACAGTATGGATGGTAGTGTATCTATTTATTTATTTATTTAATATATAGTTATATCCGTCTGTCCGTCCGTGCGCCTGCTTGCATACTACCCGCCTAACTTGCATGCCTGGCTGGCTATCTGCCTGTCTTTCCAGATTTCTCCCTGGCTGCCTGTTTGCCAGCATTCGGTTCGCGACAAACGTGCCAGGTTGGAATTAGGTATCGTAAGGTAAACGAGTTAATTCCGTGTACAATGATCTGGTTTTCGTCTGGAATATCTAGATTAGCGATCGAGAATGAGAGGAAAGAAAAAAGAAAGCTCGGAGGACGATCGCGAAGCGAGTGTAACGCGTCGATCGATAAAAATCTCTATAAATCCGAAAGCGAGCTATTGGGGGAAAAAATGCTCGCCGCTCGTGCGATCGCGAAAGGCCTACAACTCCTTCGAGTTTGAGATTTCTGCTTCTATATACATAATTATTATTGTACATAAGCCTCGAAATGCGTTCGCGATCGGCTTCCTTTGTAATTAATATTGTATTAATAAGTGTGAACGTAATAGTTGTAACTATACGGTGAACGTGAATGCTTTAGCTGACGTTTGAAGCGTGTGTTAATCGACTTACGCGTATTATTATTGTTAACGATATACAATTGTATTTACTTTTATAAAATAATGTCGGATATTGTAATTAAAATTCTATACCGAAACCATTCTGTATCCACGAGAGACGAATAAATAAAACGATGAAAACGACCCATATCTCATCCGATCGATTTGATCGATTCGAAGAAAAACCCGCAGATGCGTCGCTATCCCTCTGTTTACTTACATTCCCCTTCATTTGTCTACGTTTGAGATGTGATCGTACGAAACACTTCTGAATTTTTCAAAGTTCGCTTTTTTTGAAAATGACAAGGAATAAGATTGTTAAATAGGATTGTAGAGGGGTAGAATTGAGGTTAAATGGTAAAGCAATTGAATTCCCTTTTAAAAAGTGATAATAGCGCGTCACCTGTTCGTAAGATATAGCGCGCTAAGAAATTTAACACTTAAATTACTCGTTATTTCAGTTTGATAACTTAAATTTGTAATGTATTGGAGTATTCTCCTAAATTTTTCATCTATTTTTCTTCGATATCTAATTTATAATGATTATTCATTAAATACTATTATTGGATATTTACTATATCGATTATTTATTAATACTTTTCTCGCGACAATATTTTTGTCATAAGAACATCTACATTTCACAGTAATTTCACTAATTGATGTTGATGAACATTCGACAAGAAATATTCTAAGGAGAAAGAACAGATCTATTTAAAAATAGAACGCCAAAAGTGAAAACAATCGAAATATTGATGAATTTCGTGAATAAATTTTTTTACATGGATGACGATACACTAACTATGATTTTTATTACAAATCTTGTTAACATTCATACATGTCATATAAAAATAATATTATGCCGAAAAGATATATGTACTAATAGTCTCGTCTGTTTATTAACGTTTTGAATATATAGCTGTTACCACCTGCAAAACATTTCCTAGTGATTGATATATATGTGATATAAAAAATCTATTGTTATTTTGATAAAGATTTTGTTACCACTTATATTTATAGTTGCTACTACAATTATAACAACTATTTATTGAATTATCAATTGTTATAGTTATTATGTTATAATTACAGTAAATAATCTAGCTAATTAAGCACGTTAATTATAATGAACACATCGATAATTCTCAGCCATTGGCAATAATAGATGATCGCATCTCCCTTTCTCTCAAGTAGTTTAAAAATTCTCTTAGAATAAAAATGATAGAAATTTCATTCTTTACATAACAGAGTGGTAACTTATTTACCCAATTAAAATATCCGATATAAATGAATATTCATTTATACTAGATAATTTCACAAAGCGATGAACATATTCTTCGCCAGCTTAGTTAGACTATTTGAGACGGCTGAGGCTTTACGGTACTAGAAACTAATAATAGTAGTAATTAACAAAAAAATATTTCTTTTTAATTTAACTACTAAATACACTATACAAGGACACATAATATACTACACAAATATTATCCTATAAATCGTAATATACAATATTAGAATCATATGAAATAAGACTTCATTTCATTTTGCCTCAAGTATCATCTTTCGACTCAAGATAATTATAAATATATTTATAATAAAGTAAATGAGTAGCACAAACTTTATATAATTGTCCTTCATTTTTGCAAAGAAGAAATAAATTTACAGAACAAGCCACGCAGCTTATTTTCTTCGTACTAATAAATATCTGCATAAAATAATACGTATCCATACATGCTACTTAATCAAGGGACAAATGGACACGTGTGTCATTAGCTGCCAGTTTAACAAGTGTTTTTTTTACTCTAAGAACAGGTAGTCGCGCTGCAGGTTTTCCATGCCAGCATTCTTTCATTAATTTCCCCAAACCAGCCAATGTCTGTAAAATATATATTATTATTTTGATGTCTTACTAAGAAAACAATCTTTTCACATTTCATTCTTTTAAAAAAGAAAGTTCTAAAGAAAAAAATTAATGAATTAAATGCATACTGGATCAGAATGCCATCTGTTAGGAAGAGGTGGTCTATGTTGATCCAAACATACTAATTTTCGCATTTCTTCGATAGAAGGTTCTTGACTATTAGAAAGCCATTCAGAATATGGTGCTACATATTCTAATGCAACACCGTTACTTATACACCTCCTGCAAACTTCCCATAGTATCAATCCTAAACTGTATATATCAGCTCGTCTGAAGTTCTCCAAACATTCGACGTTTATCCTAAAGAAGTATTTTTAGTTTAGCGATTTAACGAGACAACTATTAAAAAGCTATTGTTCGAAAAATATAATTAAAAGTAATACATACGTTTGCTCAAGAATCTCTGGGCTCATATATCGTTTTGTACCTTGTTTTAAATCGATTCTATCTGTAGCCAAACGTTCTTGCGTTACAGCTAATGCAAAATCAGCAATTACACAACTACCATTAGTTTTAACAAGAATATTTTTAGATTTGAGATTACGGTGCGCCATGGCTGGTTTCCCTCTAGTTCCATGAATTTCTGTATGTAGATAAAGCAATCCATTCACAATACTCAAACAAATACTGAGTGTTTGATGATGTGTCAAAGAATGAGGTGTTCGATTTAAATAATCGAAAAGCGAGCCCATCGGGTGATAATGAGTCACTAGCCAAAGTTGAGTGCAACTTGCTCTACTTGTCATATCACTTCCGACATAACCGAGAATATTATCGTGTCTCGATGGTAGCAATTGAGAATAAACTTCTGTTTCACGAGCCCAAGCTGCTTCATCTCGTGAAAAATATATTTTTACAGCAACATTTTCACCATGCCATATTCCTCTCCAAACTTCTCCACCAAATCCACCATTACCACCGCTACCAAGGCATTCCACTAGTGCCACTTGTTTAGCCAATGTTCTTTGCACCAATAATGGTAAACCAGATCCTGATCCACTAGTTAAGCTTCTTCCATCCAAGTATTCCTATTTCAATATACAATTTATATAATATTTACGTTTAAAATATGAAAATTACGAAATAAAGCAGAAGATGTAATAGGAAGAAAAGAGAATCAATTTTTATATTTCTGAACCTAAAATGAAATGAATGAATTTTTAATAAGCATACAAATTTGTAGTTTAATTGCATAAAAAAGAATTCAGAAAACATGTAACCATATTATACCTATATTTATGTTTATTTGTTTAATTATTTTGTGTTTTCCTGAAAAAGCTTATATCGCTGTGTTTAATTGTATCTACATGTAATAAAATTCTCTTAATGCTATAAATATAGCTGACAATAAACATATAAATATACATATATATGAAGACAGATTAGTCTATATTTGAACTTGAACTACTACAGGTAATATTTTATATCATACCTTTAGTGTACTATCACCAGCTGCAGTTGCTTTTAGTTCATGAGAATGATACGTAGTGGATGTTGGAGAAGAAAATGAGAAATGTAGGATAGATGACTCCATTTCAGAATCTATAACAAGTTTATTACGCCTTGCAGCCAATGTCCTTTTTTTACGAGTCCTACATACCAATAAATAAAACAGCACTATTCCAGCAATAATACAGAATCCAACCACAGGACCCAAAATTGCCAATGTTAACTTAACTGCATAATCTTCTTCAACAACATCTAAAAAATGAAACATAATTTGTACAAAAAATATATATAAATAAAAAGATGGAATTATGCGTATAATATTTACCTCCATTAAAGTCATGTAATATTGGAAATGGCCCGCCATTGCAAAAATCTGTTTGGCAACATTCAACATGATATTGTACACCTCGTGAGGGTCCACTTACATGCCTCTTTTTAGTAACACTTTGAATAATACGTGGTGGCAATTGCTTATTACATATTAATAACATTTGATCTATCGTCGAAGTACATCCTCTACTTACACTTTCTATACCATCTGGTTGTCTTACTCTAGATTTCCAACACTATCGAATATTAAAACATACATTACTTCCCTAATATTCTGTAATTTAATGACTTTCTATACAATATTACAAGAGATATTACAGTAACTGCATTATAGCAGATTTCAGAATATAAGCAATCTGGTCCCTCGCAAATATGACATTTAAAACGTTGCTGCCCAGTCAAACTGCCATTAAAAGCCATAGTATCTATAGACTTTTGTGATTCTTCACTTTCAACAGAAAAATCATTTTCTAATAAAGAAAACTTCTCTTCTTCTCCTAAAAACGAGTCCTGTTAACCATTGAAATATATTTCAAGATATTATGAAGCATTATTTATAATTAGTGCATATGCACACTTGTATGCAGTTATTCAGATAAATGTGCATCAAATTGAATAATAATGCCAAATCAACAAAAAAAGATTAGAAAAAATTCAATTGAAAGAATAGCAATAAATGTGTTAGATGCTAGTATGAAACATTAAATAAGAAGAAAATAAACGTTTTGTTTCTGAATTGTTAGCTTGTCATTAGCATAAAGTATTTGTTTGATTGAAAAATATATTGCCCACCTGGACATAATTTGAGTATCAACGATAATATAAAATATGTGATAAACATAAAATCCGCCATTGCCATGCACGTCAAAACATTGAGGAGCTAAAATGAAATCGACACTTTTTCAAAATTCTTTTTTATGCGTGTCTGTCTACAATGAAATTAAAAGTAACTTCTATATTTCTACAACATGAATGAAAAATTTAACATACATGCGATCAACATTGAATTGGCGGTATTTTATTTTCATATTAAAAAAAAGAAATATCTACAGATGTCGTTACTATCGTTTTATTCCGTTCATATGATGCGTCCAAATGCGTATATTGTATGTATATATATATATACATATATAAAGTATACACACATATATATATATGTAATGTGGTACCCTAATAGCATGAATTTAGCTTATTTTTGTTTAGTAATATCGATATATAGATTTGGAGCTAAATTTGAAATTATCAATACATATATGACAAGGAAACATCAAGGCCTGTTACACAATCGAACTAGTATTATTAATGGTACATACTTGTATCATCATGACGTGATAGTTGAGGTCAAGACCAAATTTTAACTTTTATTTAATGTTTAATAAATATAATTCAAAAACAGTACATTAAATATCAATGTATGTGCATGTATGCAATGTGTACAATTTATCCAGTACCGATATTTGTTTAAATATTTCGCTAAATAAAATTAATACATATATTTAACATACTTTCAACCGTTCAAGAGACGATCATGTTTGATGATCGATAACATTTTGATATCTTAATATCAAATATTCAGCAGCCAGTGTCATCTTTTGTATGTTACGATGTAATCCATGTAAATGCTTCTTAAAAGACTGTGCAGTAGCACTAACATCGTTCTCATTTTCCGCTCCAAAATTATTTTCAATAAAAGTATCGGATTCTGAATTAGAGGAAGTATAGATACTTTGCATACTATACATCGACGTACTACTCGAACTCCTAGCGCGTTTTAATTTTTCTGCTGACACAACAAAATCATTCTCTGTTTCTTGAAAATTATCCATACAATTCTGTGACCATAAGATCTCGACTTTCATTTGACTAATGACGTTATAAAGGTGATACAAATTGGTATTAGCCAAAGTTGCGTTGATAATAGAACTACGTTTGTCCCCTAACTGAAGCCTATCCTGTGAATCGCCTACTGTTAAATCTAGAAGTCGACTGGGAATTAAAATCGTATTTTCCATCTCACACACTGTTTGAATAAATCGTTCCATGCTATTCAAAATAGAATTATTGCTAAATCCAATAACATCATGTTTGGCTAATTTTTGAAGACTTGCCCTAAAACAGAAGTATAGATAGTGATAGTGATTATAGGGAGCAAGTGAAAACATTATTGATTACTTCATAATTCAATGATTATAACGCATTTATCGATTAATGAACATAAAACGCATGTATTGTAACGTTATTTCAAAACATGTATAAGTATTGTATTAATTGAGTCGGTGTTATTAAATTGTGAAAAAAATGGCTGAGTAATTAATAATTTTGTCTACATCGAACTTTCTATTTCAAATTGATTTTGCAATAAATTTATTTTTATTGTAAATTATTAGTCTGCTGTAGATATAATTTATTATATTATAAAGACTATCACTTACCCCTTGCATGACATTTCACAGTACACTTTAAATAAAATAAAAATAGTAGAATAAACACAATGAAAAGATAACTAATGCATTGGATAAGAGCTCTTACAACAATAATGTGAATGTACCAACTTTACCACTGCAACAGAGTGACAAAAGTAAATTCCAATGAATTCAGTATGATAGGTAATGAAGTAAAGGTTCCCAGGTCATAATAAATATTGAAATTTCCCCCCAGCTACAATTAACATATCCTACTTCCTGCAATATTGTATGATGTTGTAATTCTATACTCTAGAAAAAAAAGATAGACATTTGATCATTATAGAATGCCCCGTAAACTTGAACAGTAATTTAACTGATAGTGATAGGGTTTATACATTTTTCTTGTTTCGTGATCTTGCACTATTGCAAAGGCAATATAAAAAAAATTATTTATCACAAAACAAGCTGTAATTCAAAAGCAAGCAACTAGTGACTTTAGTTTCAATTATGACGATTTATACAAATGTTTGTATACTCTTTTGTATTAAAAAATGATTAAAAAGATTTGCAGAATCTTAAATAATTCTAATTTTTTGATTTCATGAACAATTTCAAATTTCGCTTCTGATTCACATCTCGATATCACTGAATACAAAGCTAAGTTCATGCGATAGCGTAACAACATCGTGTTTATATATATATATGTCATATCATACATGCAGTAATATGACATATGTATAACTGTGGTACCACTCTTTATCTTATCGATATAATCAACCAACGGTAATTAATTATTATCTTTATTATCTTTAACAGATTCTTGTTTAAAATTTATGCACAGTATAAAGTAAGTTAGGCAATTGTTGTAAATGAATACATGTATTATGAATAAAATGATATAAATACTTGTTGGAACATTTTGTTAGAGTTCATAAAGTTGTAAAGAGTAATGGTTATAAAACGTGAATTTTATTAGGATTATAAATATGCAAGAATTATGAAACGTGAAAACTTGCATTTTCAGATTCTACATGTTTAAAACTACAAAATTACAAATAAAAAAGTTAATAACCTTTGATCCGCTAGATTAAAATTTAACCTTATTTGTTTTTACTAGATTACCCCTGAAGGAAGAATAAACACTATACGAAATATCATTATATATGCTAATATGGCTCTTACAAATATATCTGGTATTCCGGATAAACACTGGCAACCACCATTCGTAGCATTTGAAACAACGCAAGTATATACTAATTACCACTTTTATTTCTTTTTTGTTCTTTTTAATTTTGCAAAATATAATAATAATTGTAAAAATAAGAAAGTATATTACCATATTATGATATTTTAATTCAATTATTATGCAAATATTTCTATATTATTATAATCTTCTTTTTTACAGTATGGGTGAAATAGTGATAGAACTCTATTGGAAACATGTACCAATTACTTGTAGAAATTTTGCTGAACTTACACGACGTGGTTATTATAATGGAACAAAATTTCACAGAATTATTCGAGATTTTATGATACAAGGTATCATATTGATTTAGTTAACAACTTCCGCTCATATTAGCTCAGAAAGTTTGATATTTTATTTTGTTTTAGGTGGTGATCCTACTGGAACTGGGAAAGGTGGTGTGTCTATTTATGGAGAATGTTTCGATGATGAAATACATGATGATTTAAAACATACCGGTATGTTTATATATTTAACACAAATATCTTTATTTTTATGATTTATAAAAACTTGTGGGAATGACAAAATTATAATCTGATATTGTCATAGGATATTTCAATAAAACTTATATTAATATGTACCATTATCAAGTTTAATATTCTATGGAAAAAAAAAATATTGGATTTAGGTGCTGGAGTTGTTTCCATGGCTAATTCAGGACCAAACACTAATGGATCACAGTTTTTTATTACATTAGCACCAACACAGTGGCTTGATGGAAAACATACAATTTTTGGTAAGTAAGTTTTAAAAATATATTTTGCGAATTATTCAATTTATGATCGTTCAAAATATTTTTGCTGTTCTAATGATACAGAACAGAGAATGCAAATTATAGTTAATCATAGAAATTATAGATATTGGTGTTTCAGTTTAACATTGTACTTTAATAATTGCAAACATCAAAGAGCTTAAAAATATTTTTATTCTTGTTTACATTTTTTCTTTTTCATTAACAGGAAGAATCCATTCTGGTATGACAATAGTGAAAAGGATTGGATTAGTGGAAACTGATAAGAATGACAGACCCGTTGATGACATAAAAATTGTAAAAGGATCCATAAGGAATGCATAATAAAGTAAACATACTTTTGATGGTCTGTATTTATTACTTTTAAAACTTGCCTGCAACATAATATTTTGTACGTAATAAAATATCGATCACATCTTTGTACTAGATTCTAAAATTCACTTTTTTCACTAGTCGTACTACTCATATGGTACATGTAAGTTTACGATACAAAAGATACGTTTATAAAGAAAAGGTAGAACATTCAGACTCACCCCATTCAAGCTTAATTTTTATTCTCAGTCACTTTGATGTTGTCCTTCGAAGAATGCATACTGTCAATTTTCTTGTATATGTGTATCACCTGTGTATAGAACAGATGCTTCGTATGTAGCACAATTTAACATTCCGCCTATCATCGTGTAATTTGTATTCTAATAATAGAGTGTAGAATGCTTTGATTATAATTGCCTATGCTTTTACACTTTGTATTGATAGTTTAGCCAAATTAGTAGTACCATAACAGAGTATATTACGACATAACACATTTCTTCATATTTACATATAATTATTACATATAATCTATGTAACTTAATGGTATAATATGCTATTAAAGTATTCTAAATTTTTACCTTAATGTTTTTGCTGATGAAATAGGCATGCAAATATGCCAGAATTACAGGCACAATGTACCAGGCGGAATGTAACTGAAAAAATAGTCATAATTTAGATAAATACGATTTTTAATATATATTTAAACTAAATTATTTTTTTGTTCGTTCGATCGTTCGTAAAGCATTTGGATCTTCGATCGCGGTTCGACAAGCAATTTAAGTGAGATAGAGAACCTTTTATTGTATGTAGTATTATCTTCCATAGGAGTGACTGGAAGTTGGTAAGGAGGTCTCTCACTCCATGGTTTTTCAACTTTATCCGCACACTCTACAGGCTGATAACTCAGCTGCATGACAGTTTCTGCTTCCATTGGAACATCTGGTAAGCAGCATGTACGTACTGGTGCGTAATTATGAATAGGTGTTAACGATTTAAGATCATTCTCTAAATAAGAAAGTCTGTAAGTAGTACAACCTGTAAACAATCAATCAAACGATCAAACTTTGTAGATTTATATTATAATAAAGGATAATAATGTTAATATTATCTATTAAAAAATGTTAATAAATAAACCAATATTGCTGCTGTTTATTAAAATAGACGATGCATTTGTAATACGTGCATTCGATAGGTGTACACGCAGGAACAAGGTTATCTGCGCGACGAGCATCTGGTTCTAATGGTATATTCTTCCATGTATAATCGTGTTTTTGCGTGGTTACCTCTTGTATGGGCCCTCTACCTAAAAATTGTTTATCGCAAGGTATAATCGGTGGATCTTGTTTAACACACCAGTTGCCCAAGAAACTCATCTGAAATATTATACATATGTTACATATTCGTTATTATATATACATATGCATATACACATACTGAAATGCTGAAATGAATACATATATGACTTGTACAAAATATGACTTTTAGTGTCTTTTAAGACAATTTAAAAAACATTAAAATATTTAAATTTCATATCTTACATACTCGATGAACGGTATCATAAGATAGAGAACAAGGCGAAAACTGAATATTGTTAGGTTGCCGAATAGGAGTTCGCTTATCTCCTCCACAGCCAAAGTAACTCAGACGATAAGTTGTGTTATCCTCGGTGCAACAACCAGCATTTAGAATGTTATCAGTTGGCTGAAGTATGATTGGTGAACGTCTTTTTTCCGAATGTGGCCAATAACTTAATTTGTAAGTTGTGCACCCATCCATCGGCTCGACAGGTGGCGAATATTCTTTTCTCTGCCATAAAGGTTCTTCCTAAAGAATACAAGAATAGAAGAAAGTATTGTTAGAAAAATATATAAAAATGCGTATACATTGTACGCTGAACAATAGTTTTTCCGTGAAAGCGCATCGCTGGTTTTACCATGTATTATCCTTCGTTTGCAAAGCCAGACAAAGACTGGCTTGTTATGATAATACAAAATATCACATCTAAGATAATATGCTTACTACCTTCATAGATTCATTTGGCCAATAACTAAGTTTGTACGTTGTATGGTCTTCCATTGGAATATCTGGTTTAACATATTTTCTTATAGGAGCGTAAGATAGCGCAGGTAGATTACAACCAGACTGATAGTAGCTTAATTTATATGTTGTATCATCTGAAACATCAAATTTCGTACCAAAGTTGTAATTAATTTGCAACGGTACACCGTTACGGTACAAGCCGAGTCTTGAATTTTGTTAGAGTTTGTTGTGTAGGGTTGTTAGATCTCTACGGGACAAGTAGAAGATAAACGTAAAAAATTGAGAAGGGAAGATATTTTATGTAAGAATAGAAACAATGAACGTGAAACGCATACATATATATATCCAGTATATAGTATAATGCATTTAACATTTGAATTAGTATTTACATGTAACAACTTCTAATGCTGCTTGTATTTACCGAGTAACGGTGCAGGTGCACAGTATAAATTATTCTCTGCTTTATAAGGTTCTATTTGTGGTATAGACTTCCACGTATAGTCATGTTTTTGAGTCGTAACATCCTGTATAGGACCTCTACCGAGCCATTGTTTCTCACAAGGTATACAGGGTGATTCAGGTTTCACACATAAGTGTTCAAAATAACTGTTCTGAAACATGTCGAAAATTTGTGCAGATATTACGCATGAAAGAAATATCGAACAAAATTGAAAAGCTCAAATGGCTAATCGATCTCAAGCGAGGATCAATAGATCTTTACAATGAAAGAGCGACGAACGCGTGTATGATGACCCTATTAGGGCAAAGGGATTTGATGTACATTACTCGGTTACAAAAAATCATATAGTTTTGAATCCTGCATCGAATAAAAAATATATTTCCCACTTTAAGGATATTATTATTTTTTACGTCTTACTTTATATGTTGTTTCGTCTGATATTTCACCATCTCCGGTCGCTAACCAATTTCGAGGCAGGATAGGATCCACAGGAGCACTCGGGCACTCCCAATAGGAGAGTCGGTATGTAGTGTTATTATCCATTGGTATACCTGATTTCCAATAATGCTGAAATAATATTTGTTAGGTGAATTGTATTATAATAAAGTGTTATCAAGGAAAGAAAGAAATGTCTAAGGAGTATAAACAAGTGTGTAAGAAACAACCTGAAATTTAAAAAACTTTTGCAGTTTGCGGATAACGAATGAAGAATACGTAATATAAAGATTATTATTTTAAATTTTTAATGAGGCTTTATACTTACACGGATTGGGGCAAAGGACTTTGGTACCTCTGGTTGCACATATTTCTATAGTAAACGGAATTGTTAAGGCAACGATCGTACAAAATAAAAATAATTATATATATTTTAATCGTACTTACATAGCATGTACGTTGTGGAGTTGTACAACAGCAGCAGCAGTTACAGCAATCATCGTGATTTATCTAAAAGACAGTAAGCAAAATGTTTTTCTTAGTTTCGAATATTTAATATTATTTTGCCGGATTATTTTGCATATATGCAAATGCTTCAAACATTAAAATATGACATATAGCATTGTTTCTACTCTTGCAATCATGGAAATTAAATTATTTCGGTATAAACCCTAAAAATAATTTCAAGCATTCTTTAATTGTAAAATTGATAATCGTTAAAAATCTGAAATATAGATGAAAGTTTTATTTGAGGAAATGATATTTCATATGCATTAACCTAATCCGTTCCAAAGTTTCATTTTAACTTACCTTAATTTTACTTCTTTCCTCAATAACTGATTGTCGTTGTTGTTGTTGTTGCTTGCACTCAGGCCTACGATGCGTTGTAATGTTAAGAAATATCGTTATTTCCAATAAATTAAATTTCAATGCAATTTATTATTTAAGATATTATATCAGCTCACGGATTGATAGTACAGATCTGCATGATGATAACGGCTTTTCATAATAGGAAATAGCGTTGCTTTCTGAAACTGAAAGAATAAAATATATTTTCATTTAATTAAACGATTAAAAAATATTAATATCAAAAAAGAAATAGTGGACGATTATATCAGAAGTCAGTGGTTTTATATTATATCGCATTGTAAAAAGTTCATACCATAGTAGGCTATGAAACGATTTGCCATAATTCTTTAAGTTACGTTATAAATGAAATTGTACGATGAAATTTTGTAATCAAAAGTTCCTAGCATCGACAAATTTGTTGAACGTTCAGGTACAATTATTGCTCTCGCTTCTTTTTTACAACGGAAAGAAGTACAATTTGTCAGTGTATAAAATTACAACATGCTACTTGTATCATTTATCGTTTCTCCTATTAAACGTACGATACCCGAGCGTTTAATCATGAAATAATACGTAAAAGTCAAAGGAAGGCAATTAACATCCGCTGCGTAATTTTCACGGAAGGCCACTTTTGCGATACTCTTGAAAAGTAGAGGGTTCAGGCAATCGAGTCGCTTTTGCAATTTGCTATTCGAGAAAAAAATAAATAAAGAATTTGTTCAGAAAGAACGATTGCGTAGATTTTACAATGAAAATGATTTGTTTATCAGAATGAACGAGGACGCCTGACGCTCAATAAATACCGATGAGTGTACCGACCGGTTCTTTGGCAAAGGGATACGCGAGATCTGAACTCTGATTCACACTGTATGGAAGCCAGAGCGTTTCGCTTCCTCCTCTAAATTCGGGAAGTACGTTCCAAAAACTAAACGAGACACGAGAAATTTGGCCACTCGCCAAAAGCCCTGTGTAAACAGGGCGGCAAACAACAGTGGCAAAGTAATGATATGCGATTAAACTCAACGCGAATTTTACTTTCCTTATAGTTACCATATGGAATACGCACGATTTAACGAATTACAGAGTTCGCAGTTTTAATGTTTAAAACGTACATATTGGGAGAGAAAGAAAGATATCGAAGTTTATAACTGGGAATATTAGTTGACTATCAATTTATAGAACGTTTTTGTTGTTTTAGTCAAATTACTGAAAAGTAGAGCTGCATTTTTATTGCAGCAGCCTCTTCTGTTGATAACTGACACTATAAGTTATATGTAAAAGACGATGATTTGTCCAATCGGTAAGTGCGTTGTCCAAGAAACTCACAACTGGTGAAATTGTAACTTTACTTTTCTATCTCATTCTGAGTAATTTCTTCGGAGTTCTTTAAAATTAAACCTGTAAATAATAAGAACGTACTTAATTTTATTTTGCAAGTACTATTTTTCTTACTAACAAAATTAACAACATAGTATGGATATACGTACGTATATGATATGTATACGTTTAACATTTTTCTTTAAAACGTAATGGACTGGAAAATAACTTGATTTCTCGCTTGTTATAATAAAGACTCAAGTATATAAAAAAGTAAGTAATTTCCACATTACTATGTACATAACATGTTGTAGTAAGTAATTAATGTTTACGAATTGTGATTTCGTTGTGTGAATCTATAAAGAAATAAATTACGTTTAAGTGTAATCTGTTTAAAATATTTAAGACTTTTGTTTATAGAAATTAGAAAAAGGTAGATCAAGATATGAACAACTATACCACATATATATGATATTGAATTGGCCACTTTTTGTATGAAACAGAATAATTAGGAATATATATCATCGCCGTTTTGCGTTTTGAATAAATATGTTTTGCTCTTGTTTGTATTGTGTAACAATTTGGCAATAATTTCAATATTTTCCTACTAATGTTTGCTATATGGTTGCAATATGTTTGTAACATGAAACCACCATCGATACTACGATAAAACTTTTTTGATTTTAAAGATCAGAAAAGGTTAGTATATTATAATGGTACTATGTATTTATAGTACATCGATTAGATTATTTTTTCAACAATTACATTTTAGATTTCTATCGAATTTTCAGTGAAATTTATATTCGTATATTAAAGTGAATTTATAAAACTATTTTATATTCTTTACACAATGCAAAAGAAAATAAAATATGATAATGAACTAGAGAAGAAAGCAAAAGTACTTTCGATATTTTCTAGAATCAAATTATTGCGACATATGTATATTCAATATTCCAGTATTGTTTATGGGAAGTAGAACGTTGTTGGCTATGTTAGGTAAAAAGCAAAAAGTATCAAAGCTCGATAGCTTATCAAAGCTTACCGTGAAATACAGAGAGCAATATGTAACGCGTTATTGAACTATACGTACGTATGATTTTAAAATTATTCCGTAAGCAGATTATTTCTGTCACAATATCGGCTGACGAATTTGAATCATAATAACTATGCGATAGTTATCGTCTGCGATGACATCTACTGGGAGTGTTGCGCGTGTAGCGACGCGCATGCGTATTCTACATCGAAACATACACCTTGTATAAATAGAGGTGGTGAAAGTTCACGCGGACAGTTCGCTGTGAGTAACAGTGTCGCGAAATTTGTTGGTGTACTAGTGTATCTTCTTTGCACGCAGAGAAAGGTTACATAGACGAGTCGTTGACTCTGTGTGATCTTCCAATCTATTCGCGTCAACGTATTATTACAAACTTCTCAGATCTTTCCCAATAAAAGTCTGATCCTCCGATCGATTCAAAGTACTAGAGAAGAACACAAAAAAGACAAAAATTACAAACAAGAAAAAGAAAAAAGGCGACATGCCAGCCGACGTAGCGATGCATACTAACTTCCTGCAATTCAACCAGTCGAGCCTGAAGGACTCGAACGTGGATTCTTGCTGGAACACCGAGAACATGAGCGGTTATATGACCTTGATGAGTCCGAATGGTCATCGCCAAGGCGTGCAAGTGAAGGTCTACCGGACGAGTGTCGAGCATTTCGCCGTAATTTATCCACAGAAAAAGGTGTGCAGACCTTTGGGCGTGTTGAACTTGAGGAATACAATGATCGAACGTTATGGGGAGGAAGGATTTCTGGTAAGACAGAAAGGTTTCGATTCGCCAATTGCGTTAACCTTTCTCATGGAAAACAAGAAGGAGCTCGATTACTGGGTGATGGCCTTCACCGCAAGAACGAGCCCTCTGATGCATCAGAGCAGTCTGCCGATCGTCGAGGAGGAAGAAGTCTAAGGATGATTTCCCACGTAGCCAGCACGTCGTGTCACATGTACCAGTGTCATTCACACGACGAGCGGCCGAAAGCCGCGAAATCGATCGATCCTTCTCCATCCCTTGGTAAGAAAGCTCGACAAAACGAAGAGTATTAATTTATTATATTCGGCTTCTGCATCTTCTCGACCCAACATATTTTCAACTCTCTATGTGTGACATATTCCATATATAATTTGAGAGCTGGTTTTCATCCGTTTGTAACGAGAGAGTTGCTCTTCCGGATTCCAGAAATATCCAAATATTGACGGAATTGAGACAACACCGGTCGTGGACCGACCTAATCCAGATTGGTGTCGAGAAAAAAAAACAGGTCATAGTTTAAAAATGTACGACGACTTGATTTATTGGGACACCTTAGCACGTTGATTAGACGTCGAGTTCTATCAACGACAAAATGTCATCGACACGCGCGTATTGCGTTAAAAGGGTCCAGAGAATTATGGCGCGAGGCCATGTTGCCAGTAGGCTCTAACAACCAAGCAGCATCATCGATCCTAGCCAGCTGTGACCAATCGCAGGCGTTCCTTCTAGCCGGTGCACCAAGCAGGCTTCAAGGGAGACAAGGAGACACGAAGGAGGATCAAACTCCGTAAGGAGAAGAGTAAACGAGAAAGAGGAATACGGAAGGCAAGAGAAGCAGGGAGGAATAAAAAGGAGGAGGAGGAGGAGGAGGGAGATGAGAGTTTCTCCCATGAGACTACCTACGCGGACTGTGCATACTAGTGTGATTCCTCTTCTCTTTCTCTGTGAAAATAACCGTTAACTTTGACCTGGCAACCGCGAGCTACCGCGGTTATGCTCTACCGATCACCAGTTAGAAAGAACTTCCAGGTGATTCGGTCGAGTGAGAGAGGGTCGAAATCGAGCCTCCGCTATAACAGCCGCTTGCAAGACTCAAACGACTTTTCAGTATCGAATCGAACCTGATCTCGAATCCTTGTAGATATCGAAATCCTGTTGGACAAACCAAGAAAATATCGAACAAACGAAGCAGAACCACCGAATTATTTTTTCTTTCGTCTTTTTACCTTTTGTAAAGAATTCGTTCGGAAATACCCGATGATTAGCCAAGCGTATCACATCGATTCAATTGATAATTATCGATGCAATTAAAATTAAAATACCCTTAATATATATTGAATTGTTTGAAATAGTCACATTTTGAAATGGATATATGATTGCGATTGATCGAGCTGCCAATTAACAATACATATCGATCGGTATGATATTCATTTATCATTTGTAGATAAAACAAGCGGAAAATCTCTTTCCGTAAATTCATGAATTGACTATGAATTTCTGTTAAATGTCACGTATAATCAAAGTACGATATTTATAAAAAGAAACGAATAATTTCAGAGGCAGACAGCTTTCTAATTTATAATACAACCCAATTATTTTTTACACGATCTCATATATTGTGTGATGAATGATACTTCATTATGTAGGTTATATCGATAAAACAGTTAATGAATAACCATTAGATTATGTCAGGTTATGAAACTGATTTCATTCGTAACTTATTATAATCCAATAACGAATTGTCAGGCAATTAAAAAACTGAATATCACCGAAATAATTAAAAGCCTTCCCTCAATAAAATTGATTAATTTTTAAGATTGTATCTACAACTCACCTGCATCATTTGTTATGGTTTTATCATTTGTTAAAAAGTACTTGAAAGTTTTCATTGGACTTAATCGCACCATCTTCGATGCAGATCAACAAATTCAAATCATTCGTATAATTAAAATATCATTTTCCAGTTCAGATAGGATCAGATTCGATCGAATATACGGCAAACGTATCATTTACCCGTAGAACGAAATTACACGCCGTCGAGAGGCACACATCGTCAAGGCGATTTAAAGGAAAAAGGAATCGTACTCGCTGCGAAATGCTGTCCAAAGACATTTATCATTTTCGTTCGAACGCGTTATTTAAGACAAGATATCCGAACAGTTGTGTTCGGTACGACCATTCGGCGTGACTGGTCGAGATCTCGAAGCATTTGTAAATCGATATTGTCTCGGACCGTTGATATAACTATCGTTTCATGGTAAATTTTAAGATTGTCTGTGATATTACGTAGACGATGGCGTCATAGTTACAATAGGCTTCAAAGTAGTGTGTACGGTGTTATGTTATAGCGACCAATGCATGGTGAAAATAAAAGTCGAATGAAATCATTCACAGGATCCTGGAAGAGTTAGTCATCGTCTAATACGTTTCGTATATTTTCGATTCCTTCGTTATCTATTATATACGTACATACTTTATTTCACGAATCGAGAAACGAAACGAATCTATTATCAGTGTAACGATATGGCATTCGTTTCCTTTTTTAATTTTGTTCTTTTTGTAAATACTAGGCGAATTTTTTATGTATAATACATATATAAGTTGAAGTATATATTGTAATTAAGTTTTCTGTCAATTCCTATTGAGTTTATCGTTATGACCCTGTATAGATATGTACGTCCCTTGGAGAGTTTTTTGATAAAATTTGCATGAACTACCGGCAACAATCTATTTCCAAGTTCTTCCGTTTAGAGCGATATACAAACCAATTATTGTAGTTTCATGTTCGCATTAATCAAACATATATATCGTATATATATGTCTGTACATGCATGTGTATATATATATATATATATATATATATATATATGTATACATATACATACATATGTACGTGCAACAATTACATCTTTGTATATAATAAGAACTTTACGTATAATATAACTTATATTATACCTGACATGCATATATATATAGCATAAAAAGAACGTTTGAATTGAAAAAGGGCATATTATATAATAAAGATCGCTTTTTCTCACTGATACTGTTTTAAATTCTCCTTAATATATATCCGTACCTTCCTTTCTTTTTATATTCGCAAAGAATTTCATAGCAAAAGATAGTAATTTATTCTTTCGTTTAAGAAATAGTGTTATCGAAGTCAAAATTGAACGTACTTCGTGTTCTAAATGCTTTAAACGTTTCGGTAAAATAGAATTTATCGTGAAATGGATGAATTTATTATATTTTAAAAATACGAATTGATTTAAATCTTTATTGCGTTGTTACAACTGTTACAGATTTGATTACAACTGTTTTAGATTTTTTCGTCTTTCGCCTTTCGCGAATGCAGAAAAGGATTGGCGCATTGAATTAAATAAAATTAATGATTTCCAACGACAACGGTGATCCTGCTGCCATTTACGAGAAAAGGTATTCGTTTATCACGATTTGCAGAATAATTCCTTGTAATTGTAAATTAGTATCGATTCAATGGAAAAGATGGATTTTTATTGGCGTAAGCCAATGACCAAATGAGAATAATCAGCCTTAAACTAGATAAGTATGACGTGTTTTGTAGAATGCTGAGCATTTGCTTTTCTTTTTCACGACATTGTGAACAAACTATCGCCAATAAAAAACGTATCGAAGTGGAATACGCTGCCTTAACTCGCATTCTTTCTTTCCAATTTATGATCAGCAATTAATAGTTGTGAGTATAATTATACATTTATGTTACAAGTGATGACCATAGCTTTACTGATAACCAGATAACTAACTGTTCGATACAACCGAAAAAATCAAGTGGTCTTTTTGCTTCATTCTATACGAAGGATACAACTAAGGACATTATAACGTTTAATCAATTTAATTAACATCGTGTTTATCACGAGCGTACATTTCTATGCCAAACATGGCAATGAGAAGCAAGAGCGCAATAAATAAGAAAAGTAAAAGAGAGAAAGACGTCAATAAAGAGATTATTTTTCACAAGGACGATGTTCTTGAATTTTTAGTTATCGGTGTTGTTTTCGAACGGAATTGTGGATTTCCTTGATATGTAAATCGCTCGGTAATGGAAAACAGATATGTATTACACGTTACGTATGTAAATTACGCATATAATGTCAAATCTATTATGTACATTTACTCTTGATTATTACGAAATATTCAATAGAGCAGATGTAGCAAAAACATGTAGTTACGATAGAGAGAGAGAGAGAGATGTATTTTAATTTCTCAAGTGTCTCGTATCAAATTGATTTCGTAATTAACTTGCATAAACAAGTGAAAATTATACGAGTGTAAATTATCGAAATTATCTTATCGTTTTACTTTGGAAGATCAAGGACATACGTACAGTTTCATTTAATAAAACAATATAGATGACCAACATGGTGGAACATGAAAATGGTAACCTTGAAAAAAATGATCTTTATCCTCATAGCTTTTGTTCCTGATAATAAATACGATGTTTGTATTTTGTTACGATGCTACTGAAATTTCAATATGTTCTGTATAATACGTATAACATAATGGTAAAATGCTTTTGCCATAAGCGTTAAAGAAAAGAATAATACAGGTGACCTTGAGAACGTGGAAATAGCAGCCTTGAGAAAAATTACCTTTAGCTTTATCATTTTTCTGTCTGCTACTTTCTCGCAACTTTGAACGTCACAACGGCACTCGAGTGTCACGTTTAGAGCCAGTGCCACAGCCGTGAATTCCATTGAATAAGCTTTATTTTAATCGCATTATCTTATTTTCGATCAATCGCGTTGAACGTTTTATTATTCGATTCGCTCGAAGTTATCGCGAACCGATCGATCTTCAACGTAAAGGTACTTTATGTAACGCTAGAAAAGGTAAGTTATAAACCTGAAATTATACACTTTCACTGTACATAGCGTGACAAGGTCCAACTGTAGAACATGCTCGTTAAATTACGTAGAACTTGAACGTAGTTTCGATAATATTCGCTTGATCTAATTAATTATCGCTCTTCCCGCTTTCTTCTTGTATTCCCATTTCTTACCTATTTCGCAATTTGTTTCCTTGGTTCGCATCGTTCGTTTCTTGAATCTAAACTTAAATGTCTTATCTCGTAGGTTTCGGTATCTTTTTCGCTTGAATATTTTCGCCTTATTCCATCTTGTCGCTTTGTTCTTTGGTACAAGAACCGTGTGAAGATTTCGACATATTAATTAATATCTGCTACTATTCTTTATATCTGTGCGATCAATGTCTATAATAATCTGCCGAAGGATCGTATGAATCTCCTCACAAAGTAAACTATAACGCAGATTAATCCCTTCCCAATGATATCTCCAATCATTGCCAAAGCGAGTTTACAACGAAGCGTAACAAGTGATTAAAAACTAAGTGAAACGTGGCGAAATAGTTCTGTAAACAACGAAACGATATCGATACGCAAAAAACGCTCTATCATAGGTGTTGACAAAAATGAACAAGCGTCAAAACCCATTAAAAAAAAAAAAAAAAAAAAAAAGAGAAATGTGGTAAGATAAGGATTCTCGTAAATTAATGCCATCGCCATCGTTGTGTATAATAAACGTCAACTATGTATAAAGATATAAACACGGCTGCTAATAACAATGATAGTACGAGAGTCATTAACGCATTAACGCGAACCAATGGTACACGACTATGGCAGTCGATAGAAGTAGAACTTGCATTAGGCATGAAAATGTTGGGCATTAGGCAAATGGTATGCTGTGGCGAGCTACGCGTGTTACGCACTTGCTGCTAGTAAACATTCGGAGTAAAATTCAATATGTATGTTAACGTAATGTTTTTCTTGGTCTCATAATACTTGCAAAACGCTTATTTTTCGATTAATGTTAATTTCAATAGCACAGCACCGGATGGATCGACTCTATTCGATGATTCCGTGTTTCCGTATTGTACGTATCGAAGCTTTAGATTACTCAGCAAACACAATCGTTGACCGACGAGTCCACCAGACCGCAATCACGGCTATTGTTCGGTCTTGGGTCGCGTTATCAGAGTGAAATAAACAAGACGCATCTGAAACATGATAAGACAGAAGTGTTTTCTCTCGTATCGAGCATTCGAGTAGTTTGATACATATGTAAGGACAGGCTGGTAAGAATGTAGTAATTTCAGTGGAAAGATGCGGCAGGTCATCGACATAGTTAGAGTTGTATAATTGTAGAATTGTACTGATAAATGAGATTCGTCAAGTTGTGGATGCAATTTCGCAAGAGAAATATTCTTTGTTAACGAATAGGGCAAGAAACACGAGAAAGTGTGTAACGATGTTTAAACAAGAATGTAAATTACTAATTTAGTAGCGATATATCAGTAGACGTTCAAATGATTGTATAATACCTATTTTGCAAGAAAAATACACACACGAGGTTAGATATATTTTTCTATCTCTTGGTTTATTAATCAAACGAAGACTACTTTTCCTCCGACTAGCTTTATCATGAGACTTACTTTCAATATGTTTTCGATTTTATTAATTAGATCGACGAAATATGAAATAGTTATCAATCGTTCGCAGTTATATAACTATGAATTTTTCGTTAATTTTCAAATTATAGTTGCTCTATCACAATTGAAAGAACGCGCAAATTTATGAATCTCCGTTCAAATTTCGTCTGATAAAAATACGTTCGATCTGTTCCACGATCCATCGCACGTTATACAGGGTGGTTGGTAACTGGTGGTACAAGCGGAAAAGGGGGTGATTCTAGGCGAAAAAAGAAGTGGAAAATATAGAATAACAATTTTTCGTTCGAGGCTTTGTTTTCGAGAAAATCGACTTTGAATTTTGGCTCGGTACGCGTGCACTTTATAACGGATCTCACTGTAGATCGTTGTCTCGATGGAAAAATTAAAAAAAGAGAAAAGAAAATTAAAAAAGAATTTTTATTCTACATTTTCGACTTCTTTCTTCGCGTAGAATCAACCCCTTTTCGTTTGTACCACCAGTTACCAACCACCCTGTATAACTATGAATTTTTCGTTAATTTTCAAATAATAGTTGCTATATCACAATTGGAAGAACGCGCAAATTTATGAATTTCTGTTCGAATTTCATCTGATAAGAATACGTTCGATCTGTTCGAAATCATCAAAATCACGGAGCAAACTAAAAAACTTGTAGTACAAATATTCGTATCAGAGTTTAAACGTTTTCGTTTTACGAATAACCATATTGTGACCAATGCAAATATTGCTTAACAATGGATTCATTTTGAAGCTTGAAAATTATTATTCGATTTCGAAGATCAAATGCGAAGAAGCGATTTCATATCGATTGATCTTGAATTGGGGTTTATCATTGAAATTATTGAAAAATATAGTTGATCGTTCTCGTCCTTGTTCTCCATCGTTTTATCGTTTACTATTTCCACATATTTTGCGAAACTAGATGATATCGATCCCTGACCCCTTGTCTTCCGGGTCATTTCGTTGTGAGATTAGAATACCATTTTTTCGTAACATTATCCGTCTCCTTACATTTCCGTGCGTTGCCACTCGTCTTCTCCTGTTTACGTGCGTTTTTGCGCGTCTCTTCCCGTCACTTGGCAAAGACGTAAGTTGTACGTACATAACGCATACACGTACATACGTGCGTATATATATGCACTAACCGACATCTGAAAAGCTTTGAAAGCCTTTCCAAAGAATAAACATCGATGTGGCGAATACTTTAAAATACGTTTGTAAAACATTTGATGTAACAATTTTATTCCATTATTATCGGTGCGTTTGTCGCTGCAAGAGCATCTCGCTGGTTCTACTGTACGCGCATAGTTGGCTAAAATATTAAAAGAAAATTATAACGACGAACCAAGGTCGTTCAATATCCTGTATGAGATAATAATGCGCATATAACGCAATTGGCTAAAAGCTGTTAAAGTTTAAAGGTGAAAGCTTACACCCAATAATTTCTAGCACGTTTTATTAATAAAAATGCAACGAAGCTCGACGTATTATAAAATCCGAGCGTTATCGATGCGCATACGAAGATATTTCGAAATTTTATTTATTCGCTGCATTCAGAGAAGATTCGTCTGTTTCGTGAAAACGATACCCTGAATGATAATAAACGATAATAAATTAATTTACACGGTTTCAGCCAATTATATCTGATCGTACGTTAAAATTACACTTGAAATGTGAAATTTCAATCGACTCCTCCTCCCTACGCGTCAAATTCTCGTTTTTTCTTGCACGTCGCCTAACGCAGAAGATATTTTTTTATGCAAATTTGTATGTCCCTAGGAAAACAAATTGAACGTCTCGAATATTCATAACAAGACAAGAAATGGCTAACGTGTTTTGCCAGAGATATAAATTTGCATGAACAGGCATATCTTACGTATTAAATGATATAAACAAAAAAAGAGAAAAAATATTTAGAATGCAAAGGTGCAAATTATCCGAATAATTTAACAAACATCAGAGCGTAATAACTCTTGAATTAATAATTTCAAGGTACGTATATAAATAACTTTATACTTTCTGTGAAGGACGAAAGATTATGTAGACTAGTACGGTCGACGATACAGGATTTCATTAAGGAGATATCAGATTGTTTGGAAAATTCACATGGAAAATTGAAATACACGTCGAAGGAATATATAAAGTTAACTCACAGACTTTACACGATTTTTTCCCAACAACCTTCTGCTTGATACGAGGATGAGTCACTTTGCTTGATAATACTATCATTCGCAACGAAGTTTTAGTCGCAGAAATTCTGTTCAATTTGGTATTTCAATTCGCTTGATCACTGCTGTTATAGTTATATTTAGTCAGATCGAAGATTTCTTCGTAATCAGATTTCTGTATGGACGCTTCTTATTAGTACGCTTTCGTTCATCTTTCTACTCATTTGCTCGATAACGTCATGAATCATATTATAAATAATGGAAGTTGTCTTAATTCTAATATGTTAGATACGTTAATATATACGTTAATACGTTAATAGATACGTTATAATAGATACGTTAATTTCCCATTGGTCATAGAAAATTCTATATCGATTTGCTACTTCCGAACACCAAGCTTCTGTTAGTCGCGAGTAAATAATTTTTCTACGTTCGGAGTTTTCCAAGATTCGAGAAGCATTGCCACTTTCTTCGCCGCATTTACGTTAAATGGGATTTTTCTTACAGTCAAAGTCGAGGAGACAGGAATTGAACGGAAGAAAATTACGTGAGATCACGTAAGACGTATTGTACGTAGATTTCGTACTGCAAGTGCGTATGTATGTAATGTAAGTGCGAAGATCGTACTTTACGATTTTCCCAAAAAACGTTTTTTCGTTGCGCGAGGAATGGAATTACGTCGAGCGGTAAAAATCAAAAGATTACGTATGATCTGAAAAATTGTATTTTCATGGGAGGATCACGTAGCCAGCGATTAATTCATGTGATAAATTCGTCAAGTTTATCAAACACACATGGTCCACGCGAATGGATCGGTTCGTTGCATTCTCAAACGGAAGAGACACCTAATTATAGACATTTTGTACGAGATGCACACTAAACGCTGAAAAATGTTATCTGTGAACCTGACTTCCTGAAGAAAAATCGTACAACGATCCGTTTGGAATTCCAAGACGTTTGCCAACTTGAAACAAAACGAAGAATAACGTCGTATACAGTGGGACAAATTTCTTCCTACTAATTTTCACATTTGTATCAAAGCCCTTTCTATTTGTGTTCCAAGGAAATGATAGAAAGATCGTGGGAGAAGTTGCACGACTCTGTGCTAACTGGTAGTATGTCATTTCCTACTTCCTTCGAATGAAAGAGATTTATAGCGAAACTTGCTAAGAGATGGAACATGGTATTTGTCGGAATAAAAGAGTTCTCGCTCTGGCGAATATGTGACGAGCGGTAGAAACGAGTGTTGCTGGCACCCCTTGACGACTTGTCCTTGTCGACCTCGAGAGTTACCGGAGAGCATAGACCCTTCGGGTCGTCATGGCGACCAACTAGAGACCCCAAGAAGGCGGTCAAAGAATATCTCGTTCGTCTCCCTTCCGTCTTCGTCGATTAATTTTTGCAAATCTTTCTACCATTCTGCCTGAAAGCTTACAAAATTGCTTCTGCTATCTCTTCCACGACGTTCTTGTCAACTTATGGATTCCACGTTTCATTCGTCATTCTGTTTCCTAATTCTGTTTGTCAATAAAGGGGACGCAAAAAATATCTGATCGCGATAGAACAAGCGTTATTTGCCTGTAAATTGTCTTTCCATTTCATCGAGATTTCTCGTCGAGTTTTGAGGTCTGTTCGGTTATCGCGAGTTCAAATATTGATTTTCCTTGTACCATCTTTACACCGAGTCATCGGAAGAGAATATTTCATCGATAATTTCCATGTTACGCTCCTGATTCTCCGTTGCCTGCGATAATTTTCGTTCTGAAATCTCCGATGTTTAGTTTCCATGCAACGAACGTCTGCTTTCTCTCTCGATCACCGGCATGCGAATTTGGAAACGAACTTATTAAACGCGCGAATAGAAGGTTACTTGAAAAACGAAGTAATTTCGCGTAAAAACGATGAGAGCCTCCCACGCTCTAAAATTACTTATTTTTACTATCGTGGGATACGAGCTTCTTGCATAATGACCTTACCCATTGCGAATACGAGATTTCGTACGGCTACACGTTAGTATACGAGAATAATGTAACCGGAAGGAGAGACCGTCTTCCTTTCCAGAATAAATCGTTCATCTTGTATAATACACGTATAAAAACGCACGATGCGTTTGTTCGTATAATTTCGGTTGAGAAATTCTTTGGAATTATTCTAAAACAGGGAATTTTTAACGACGACAACGATAATCCTTTCTATACGGTATAGTAAGAGATTAAAAGATCGGGCTATTCTAAAATTATCGAAGATGTAATGTCCGTGAGACTCGAAATGTCAACAAAATCCGAGTACACGTCTAAAAAAAGTGTAAAAGTAAAGAAAAATGAAATGCCGTCCCGAAGGTTTCGAAACCTGTCTTTCAAAATCTTGTTACTTTTCTGCCATTCAGTGCGGCAATACGCTGTGATTCGAGATTACGTAACGCTGTTAAAGCAGTTTCACTGCGATGTGTACCGGATTCTGTTATGTCGTATTGTACAACATGATATCGCTTCTTTCACGTAACTATTCGCGCATAATTGATTTTGATTTACATAGAGTACATTTCCATAGAGATACGCTCACAGGGGGTCTGAACGATTCGTATTAGGTCAATTGAGACGACGATTTTAATTCGTTTCGATACGACTGCATGGCAACAAATAATAAAGCCCAGTTGCTGTAACAATAAGACCACAAGCTTCCTGGTACGTTTCCATTGGAAATTCTCTGTTAACCGGTTGCGTTAAGATAATAGCAGTGCCTTTTTTATTCCGACAATTGTCACGGATAATCGTTACTTTTCGTAATTAAAGAGTCGAAGGGAGAAAAATAGAGAATTGTTCGTTTTCAGTGATTTCAAGGTATGCGCGAAGGATTTATAATAACGATAAAACAATCTATAATTAAACGAAGTAATGAGACGAAGGAAAAGAATGCAAGAATTGCCATCGCGCGACGCGCTTCTCGCTTCTTTTTACCAAGCAACTTCGTTTTGCTTTCGTTCTTTGTTCTTTCACAACACACCCGTAAAGACGTTATGTGCGCAGCACGATTCTTGCCACTTGTGCCAAATTTTCACGTGACATCATGCATGCACGCGCTCATTCTCCGAATCGATCTTCATTCGCTATCGATAGCCTAAACATCCGCTCATTTCGCTATCGCTTTACGCACCTTTTCACGCTCCCGTTCTCCTATATCGTTTCCTCGTATATTATTTTCTCGGACGCACGTAACAAGCGATATCTCTGTTTTTCTCGATTCTTCTAGCTGTCCAATAAATAAACAAATTTGCGTTACGTTCGAAGTAACAAAACTTTGGGAAACGTCGAATCAACGAGGAAAAAAGTACGTCGATGTTAATAAACCGTCTGAACGTATTCCTTACTTTTATGATAATAGAATTGAACTTTCTATTCCGTTGTGTTATGTATCCGCAATTAAATTCAGCGTACTTTACCTCTTCGACGGTGTTAATTTCGACACGGTTTAACGGTAATCAATAGCTCATTAAGGGAAGAAACTTAGTGGAAGATTCTTCATCGCTCACGACCGGCTAAGCACGCATTAGGTTCGCTGATTTTATCGATTTTTCAATTTTCTAAAAGCGTTACAGGTCATACAGCGAGGTGTACCTGGTACACTTAATTGACGATGACGATACTCGATCGATGCATCGATTCTTCGACTGACGTCATTACCTATCTCCGGTTATCTAATCCATTCATGGTGTAATTTTAAAGTTCGACACATGTCTCGATGATAACGTAAAGTAAATAAAAGGATGTCTTCGGGATGTTCAGCGTGCAACGGTGGCTGACATAAGCGCGATACGAACGTAACCGTTTTAACGAACGTGATTAACGTCGGTAACTTTTGAAATTAATGAATTTAAAACTGCCGGAAGTTATTTCTACTGTTTACGTGTCTATGTTTTGCGCATCGAGTCACGAAATGTGATTCTTTATGCATACGCGTGTTCACCGTGCGATGTTAGAAATCGCGCGAAGCCGTAACGTCGCGGTCTTTTTTAAGAGATTGAAATCACCAATTTTAGGAAAAATTCGGACCAACGATTAGAACGTAAATTGAATTTTGAGTTATTATTCAAAAATTCTCGCCTCTGTTTTCTAATCACGTAGTTGTCGTATTTCGTTTCGAAGTTATAGTTTCGAGTTTCTCGTTAATATCCTGCGAAACGTGATAGCGAGTTATAAGATACACGTGCTGCGTTGTTGCACATGCATGTACACGTTTAGAATCGCATTCGTCGAGCGCGTGCTTTTTTTTTCTACACGTGATTCTCATGTGTGCACATATACATATAAATATATGTACAAATACGTATGCACTAGATATATGCAAATCTAACGATAAATACACGTAACTCGTATTAGAATAACATCTCGATAGAAACTATAGCGATTTTTCACTTTCGACGATTGACAAAAGCTAAGGATTTACATATTTTCCTCTGTGTCCATAAGATGTAAAAAGTTAGCAATTTTTAAACGATCGAATTTATCCTTCGCTTATATAAGTACGTTTACGGGTAAGAAATATAAATACATTTCTTGTCATTCGTTGGTTGCAAAACAGTTAATTCAACGTGTAGAGTATAAAACTTTGCACGCGTGACTTCCCTTTAATTTTTCAGTCAACGTAAACCGGTTACGTTTGGTTCTAGTTGCACTCTTAACCATGTGATTGGTATTATGTGGGCTGTAATGGATAATTTATCGTTGTGGACGTATGAATTCTTCTAATACGTATCTACGTATATAAATACTTGTATATAAATTAATATGCAACGTAAAATAATTCAAAGAACCGTCTAAAAATTCTAAATTTATATACGTATACGCAAATATAAAATTATTTGTGAGATTAATTTGATTAAAGTTTCTACGATTACGCTTCTACGATTAAACGATTACGCTTAAAGGTATTAGATAGTATTAAGCTATACTTAAAGGTATAAAATAGCCTGCCAACGAAATAAGAAATACAATCTCCAACGTTGCCCATTCACATTGTTCTTTCACAATTGCAAACTGACACGTTCTTAATGTCATCTTACCAATGTCGTTACTTTCTCCATGGGTTACACGCTGTTTCGACACGACGAATATTTGAAAACGTGTAAGAATATTATGAAAACCGTCTAATTATGGCTCTTTCGGCATTTTTATTTCAAGGTGTCGTCGTTCTAAGCCGACCACTTTCATCGTTTCCTAGTCGTTCGTTCGCATCATTTTTCTTGGAATTTCTCTGATACAGGCAGTTTCGTCTCTTTCATCGTCGTTCCAACTGGTCTACTTTACCGGTTTCATTTAGTTTCAAACTTGCACGAATGAACGATACGATTCTTAAATTAATATCCTCGTTACGTTAATTTAGGATTTTTTCCCCGTACTTTTAGATACACGATTTAGTGCTTCCAAACTCGCGTGTCAATTTAGTTGTGAGTGTGCCTTTAAAAACGCGGAATAATCGTAAATTTTACTCGAGACTTAAAGATTTTAAGCACGAGAAATTCTAGACGAAAACTTTGAAACAAAATATTAAAGATCTATATTAAATTTGACGAGGAAAACTTTGTGTTATTTCATTTCAATGTTTTTTTTTTTTTTTTATTTTCATATAACAACTAAACTTAATAAACGACAAACGTATTAAAATATATTTATATTTTTAGAAAATAAAAAGATTACAGATAACTAGAAAATTGTAGATAGATAGCAAATAGGCCATAAAATTTGTGTATGTACTCAATTATACTGTATTACAAAAATATATAAGGAGAGGAATAGAATGGTGGAGCGGATAGAGGCCGAGCTTTGTAAACTGGACTTCCCAGGTTCGAAACTCGGCGTCTGTGTAAAATGATTATGGTTTTTCCCCATATTCCTTTCTCTTTCCATTCTATATAGTACAATCTTTGTATAGTTGTAACAACGCAATACTTTACACGTACAGTCCTACATGTGTTATCCATGATAAGTTTTCTTAATTCTTACATGGACGTCAAAGAGGACTAAAAGTAAACTGAAGCCAATTTTAAACGCCAATTTCGTTACTTGAATGGTAGTATCGAATGCAGGAAAATTTGGTTACAAAATTATTTTTTCTATTCGCCTCAATGTTCTTGATAATTTTTACCAAATATAGTTCTTTACTTTCCCGCAAAAATTGCATCCATAAGTAGAGAACTTGTATTTATATAATTGTAGTTAAAAATAAACGACGTAACAAATATGGAAAACTCGTGCGGTATAACATATTCGTGTTTAAAATTATAGCATACATATATATCTTTTATAAAGCAATTAATAATTTGCTTAGTAACGTTCAATGAGATTCTACTTTATCGGCTTTCAATATGAAATCGTCTTAATTCGTATATTTATCTTTCGTTCCTGAAATTATAAGCAATATTTCTTCTTAATCTTTCATAAACAAGAGTTACACCCATAAAATTTGCGGTCATCCGTCTCTCGCTTACTACAAATCAGTATCTGTTTGTCTACTACAGCAGATATCTATTTATAATTTGTATTTTTCACGACACCGATAAAACGATTTGGAATGAACAAATACTAAACACATACGTCAAACTTGTACCGATAACACCGATAAACAGTAATTTTAGCTCCCCGAGGAAATAAGATACCTCGTTATATTTTTTGCCTATGATAATGAATTATTTTTTCCCATGAAGATAATACTATTTTCGTAAATGTAAATTTTCAGTGAATTGGATTTGCTAAAAGACAGGAGTTTCCAGCATTCCGGTTATGTCGTTACTTTTTAGTCGAAATTAACGTTCAACTGGGCGATAAGAAGTGGAAGTAAAATGTTAAGTATAACGAGTTTAAACAAAGTAGGTTAAAGTGTAATCTGGCATCGAATTAAAAGTAAATTTGCTAAAATTAAATGCGTTGTTACTCTTTTCGTTAAATATGTTTTTTAATGCTATTTTCTGAACAAACATATGCATCGTATAAACGTCAAATACTCCTATCGGATCTCGAGAAATTCCAGAAGTTCGGAATATTATTCTTTATGCGTCTCTTTTCACGTTCAGAATGCAAAGATTATACGAACAATTTTTATTGGGATTTCGTTCGCTCTGTTAATTACTGGTTTAATAATTACAGCACATGCGATACGATAGAAATATCTCGTATACGAAAATCATCAAAGAGAAATTTATTGGAAAGTATAACGAGGCTGAGCAAGCTCGTCTCACGAGTGTAACGTGCAAATTCATTTAGAACTATGGATCGTTTATTTAAAAATGCATTATTATTCACGTTAGACGCGTAAACTGTGACAAGCAAGTACCTTGGACTACGGTTTTACCGATTACCGAATACACGCTAATCGAGCAATCCATATTTATCATATTAACATACTAACTAAGCTTAAAGTTCGAATGTCGCTTTGAATTTAAAAGAATTATAAAAACACACGTACCTACAATTTTTTTAATTGTACAAAAATATCGCATTGCATATTCATTGTATCGAGAAACATTGTATAACAATTTGCACGATCGTCCACAATCGAATTAATTAAACTACATCGATCTTTCAATTATGTGACTGTAATTTCCAAAATCGACGTGATTTTTCCGCATTATACATTTTTTTGCACGCGCATCATTATACAGGGGTCCGTGTATTTAATAAGTTATTAAATGTCTAAATGCGTATCATTAAGCGCGTTATAATTTAACAAAGAAAAAATTATCGTTCGTTGATTAACGTTCGTAAATTCGTTTTAATTAATCCCTTAATTGCATACAAGATCGCGGTATCGCTGCTTCAAATTAGCATGCAAACATAATTTTTTAACATCGCATATTTTATTCGCCGATTATCGCTATTAATTCGACCATCGTACGTTCTGTGATCAGATCTTTGCAACTTTTCTCACAAGATGTTGGCGAGGTGCGCGTTTTCTATACTTTGTTCGCCTCTCTGTGTTGCTGTAATTTTCTATTTATCTTATATTCTTCAGTAACGACATTCCATATCTAACTGGTTAATGTTTCTTTTCGTTTTTTCAGTTTTACGTTTTTTCCCACGGTGAAATTTCAAGTATCTAAACAGGTTCGATCGTAACTTTGTGCCTCAAGTTCTTGTTTGTTGCTTTTTCTGTTCAGATTCGACTAAGTACAATGCTTGCACGTTACTTGCCACGTGTCGTTATTTACTCTTTTTGTTTCCACTTGCTTCATTTTCTTTTGTATATGATGTTGTCATATTGATTTCCTGTCTAGAGACGTATCCACGTATAAGATAAAAAAAAATCGATACAAAAGCAAAAAGATCTCGATACTATATTTGTAGCGCGTTAACATTATGTCGACAATTATAACGTTAACGTAGAAATACTTGCTATTCTTCTAATTACTATTACTATTACTATTACTATTACTGTGACATTGTAATAACATAACTTAGGTTTATGCTTATTAAACGATTCACACAAAATACAATGTTCTATTGATAATTCCTATTATCGTTTCTTCCTGCATTTAGCGATGACTTTTAGGTGCAGTTTTCGTATCACCCTGCCGTTTTCGAACGGTGCTGTAACTTTTCCCAGAACAAGTATAGTAGTCAATTTATCATTATCCGATAAGAGTGTGCAAGGAAAGAAAATTCAAGCCTGAGGTAGATCATTATGAATTATTACGTGAATTATACTACACGAAAATACCTACTTTTTTGTTATTCCTTTCTGTAATATAATTGCAGCAATACGAATCATATTTAAAAGATTAATTTCGTTCAGTCGCTATATGTTTAATAGAATTGCATAAGGCGAGCTCGTTTTGTGAATAACGTGGTTTAAAAATATAGCTGCTCAAGATTGATTAGCGGTAAATTTGTCACGTGTCGACATCGAGATGGCAGAAGAATTAATTCCGGATATGACTCACGCGAACCCGCTATCATTTGCATTCATGCTCGTCATTACAACCTGCCGAATAAAAATTCAGTTTAATCGTTCGGCTTATATTAGAAGTAAATTGCACGATTCTATACGATACGGAACATTTATAATAGCAAAAATCCACAGAACGTATATATAGCGTTCTCTTTATATATAAATTGCGTTTCATATCTTCTTGCATTTTTCTTTCGTAATAGTCCGCGTGTATTTTTTCATACCTCTTTTTTTATACTTCCTGTCACAAAATTAGAATCGCAGAAATGATTAAGCTGTTGGATTTCTTTCGGCGTCGTGTCTTTTTGCTAATAGCTGTATACACGAAGTATGTAAATGGGGTAGAATCGAATGACTCAGTCTATACGCATATATAATTAAAATTGTAATACGCTGACTCAGTGTTTCAGCGGTAAATTCACTGGCAAACACAGCGATCCAGCTTCTTTTTTTTTTTATCAGTATAGTATCTGGTGATCCTGGGAATTCCCAAACAGGCATATTATTTTCGATTCCGTCTTATTTCGTTCGTGACAATATTAATACGCTATGCGCCGTAACGAACCTTCGATTTATAATTAATGTAAAATATGCACGTAACTCTGTCCATCCAAAATCAGAACTCGATTAAGTAGCCAGGCATAAATTATTGATCGAAAGGAAACTACGCCTACAGCAGACAGCGGTGTGCTCGTCCAATCGAAAGTGTAAGAGGCGTTCATTAATAATTAATGAAGTATCGATCAACGTTCCAAATAGACAGATTTGTATTCTCCGACGTTCAATGTTCGGAAAGATTGAGCGCCTAAACTTCGTCCCTCTCAATTCGTTCGTTGCAAATCTAAAATATCGATATAGTATAGAAATAATATTTCTAAAAATATCGTCTGAGAACGAAGTTTTTATGCATGATACTTCTATCGTGTTAAAAATATAATATTATAAGCGAATATTGGAGTACAGCTTATTTTATATTTATTTATCTCGCTGTTTAAAAACGCACAATGGCTTCAAACGATCATTACGTAACAACGGATATGGCATTAATTAGTCGATCCTGTGTTTGCAACTGGTCGTTTGTAATTGATTTCTTTAATCGATCTGAGTCACCTTTACATAACGTTCGACTCAAGATTGATAGAGTATAAACGCTTACAATGTTTAAAAAAGTTGAAATTTCCAAGTATCGACTGATCGCGTTAACATTGATTACAAATATTTTACGAAAATCTGTGTTAAATTATACAACGTAACACCGAGGATATCTTAAATTGTAATAAATGATAGCACCTGCTCTGTGGAAGCAGAATCGACGATACGCTTAATCTAACAGTGTATTTAGAAGCCAAGCAATTAATTGATATCGTTTGTATCCCTTTAATCATTGGGGTCTTTGAATCGTTTACTCGTTGAATGTCTCATCTGCTTCTGGATCCTTCGTTTCGTGGCTTTTGATCGACTACAATACAGAATACGGAATATATGAAAATAATTTGATTGATAAAATAGGTTATGTGGTATTAAATAATTCAAAATATATAAGGTTAAAAAATATTCAAAGTATCTATTGCTTAGTTGCTAGTGCTAGAGTTAATATTGCAATCATAATTATTAAGATCGTTGTTCTTACAATTTCTAAAGTATTCCATTCTTCGTGAAAGGCGTACGATTACCTTAATGTAAGTTTAGTAACGACTCTGTAATCGTAATCAATACTCACGTCGGTTGTTACAACACTGCTTCTTTCTTCTTGAAAAATTGAAAAGGATTATAGCAGCTACGTTTGATATATATATATCGCTAAAATAAAGAAAAGTTATAAAATACCACGTTCTTAAATTAAAAGATGAAAATTGCAAACAGAATTTCTATAGTAAAATGTTCGAGAATAGATCATTTCTCTTTTCATAACTCTTGTACTGATTGTGAGAGTCATATAACCTATTATAATGTACATACGTTCTGGGAAGACGGTCTTGGAAGAAATTATAGATTCTTGGAAAGGAAGGCGTCGCAATCTTCTGTAATGTTTGGCAGCTGTAGTACCAGATAAAATACACCCAGCAAGTATCTATATAGTTATTTATGTGAGGTTCATGTATACATAATTACATAATAACAAAATTTCGTCATTTCTACGATTCTCGAAAATATCACTTCAAGATAAAAATAATATAAATTTTGTATATTTTCTGACAGTAATAAAGACTAGAATTCAATTAATAATAAAGGTCAAAAAATGAAAAAATAAATACCATAATTGTTGAATCATAACTATTTGCCTATTTGTTCCATTGTAGTATATCATTACGTTGGCTTGGTATAATAACACTTGATCATAAATATACCAACAATATTCAAACCAAGTCTATTCACCTTCGTATTCACTATTTTTACGTTTGCCGTGCATCGGGATATTTTCGTTCCAAGTCGAAAGTAACTAAAATTAAAACAAACACAAGAGTGAGTGCAGTAAAAGTAACGTAGTACCCAGGAAGGCGCAAAGAAGAGATATTCCTGTAGACAAATTAATTAATTTTACATCCACTTTTAAATGTGCAAATAAAAGAAGATTAAAGATTGTAATAAAATTTGAAAGGATAGTATGGCGGATCAATGGCGATAATTAAATATTAGTATAATAGATTAATATAAAAATAAAATTTAGATTGTTATAATGTGAAATTTGTAGCTAAAAGTTATTAAAAAAAAATGAGACCCAAGAACGGTCGATTATCATCCCTGGTGGGGATCGAACCCACGACCTTTGGATTAGAAGTCCAACGCGCTATCCTCTGCGCCACAGGGACTTGGTATACATAATGTTTCTTATTATAATTCTAAAAGATAGTTAATCATAGATGTCGCTGATGTACGTAATAGTTTATGTTAACCAGTGACGTATAAAAAAGAAACGAAACGATTAAAATTCTAAGCGCAAGTTTAAACACAACAAATTGATCGATATAATATACAAATTTCAGAAAACTGATTATTTTACATAGTGTAATTATACTTTCTATTCTCATTTTGAAACTTTGTTCAATGTAATCCTTTTTTCGCATCATATTTAACTTGATAAATAAACTCGTATAAACTAACCAACACAACGAACAACTAATTTTTATTTAAAAAGTGTACATTTCAAATGTTGAATAATTAAAAGTAAACTATTATTTTATTATCAATACTTTTAAATGGAATATTATTTCAACGTAATAATGACTAATTAATCACTCGCAGGTAATAACTAATATAAATAGAAGCATGATTCCGAAATCTACAAATTTTCATTACGTCAGTGTACACATATGATAATAATCATACAGCCCTGTGTATGCCAGCAACCAATGTAGTCAACACACTTTCTCAGGCTACAGTGATGTAGGTACACAGACGATGTCTACCGCTTGCAATTGACGCGTTTCATCTCGTTCTTTGCCTTTAAGTGAACGAATATGGATTAATCAGTGATTTATTTGTGTATATCTCATATTAGACTACACTTGCAAATACGATTAAACAGTGAGAAAAAAAGTATTTAGATAAATAAGATGCCTAAAAGGTGAGAGAGAAAAGAAAAGCAGAGAATAGATGCACTGAAGTTGTGTGTGCATTTGAATGTTCACTGTGTGATGCGACGACGGAAAGAAAGGGAGAAAAAAGGAAGAAAGAGATAGAATAAAACACTGGGTGAGAGTGCGAGGGGAAGGGGCTTAAAAGATGGCCGTCCTGAAACATATGACAAAGAACGGCGGGCAACCGCCGCAGCGGAAAAGAATTATCACGGAATGTGTTTCACGGTATCGTTGATCCTCGTCCTCGCGTAGAGGTGTGGTGATATTTCGAGTAAAAGGGATCGTGGCTATAAAAGTCAGTGATCCTGTTAGCAAAGGAGCCATGACTACGTGTAAAGAATGGGCTCGATCGCATCGGTGTTGCAGTGGCATTGCTCGGAGTGCGCTCTGATAAATCCAACGGAGAGCACGCGATGCGCCAGGTGCGGCCTTACTCGGCTTAGGAGTGATGAGAAAGCAAATCTCAGGCTCGGCCTGAGCTTGGATCGCAAAGTTCCCGAAGAAAAAGAGGAGGAGGAAAAGCAAAGAGACGACGAGGAAGGTGACTCTTCCTCGGTCTCTGTTCCGCCAACACCTCCGCCGAAACTTCGTTTGGAGAAGCCAGCAACGGGCGATACGCGTCCGGCAACTTATCAATACGTCAAAACCGATCTCATACATCGGTGAGAAAATTGTTAACTCATCTCTGCTCTGTCCGCAACCCCCTCCCCTTCCCTACCCCCATCTTCGATTTCTCGCGTGTTTGTATACAGTCTACCGAACTCTCCGCAAAATCTTGTCGACTTCTCCTCAAATGTAATACTTATCAGTTCGTATCAGTGCGATCATTTTGGTGTAATATCTCGTTTTTTGAGCAAAGGTATTTTCATAGTATGAGCTTTCCTCTACCTCTCACTGAACAAGTTTAATTTGTGCCAAGGATTTCACACAATGCACAGAACAACGGTTTGTAAGGGGAATATAATACAAATGTTTATTTGTTGCATGTTCGCATAAACGTAGATATGACAAGTTACTATTGCATCTACGAATACAGGCTTTCGCATTCACTATTGATACAATATACTTAGAATAATATCAAAGTTAGCATATATTTTTTCATAGTTGTTATCCTTTTTTTTATGTTTGGGTAGATTTTTTTTCATATCTAGGAAATAATTAAATATATAGTTTCATTATAAAAATGTTATATATTCTTTGACTCTTTCCTCTTCCTTAATTTTATTACGTTATCATATATGCCAATGGTTGTTGTCCGTTTAGTAATTGTTTATTATTTTTCATATCGATTTTTAGCTCAGAGGGGAATTTAATTCTACTCGATAATCATATAAAGAAATCTCACCATGATTCGTGGAATGGAAAGTCTTGTAAAAAAGAGCCAGTTAAAAGATCTTCTTCTCTACCTTCCTTAATAACACAATGGACTTGCGTTCGTTGTTTGTTAGACAACAGCTGCAGTTCTGGTATAATTTGCGTAGCTTGTGATGCAAATTCTTCTATAGTTGAAACTGACAAAAGGCAGATTGGAGCACGTAAACGCAAAAAATTAAATTCACGTAAAACAAGTCGTCTCAAAGCTGCATCCGAACTTCTGGCCAATATTTTAGATGATGTCAATGCAACAAGTTCTTCTACAAGCGATGCAAGAATTATCAATAAGGGTATAAATTATTTAATTTATTTTTTAATACTGTTTTAATACTATTTTGAACAAGATTGTGGTACAAATATTATATAGCTTATCTGTATTCTATAGATATGGCACAACTAACAAGTATAAGTCGTAGTGAAAGGAGACAAGATAGAGAAGACTGGACCTTGCCACCAATAGAAACTATGGAGTCCACTACACTTTCCTACGCAAATACCACTGATACCTCTCAACGTTCACCAAAAAGACATAGTCCTTCAATTTATGAACGAGTCAAATCTAAAGTTAGTCGCTCTTTATCTAATGGATCTGTTGTACATAAATTATCTGAACATGCAATTCAAAGACCAACAAGTTTAGTAGTCTCAGAATCTCAACAGGATGATGCTCTCTGGAGTTGTGATAATTGTACTCTTGATAATGCTCCTGGCCTAGAACAATGCGAGGCATGTGAAGCCCCTAGAAGTCCTGCTCCTTGCAGTGGAGTAGTTATCAGTGTACCTGCCTGGGAACCACGTGCTCTATCTTCTGCAGGTCCATTGTCTTATAGACGATCTTTTTCTGATGTCGAATCCGTTACAAATGTATCTCGAAAGAAAAAGATCGTCAATCGTAGAAGTCTCAATGAGGATGAACCACCTGCAGTACCACCACATTCTGTTGGTTTTAGTACAAGACCAAAATATTCTTACATTGGAATTACCGACCCTGATATACCGCCGCCATTGCCAAAAAAACAAAATAATAAATTAGGTCTTGTACCCACAAAAGCACATAGCGAAGCAACTAGTCCTGTCGGTGATGTACCGAATGTAAGCTCGTTAAAACGTATGTGGACTTGTCGGAAATGTTCTTACGCGTATAATCCTTTATGGTCAACTGGTTGCGATATATGTGGATCTTCTCGATCACCGCCTTCGTTAATGCAACCTAGTCTAATAACCGTCACAAAAGATGAAACGAGTTGTTCGATGCATTCACAATCCCCAATTGTAGTATCCAGAGATAGTGTAAGATACATTCCACAGAAAACTGCTACATTGGCTACAGCAGAATCTGATCTAGATGATCAAGTTGATCCACCTTCCCCCGTGTGGACTTGTAAAAAATGTACATTATTAAATGCCGCTTCGAGAACAACTTGTGAAGCGTGCGGTGGTTCAAAGCTTAAAAGTATCATGCATTTAGAAGACGCTACGTTACGAAAAGGAGAAAGCTGGGTGTGCCCATCGTGTACATTAAGGAATCCGCTATCAGCACAAACTTGTAATGCTTGTAAGACTTTAGCAGATTTTCTAGATGTACCAAAGGATAGCAGATTTTTTGGATCAAGAAGTCCGAGTCCAAGACTTTGTTCAACCCCTATAAATTCAAAAGTTGTTACTCCAAGACATAGAAATTCTGTAAGAAGGAATGGTTCTTCAATTGGAGATAAAAGACATTCAAGAATTAGAGATTCCACTCATGGTCAAGTACGATTCTCTTATAGCTGTTTTATATATATTTATTAGTAAAATATTCAAATATATATATTATCCATATATTTTCCTATTGGCTTTCATTTTCTATATAAATTTATTATATATGAAACATTTCAATGTTTCCAGTGGCAGTGTAAACTGTGCACATATGAAAATAAGAGTACAAACGGAATTTGTGAAATGTGCCAAATCTCAAAAAATTTATCTCAACTACCAGGTGAAAGGCCTAGAATTATTGAATCTGGCATAAGTACACTTACAATGCAACGGCAAGAAAGCGTGGTTATGGAGAATTTAAGACAAATTGAGGAAAGAGAAGCATTGGAGAAATGGGAGCGAATTGTTCGCTATTGCAAAGAGGTATATTGATCATAAATTATATCATATGAACAAGGACGATTTTTTACGATCAAAGAAAACAGTTTAGAAAAAATATTGAAATTAATTTGTCTTTATATATGTAAATTACATTTGAAAAACATAATTATACTTTTTCTTTTTTGCATTACATATTTTTTCACATCAATTGATTTTTATTTTCCCTATTTATATTAATTTCTTATTTTTGTATTATAATACTAATGAGAAAACAAGAAGAAAATAAATGTTTTAGTGAATATTTTTAGTCTATGAAATATAAAATGCATAAAGTTCAAATCTAAATAGTTTATAATTCGTTTAAATAAATTGAAAATATTTTCGACTAGTATATTTTAAATGCAAGATTTCCAATAGTAACTAATTTACTTATTTTATAGACAAATGAACCTTTTGTCGATGACTCATTCCCACCAGCTCCAAAATCTCTATATTATAATCCAGCTGAAACAAAGGATAATCATGTTGTTCAATGGAGAAGGCCTCATCAAATTAATGTTGATTCTACAGTTGATTCCAAACTGCCTTGGGCTGTTTTTAGGAAACCCTTACCTTCTGATATCTCACAAGGTGTATTAGGAAACTGTTGGTTACTTTCAGCTTTAGCTGTTTTAGCTGAAAGTGATGAGCTTGTAAAGAGAGTCTTAGTAATGAGGGAAACCTGCCCAGAAGGAGCTTATCAAGTAAGATTATGTAAAGATGGAAAATGGACCACAGTACTTGTTGATGACTTGCTACCCTGTGATAAAAGAGGCCATCTTGTATATTCTCAGGTTTATATCTTAACATTATAAGTGAAAAGTTATTACTTCTTTCTCTTCATTCATAATTTTGATAAAATACATTGTAGGCAAAAAGAAAACAACTTTGGGTGCCATTAATTGAAAAAGCAGTGGCTAAAATTCATGGTTGCTATGAAGCTTTAGTATCTGGACGTGCAATAGAAGGTCTAGCAACACTTACAGGTGCCCCTTGTGAGAGTGTGCCTTTACAACCATCTGCTTTGCCAAGTGAAGATGAACTTGATAAGGATTTAATATGGGCACAACTTTTATCTTCAAGGCAAGCTATGTTTTTAATGGGTGCTAGTTGTGGAGGTGGTAATATGAAAGTTGATGAGGAAGAATATCAACGTAAAGGTTTAAGGCCAAGGTAGAAAAAGTTCGGCAAGAGTTAAAAATTTTAAGTATATTTATTCAGTATGCTATAAAAAACTTATTGTATTTTTTCTAGGCACGCTTATTCTGTTCTCGATGTACGGGATGTACAGGTAAAAAAATACACGTATTTATAGATACATGATTAAAAACTTACAAATACTTTGAGTAATATATTTGATAGGGAATACGATTATTGAGATTACGTAATCCATGGGGTCACTATAGTTGGAAGGGTGATTGGTCTGATGATAGTCCTATTTGGACACCACAATTGCGGGAAATGCTCATGCCACATGGTGCTTCTGACGGTGTTTTCTGGATTTCTTTTGACGACGTATTGAAATATTTTGATTGTATTGATATTTGTAAAACTAGAGTTGGGTGGAGTGAAGTTAGATTACGTGGGACACTTCCACCTTTATCATCTCTCAGACATTTATCATGTGTACTTTTAACGGTACTAGAACCTACTGAAACAGAATTTACTTTATTTCAAGAAGGGCAAAGGTAAATTTTATTATCCCATTTTATATGCATTTGTATAATTATATCAAATATAAGGATAGGAATATAAGGATAAATATGGTCTATTATACTTACATATATATTTAGGAATTCCGAAAAATCACAACGTTCTCAGTTGGACTTGTGCGTAGTTGTTTTTCGTACACGTTCACCAGCAGCACCAGAAGTGGGGAGATTAGTAGAACATAGTAAGCGACAAGTACGTGGATTCGTTGGATGTCACAAAATGTTAGAGAGGGATTTGTATATTGTTGTATGTTTGGCCTTTAATCATTGGCACACAGGAATGGAAGATACTTCCAGTTACCCTGAGTACGTTCTTGCCATTCATAGTTCAAAGAGATTATTAGTTGAGCAAATTTCCCCACCAGCGTTTGTCTTAGCTGATGCTATAATAAGTTTAACTCTAGCAAAAGGACAGAGACATGAAGTAAGAATATTTCTGTAACTTGCAACTTCAATTTCAAAACTGTTCGTGTATCTCTAAAACCCAGTATTTTGTAAAATATTTATATGTAGGGAAGAGAGGGAATGACTGCTTATTACTTAACTAAAGGTTGGGCTGGACTTGTAGTAATGGTAGAAAATCGTCATGTAAATAAATGGATTCATGTAAAATGTGACTGCCATGAAAGCTATAACGTTGTGTCCACAAGAGGACAACTCAGAACTGCCGATAGTGTTCCCCCGCTACACAGGTAAAATGGATCTTTTATATGTGCTCCTGAAATCAACATCTATGACAGATCATTCGATAAATTTTTTTATTGTAGACAAGTCATCATAGTTTTAACACAATTGGAAGGTAGTGGAGGTTTTTCGATAGCACATCGACTTACGCACAGACTAGCTAACAGTGGAAACTTGCATGACTGGGGTCCGCCAGATACTCAACATTGTCCTCAAATTGATACTCAAGTCGAAGGTTTACATAGTCCTCGTTTAATCACGTGAACAAATGAGTGATTAATAACAAATAGGACAATGTTTAAATGTATCTCGTTTGTCGAGTAAGAGATTTATTATGTACTCGTGATATCCAGAAATTTACCAAAGCAAGCTAGAAAGATTTTGGTACAGAAGAAATAGTACTGAAACTATAATACATTCTGTGCTTTCTAGCTATTCATGTTGTATGAAAATTTTTAGCATTACGACAAGCTCACTATTGGATATACTACAATAATTAACAATTAATATACAATGATTCTCTCTCTCTCTGAGATCAGTGGTTAGAAATATTTTTTTTTAATTAGGTAGAAATCATTCGTTGTATCAATGAAAATGAATATACTTTAAAACTTGCGTGCAAATTAAGCATTTCTACGGGAACCATTGATCCATAAAGAAGACTTAAGGGAAATTAAATATTTATGGAAGAACAAATTAAACACATTGCTTGTTATATAAAAAAAAAATTATTTTCTCAACGTAACATATAAGCACCATAAAAAGTAACAAAGCGTAAAAGTTATACAATAATAATATATGAAGTGAAATAAATAACAGCCATTGATAATGAAAAACATATACACTCTTTTTGGAATTGCTTAGAGTATGGTATAACTATGGGTCGAAATTTTTTCAATTTTTGCATCTCACAAGTCGATCCTATTTTCGGATACACAAGCCGTATTCAGAACTCACATTTAAAAGTACATGTATTGTATATTGTGTATGACAGCTGATGTTACTGGCCGTTTAAGTGAGGGTTTTCGAATATTGGTCACATCGTAAAACTTTTATCTCATCTGAACTTTTGTTGTTTCCATCTTGTAACTGGATGGAGTGCTTGTGCTAAAAATGGACGTAGCGCATAGCTACAGAACCAAAAATCTCTCTGAAAGTTTTACAGTATAGTGACGCGTTCACTGCCATTTTGTGCAATGTACGTTTAACTTTATTGTTGTTAAAAATTTTTGTAGCGAATTATTAACAAAATTATTATCACTGATTGTTGTATGTATATTTTATGTTCATTTAACTTATAATACATATCTTGAACTTTATACATACACAAGCGTGGCAGTTAACGAGTTAGTCAATTTTATAAGTCTTGTACATTTTGTAATCATGACATCAGAATAGCCGTCTATGAGGCGCAATCATTTATAAATTTTTTTTACATAAATAGATTTGTGTTTTATTTTTATACATATACATATATGTTTTATCCATAAACGAAACAAATATGTATTGGATAATGAAATATATGAATCATTTTTTTCCAATTTGCAAAAACGTATTTAGCAAATTATAATCTCACGTAAAAAGGAAGTTACAATTTAATAAAACATTCCCTTTTTTTAAAGAGAAAGATTGCTAAATTGAAAAGTATATGTATGTTACAAGTATATCTCCTTTCGAATAGCATGAAATAATTCAAAAAATTGTTATTGAAATTATTGCATTAACATATGATTAATTTAATGTTAAAACTGTATACAAAAGAGTGAAACTATAAGTTTTGATTCTTATTAATGTTGTACCAACCAATAATTTTAAATATGTCCATTATATGTATTAAATGCGATGTATGTTGGCACACTTTTTAATTCTTTCTCATGCATATTATGCAGGACGTTAATAAAAATCGAGAACATTTTTTTTTCAAATATTAATTATATGCGTGTAAACCATGAAAAAGTTTGTATAATCTTGTATCTAAAACTGTTGAGTACCCGAAATATTCGAATATTCGAAATCTGAATTGAATTAATTGATTCGAATATTCGATTAGTTGAGTACTTCGAATAGTTCGACAAAATTCACGTTCATTGTTTCAATTGAGATCTTTTAAATATTGTAATTGTTTAAATCTATTTTAACGAATTTAATTTGTACACTATTTAAATCTATTAAAGAATACCGAATTTTCTTGAACTACTCGAATAAGCAAATTGATTTCGATATGTATTTTTTAAGTATTAGAACAGCTGTATTTGTATTTATGAGTTGAAAACTCGCGATCTCTTTATGCGATATGTTCTAAGGAAACAAATTTTTTCTTCATGTATGCGTAAATGGCATTCATATTTAAAGGACATCTAATTAAAGATAGCTGTGAAAATAACTCGTTTATATATATATATGTACACACACATATATATACATAAACAAATTATTTTTTAAATTAAATTAAAAATTAATGTGTATTATTTTAATCAATGTATTAATTTAAGTAATGTATCTAATATTTATTAATATTCTCTATAAAGCATAATTAAAAAGATAAGCACTTGCAGATACAAGTTTATATGAATTTTCTTTCATACTTATTTGTATGAAAGTTAAAAAATATTTTCGATCTTTACCGATATACTGTGTATTATATAAACTAGCAAACATCCAGTTTTATATGGAAAGCTCAGTGCTTTGGCTTTAACATTAAACTGCCATGTTCCATGTCCTTAAGGAATGATGAAATTGGCACTGAAATGTTCTTTTGATGGCAGTTGGATCTGATTGACAATTTGTCTAATATTTTCTATACATATTGAATGTGGTAATGTGACAATATCTCATGCTGTGATCAGCTCTAATGACGTTTTTTGTCAGTTAAGAAATGTCCTCATAAATGAAAAGGCAGCATTATAAATATTATTTCAATGATAGTACAAAATATTTATTATATATGCATTTGCTTAATTCAAATGCAAGAAAAGAAACAAGTTATGCACATAAGCATTATGAGACTTATTGGCAATAACTTTCTTAATTACATCAGTTATATATATTTTTTTAAATAAAACATTCCTTACATTTATTTACATTCTCCCATTATCCATTTAAAAACTCTGATTACTTGCATTAATACATTTACTTCTGTGTTCTATATATTCTGTTTCTAATATATTTGATTCCTGTTGGTATAAAATTTAACTTTTAATATTGTTAATTGAGTTCCGCTTGAGGCATTGCTTTCTCTTTGAAGCGATAAAAGGAAATTATTTTTATTCAATGGCTTCAAACAAACGGATCTAACTGTTGAGTGTGGCCTAATAATTTTAATATAGGAACTGTTTCTGCTTTATTTAAACTAAATCGTATTTAAAGATATCAAAACCCCTTTCATTCACTTTGTGATAATATTAAAGCAATCATTTATTAAAGGAAACCCTTCAAAGCGAAAAAGAAATGTTTTTTTATTAATATAAATCAGTTTTCTTAAGTTTAAACAGTGATTAAAATTTATGTAAGTGTTAGACGCAATGAAAAGAATTATTCTCATAAATAAACTATACTATTTGCACTAGTTTCTGTACAAATGGCCTTAATTTACAGACAAAAACATTTAAGATAAAATGGAGACCTATATTTATGCATTTTCTTAAAAAATATAAAACAGGTAGCAGGTAACTTGTATTGTTCTAGTAATTTTAATTTGAATCAACAGATTCGACTGCTATGCTCTAAATGGTAATTTAAAGCATCAATTAAATTGCACCATTGTTCAAAACCTTAGGATAAGTCCCATCGGTGCATGTACACAAATGCAAAAACAACAATGCTAAAGCAGATGATATAATTAAATATAACGCCTAATTCCTCTCTTTTCTTCTGTTTCTTCTTCTTTTATTTTTGAAGCATAACTTGCATCTGCATAACATTAAATTAAAAGAATTTAAGGTAATCCTTAGTGCCATACCAAAGCATAACAGAAAAACCTGTAAACAAATATTTAATCAATAATGATTTATAGAGGCCCATTCCGTTGTCACAATGATATTATAGTACTTTTTCTCAAAGAAAAAAATATTCTATTTTAAATATTGTGTGTGTGTGTGCGTGTGCATGTGCGTGTGTATAATTGCCGAGAAAGAATTATAAATATTTCCATTTTAGAATATGACTACTGTGGCTTCGACGATACTATCAGAATAATGGATATAACGTATATTTAATGTTTGGATTTTGATTGTTAAAACTTTAGAAAAGTTTCGAAAGCACGAAGTGACATTATTCTGAAAGCAACGTTCGTAGTTGATTATGCACAACGCTACGGCGAATGAACAAGTGTGTTTGGTATTTTAGAAAACTGTCTTTGTGGATTTGAGCGTTTTAAAAAAGAATTCAATTTGTATATAAAATGAATTATTTATTATAATTAAGGGATGGGTGAAGCTGATTAATTTATACACTGCTTGTGGTACACGTAAGTTGTTTTGCATATGCTTACACAATTTTGTTGAGACAGCGCTTAAACCGATTAAAAAGTAAGAAATAGAAAGTTATATATAGCAAAATTAGTAATATATCGGAGTCAAAGAAATGCCGGTGATGTGCGAAGCATAAATATTTGTTCTTTTTGTCTTTTTGCAATAAGCTTTCAGAAATTTAAAGCCATTTATTAAATCTTACGCTATCATTAAAAAATCAATTGTGTGACATTAAAGACAATGAATAATTTTGCCGATCTTTTGTAAATTCTCAAATAACATTTATCGTTTGTTTCAGCACGGCGTTAGTACTATTTATATAAATGGAGCAAAAGACGTAGGGTAATCGCACGCCATCGCAAAATATCTAGGAATATATTCTTAATATGCAAAGAAAATTAAAAAAAAAAAAAAATACTACGGTATCTCATTGTATTTGTAATTACAGAGTATAATATTGCGGTGTCATTTTACAATTATTAAGTAACTCGTACTCTGTACGAAACTGCGTACCGGGTGTATTCTAAACTGTATACAAGCGTTATAAATGTGATTTTCTTTTTTCTTCGTTTTAAATGAGACTGAAATATTTACACGTTCAAGAGAAATATTAATGCAAACAATATCTAAAAATTATTAAATTATTAAAGGAAAAGGAAAGATTAAGTAATTCCTGAAAATATTAAAAAAAAAAAAAAAAACAAAGTTTATTGATAGAAAGAAACTGTTTTTAGACGCGTTCTTTTAGTCTACGCGACTGTGATCATTTTAGAAACGCCCATGTACGAACCCGAACCAGCAATCAACTTTGTGATAGTCTGTGTACCGATTTGGCAAACTTTGTTGAATTGATCCCATTTCCTATAGATGGAATGTATAATTATTAGAACTTTGTCGCGTACATACAAAAAAAAAACATTTACTACTTTATGAAATGATAAAGACATTGTATTGTCCCTTGATTTATATAATATAGTAGTATAGGTACATTTAATAATAAATCGGAATATTATCTAGAAATTAATCGTCATTCAGTCTCAAGTCAAATTAATAACGATTAAAGTGAATTTTTCAATCTTCTTTGTATTCTTTTAATTATTTAATATTATCCACATGCTTCTTTATTTTTCTATTTATTTTTCAACCATTTGTTTATAATTAATACCTTTATATTTGAATCTTATTTCCAATCACGAATATTTTTAATATTTTATAGAAATACACATCTCTACAAAGATATACATAACATAGTACATACATTTCGAAAATGAATTACACATATTCAAGTTTAAAACGTGCATCTTTACGTTATAGATGGCGCTCTTCAATTATTCTCGCCAGTTAGTCAGTTGAAGACAGTCTAACGCGTTCAGTGCTAATTGTTAATATTTGAAATACAAGACATTGTGTGTCATTTAGTGGCGTTTATTTGTCTTATTATTTATTGCATGCCACAACTATGTCAACGTTTACTTTTGGAACACCTACAACTTCGAGCAACACAAGTTTTGGATTTGGACAAAAGTAAATACACAATTTTACATTTCGTATCCTTAACTTAAATTAAATTAATTAACCTCACATTATGAAATTGAAACATAGGGATTTATATTTAAAATTCACATACTGAAATATTGATAATTTATTGTGTTCTAGACCTGCAACAGGTTTTAATGTAACTAGTACACCTTTTGGTTCAAGTACTTCAGCACCAACATTAACCTTTGGAAGTCCATCCACACCGGCAACAACAACTGGGCTTAATTTTGGATTTAATAGTACACCTGCAACTGCTGCACAGACACAATCAACTGGTTTACTTTTAGGATCAAATACAACTAGTACAACTACTGCGAGCAGTTTATTTCCAGCTCCAACTACGTCTGCGCCATTATTTGGTGGACTTTCTTTTGGCACACCAGCAACAACTTCTACGTTGACATTTGGTGCTCCATCTGCTACAGCTACAACTGGAAATGTTACCTTTGGTGCACCTACTACGACAAGTATGTGATAGTTGAAGATGTAATTTAATATTATTAATAATCAAAATATTATCTCTAATATTTTGTATTTACAGCATCACTTTTTGGTAGTGGTAATTTATTAGGATCAAAATTAGCTACTAGTGGTACTACAACTACCACAAGCACTACCAATAAAGGACTAGGGGGATTAGATATATCATCAAGTAATAAAGGATTTTCACAAACAAATACTAATCCAGCTGCTGCTAAAGAAAATATTTGGCCACCAGAATTATTACAGACAATAGAGAAATTCAAGTAATTATTATATAGCAGAACTATTATATTAGAACTGTATAAAATTTATTAATTTAATATATGTTCTTAATTATAGAGAGTTTGTGAAAGAACAAAAGGTATTGTCTTCAGATATAGCAAGGGGCTCTGCAAGACCATTAAATCGATGTGCGGAAGATACAGCATCATTGATGGAACTTTTAACAACATTAGCTGGATCAGTTCAACGAGATCGTTCTGCTGCTGATAAGTTGAAACAAGACACAGCAAAAGCATTACAAAGTTCTGAAGTAGCTCAAAGAACGCATGATACCCCACCAGGATTACAATATGAAAATAATACACCATTATTATTTTTTATGGAATTGGCTGATAGCTTTGAACATGATTTACTGTTATTTAGATCTCAAATTGAAACAACAGAAAAACATATACAGACAATGATGACTCCAAAGACTTTAACTCCACAAGGTAAATTTATATTAGTATTAATGTTTCTCAAAATTTTAAAATATCTTTCAATTGGTTTTTAGAATTGACGATGGCTATGAGTAAACTTCACGAGTCTCTTGTTGCTGTTGCTGGTAAATTGCAAGGCGTACATTCGAAAGTACAACAACAAAAGGAACAGTATTTAAACTTTAGAAAATACGTTTTAAAAGATAATACAAACGTTTTTGAAGATATTAAACCAGATGGAAAAATATCTCGAAGTAGTATTGGAAAAATTACGAGTGGTCCTACACCATTTGGTCCAGGTAATTGATAATTTTTAGAACTTATTGTAATATGCAAGTATTTATTTTATTTCATATAACTATTAACGTGTTATGTACTTTACTTTTATAGGAAATAAAAGTTTCCTTTCATCAACAGCACTAAATTCCAGCAGACTAGGAAGTTATGAAACACGAAATCCATTAGGTAAATGAAATTAATATATAAATTTATAATGTTAATATATTTTTTGCTGAAAACAAAGTCCCTAAAACAACGTATTTTCGTTGTTTCAACTATCCCATGAATATCTCCTACCTTCAGGTCTTGCGTGGATTTAGTATGAGGTAGATTTACTAACATTTAACGCCCTTTACTCAGTATTGTAGAATTTCACATATATGAATAGAAAGACTGTTGCAACTAATTATTCTGTAAATATGATCGATTTAAAATTTTTTATTTCTATGATTTGATTTTGATTTTGTCTTTCCAGGAAAAGAGTAAGGAATCTATTTTAGTTTATAAGGTACTATATTTTTCTTCAGTTTCTGTTTGTGTTGTGAAGTGTGGAAAGGGATGCATAGCTTTTATACTTAACATTTACTAATTATATACGAGAATATTCATTTTTAATAATAGTGAAATAAATGATATTCTGTTTTCTTCTTCTTCTTCTTAATTTGCATTTTCAAATATCACATAGTAAAGGGAGGTTGAAATCTGCGCTTGTTAAGGAATGGCTGTGTATTTTATATGTATTTTAATTGCTTCTGCTTCTTGGTGGTTTTGTAAGAATGTCCGCGTTAACTAGATTATATATTTAAAAGAATATACAACAATATATAGGGATACTGTTGAATATTAGTTTTATTAAAAGAAAGTATATAATTATGTCAATGTTGCTACTTTGTTACTTTTCAATGACATCTTAATTCATTGAAACACAGCTTTAGCTATTGTACACGTCAATTAATCTGTCTCTTAGAAATAGATGCAAAATAATTCAGTATATATGTTGTTACAGTTTGGGGAAATACAATACCAACACCATCTGCTACTAACATTACTCTAAGTTCGTCATTGAAACCACCAACAGCAAGTTTGACCTTTAATACTCCGCCAAATCTTACTACGCCTTTACCAACGAGTGAATCAAACTCGAGTTTTCAACTTCAGAAACCTCCTATTGGTAATAAAAGAGGAAAACATTAAATCGAGTTTATATTTATTCTCGTATTGTTAAGAATATTTTAACATATGATTATAAATATCCTACTTGATTTTAATATTAATATTTCGATTTAACGTTATTATTTTTTTAAAACAAGAATGTTTTATAAGAAAATAAATTGTTATTAAATTCTATAATTATAAGCATTTCATATATACAATAGTACAACTATATTTTAAGAAAATATATACTTGAAGCATTTTTGTAATTCAAAGTATATTTTACTAATTTTATAGTTAAGTATAAATTTATATAAGAAATTAAAACTGTCCGTGAAGCATTATGAAATGACATAAATTGTATATGTAAAATGCTTGTGAGCAGAACATTTGAAAAAAATGAGTACCTAAATTAAATTGTTTTAAAAAGTTGCTAGAAATTTTTTACAGATATCTTTTATTTTTCTTTCTTTTTTAATATATTATAAATCCATACAATTTATATAGTACAAAAAGTGTTATTTTTTTTTATATTTTTCTCTTATTTTCTATCCTTCTTTCTTTATAACGTTCGAAACTTTCTTTTTATCCCGAAACATATTAGAAAAAGTTATTTGCACTAATTATCTGAAATGTATTAGTTTTTTTTTACAATATATGCAGAACAAGTATTAAAAACATATTTCTACTCATCGTTATATAGCACCAACTTCTATGATGGGAATCAACAATTTGAAGGCATGTTGAATGTAAGAACTTGCATTTGAAGCCTATTCAAAAAAAAAATGAAAATTTATTTCTTCACACATGTATACTATAATTTAATACATAATAGTATTCTCTTACCTCCATGAGAATTGTTGTTATATTAGTTTTGATAGTATGAGATTTATCTGAAGTTTCTGCAAGCTTATTTAAAACACTACAGTAAGTATTAGCTAATATTTCAATTTGATTAGACAGAATATTTGTTAACTGAACTAGTGAATCGGTTTCATTAACAGTGCTTCGATGTTCTTTGATTAAAAGTAATTCTGCAGTTTTATGAAACCTTTCTACAGAAAATGCTGTAAATTGTGCCAAAACTGAAATAGCATGTTCAAAAGTTTCTTGATCACTATGTGGTGAAGTAGTATAATTTTTAGAGTCTTGAAAAGCCTAAAATCAACATTTAACTTTGTATAATCCATTCAAGAGATAGTAGTAAACTCTCGTATTATTAGGGCAGAAATTATTTACCTCGTGTAACTTTTCATATGTAATGTTAATTCCAAGATCGCTGCAAGCTTCTTGTAATTTATATTTCAAGTCTTTTTCATCTGTTTCATCATTGTATTCATCATCATTATCTAATGCACATAATTCTTCAACTTCTTCCAACATTTTTTCAACAGAATTTAATTCATTTGTATCTAAACTATTCAAATGCTGTTGTATTTTAATATTACTTTGTTTCGATAACATTTCTAATGCTTCTATATGAACAAGTCCTTGATAATCATCAAAGAGACTTTCAAAATGTACTTTTCTCATTTTCTGTCTTTCTTCCATTGTTCTTTCTGTGCTATCTGCTTTTTCTTTAGCTTCTCGTAGAATCTGAGATAAATTAGGCTTATCTGTTTCATTTATAAAGAAGGTCCTCTTTTTCTTTAAGCCTGGATCACCTTCTTGTAGAACTTCCATTGTCTTTTTACCAATGGCTTCTAACGTATCTAATCCACCACTCACAACTTTGCTTCCAGTTGATTCAACCAGTTTTGTTATTGATGATACACTTGATATAAGATTTCCAAACCCGAAAGAAGATTGTTCTTTGGTCTGTTCCTCTTTACCATCTGGAAATTAACTGGAAGTTAACTAAAATAAAAATATAACAGTTTTATAATTTAGCCGTAATTATACCATTAAATAGTAGTAGTGGTATAGTTTATTTTCAATCTGTTGACTATAAAAGAAACTTGGTTCACAATTATATATTTTTTCTATTGTCTTTCATTCTCACTTATTCATCTACACACAGATCCATCCACTCGCACACACAATCTTATTTTACTCTTATTTTACATATTACATATCTATTGTCTATCATCTACCTATCTATTAACTATTACATATATCTATTATATCATTAAATATATCCATCCTATATCATTTATAAATATATAATAAAAGTTACCGTTGTCTGTCTGATTTTCTTGTTCTTCATTTGTAATAGATTTAGGTTCATCAGATAAAGCCATTGATTCTTCCAAAAGAGTAAGCCCTTGTGATACATGGCTAGTTATTGTAGAAACTCCAACACTAGCTGTATTAATTAAAGAACTTACGCCCCAATTACCCCAACCCCAACTTGTGGATGAGCTACTTGTTTCTTCGGCAACTAATGATAATCTTTTTAATACTGGTTGCAATTTCTCCTCAATCAATTCCTCTGGTAATTCAATCGGATCTTCAAGTCCTTCCCAACCTTCAGATTTAAATACTTCTTTGAATGTTTTATCAGATTTCAATTCTTCTGGCATATCAGATTCTGTTATCTCATCTTCCATAGAATATTTACTAAGCACATCTTCTCCTGTCATCAGTATATCCCTTTCATTAATATGTGTATCTATGTTATCTATATCAGTCAGAAGGTTACTACTTGGCATAACCTTTGTTTCTAATTTTTTTCCACGTAATTTCTTTCCTTTGTATTGAATCTTTCCTTTTTTATTCAACTGATCTATCAAATCAGAATGTAAGTCCATATTAACATCTTTTTCAGGGAATACTTCTACTTTATTTTTTCTTAACTCTATGTTTTCATTATTACTTTCCACTTTCAAGTCTTTGTCACCAGTGTTGATCTGTGCACATTCTACTTTCTGTGAATCGATAGTTGAAATGTTTTCATCATTTTTTTCACAAGTTTCGTCAACATTGATAATTGGTTGCTCGTGCTTCTTATAATTATGTGTATCTTTAGTACTGATATCTTTATCAGCTCTTGTTTCATTAGTTGACGTATCCATTGTCGGCCAATATTTTTCTTTACTTTTACCGAAATTTACATTTGTATACGGTTGTCGAGGCACATATTCCGTATCGTCATCAGATTCCGAATCTATCGTGTTTGGTAAATTCCACTGTTGCATTTGAGAACTTTTTGTTGGTATATCATGGTTCATCTCCTCGTCAGCGCTTTCAAAGTCATCGCTCTCAGATGTTGCCATATTAACTTTGTACAAAACACTAAATTACTTCTTATTTATTAGAAACAATTTACGAATTATGTTCGAATGTCGATACGATCGGTTTACGTTACAATTGCACATTCAGTTTCTCGTAACGTGTAGGAAATTTGGGTTAAAAATGTCGCCACGTTCAGGAAACCTCCATACGTTCACATATCCGCACTATCCACCACGTATATACATACATAATTATACACATGTCACGTGTCTTGCCGAGGCAGTAAGAATTCACACACTTCATCAAATTTATAGTAAATGTATAGATTAAAAAAGTCGTGCATGCGAGAATTATTCTAAATTCTAAACCACTGGATTTCAATGCGACATGGATATAATTTCTTTTACTAAAGTGACATGAGCTTTACGTAGAAATTTTGCAAATCGAATGTATATTTTTAAATAGAATCAAATATTTATTTTCAGATTAAAAAGAATGAAGGAGATTATGCTAAAAACATATATTTTCACATTGTGGACAAAAATGTATTTATTATCAAAATAATAAAGAAAAAAACAAATGTTAATACTTATACAGAACAGTAAAAATGTGACATGAGAAATATTTGGATTGAGGCTAATAAGTTAATTTCAAGCAAAATGATAGGAGTGAATAACGATAAATGACGCAAGTAGAAGACTAAATTACTCGATCGAATATCGATAACATTTGGAAGCCACGCATCAAGCGAAATAACAGCGCGGAGAAAAAAAAAAAGAAAGAAGAAGCAATACATGCGAATACCACAGTGGCTTATGAGACATTCTCGAAGGGGCAGCAACGGATTACCATCAGTTTATTCATTCGTCCCGGATGTTCAACGGTCTTGAGTGCACCTGCGTTTCCATGAGAGTCGTACGGTGGTGCCGCCGATGCAACATAACGGAAAATATGCGAAACTGTGGAAAGGGCATCGCGTTCGTCTGTTCCCGTCGTCGTTCGTGCACAGCGGTCAGAGACACGAGAGCTTTCGGCCTAGTAGTGGGAGACGATTCGAGAGAAAGAGAGAGAAAGAAGGAGAATACCAAAGGCTGGGAGGGGATTACGTTCGGTTCTCATCGGTGTACGCGTTGAGGCGAAGAGGAAGAGAGAGTGAGTGAGAAGCATTGCCAAGCGCACACGGTATGAACGTCCAGTGGCATGTTTCAAACACTCAACATGCTTGTAGTTGGCGCGAGGTTGTAGTATCGTACGAAACGAAAGAGTAGTTTGCGCGTATTCTTGCCACTTGAAACAACGGACTTGACAGAGTGTAGAATCTTCGCCGAGGCCATGTTCAATTCGATCCATGAACGGAGCAAAAGTGTCTTGCGGTAACCGTAACAGTGTTCCTGGCAGTTTCGTTCCGTGTAAGTAAAAAGACGGAATGAAATAAAACGCGTGGGGGAGAAACGCGAGGCGAATTCTGACATTCCTCGAAGGGAACGTCGCGTTGATTCCGCGCTGTCTTTCGCGGACGACGAGCACGAAGTTTAGTGAGAGAAAGAAAAGGGAGCACACGGTGAAATGTACTCGATAGTACCGGCATTAGCGTGCACTTCTTAAAGCGGGTCGCAGACGCAGATGCTGCCCCGTCTCTGCTCCGAGAAACTCGTCGTCGTTCCTGCTGCTCCAAAATGAGAACGACGTGGTTGTTACGCGTTTGAACAATTCGCCAATTTTCTTCGGAAATTTCATCAATGAAACGTGCATCTGAACGACGTTAGCCGGAGAAGTGTTCTCTGTTCGATTACCGGCCCGATTTCCCGAATATTTTTTTAAGTGTTCCTGCTTTTCCCGATGGTGTAAAACAAATGATAAAATCGTGTAAGAACAGTAAGTAGGAATTAAAGGATGGTGTAAAAAGAACATCGCACGTGATACGTGGTAAAACCAAGGGCCTGATAAACAAAAGGATAAGAGTGCAAATAAAAGTGAACGACAGAGTGAGACGGCAAAGGAAGGGTGAAAGTGGTTTTTCATATTTTTTCTCTGCCAAATTCGGTTTACGGTTGGTGATGTGAAGAAAGCAAATCTAAAGGCTGTGTGCTATCTGGTATATTTCATTCGTCGATATATTGCAAAGTGACGAGTGCGGGATTAAAAGAAATATAAGTGTTACGATAATGTAACGGGCATTTATACTGGCGATCTTGTACAAATGTAGGACCACAGTACCGTCTCAAGGCAAGATACCAACAGTGGACTTTTCTTCGACGGCCAGCTATGTTAACGGTGGAATTCCGCTCGAGAGGAATCTGAAGGCGGGGACTCTGACGTCACTCCGCTCATGATAATGAGGTATTCATGATGGCGGAGTAGCGCGCGAGGGAGAAAGAGAGAGCGAGAACGTGTGTGTACATTATATATACTACATGAAATCTACATATATGTATACATATGCACGTGATGTTTCTATCTTTCTCTCTCACACTCTTTTCCTTCCCTATTTCTTTTTCCCTCGCTTCTTTTTTTCTCTTTCCTTTCGACAGAGTATGTATACGTGCGCGTATATAGAGATGTATGTATGTGTGTATGTATACACGCGCACGTGTGTGCATTCAGTGGCATGCAACACATCCTTTCTATCTCCATTCCACTGTATATCGGTGTGTATTACTATTGCGTGCCTTCTCTTTACCAACTCGAATGTTCCCTCTTTGTCTCTCTTACATCGACTGTCTTTCTTTCTCTTTCATCAATACAGCGTGTATGTGGCACGGGGAGTGTGTGCTCGCGCGCACAGATATGTGCCTGTCGACTGGTCGGTGATAGAGAGTTTTGGATGGATTTAGAGCGCAGTGAAATATGCCAAGGAGACGGAATGGGGAGATACCGCTTCCGGAAGGGTGGGACGTCGCGCAAGACTTTGATGGAAAAGTGTATTTCATCGATCACAACACAAGAAAAACAACGTGGATCGATCCTAGAGACAGGTACGCCATTTTCTATGTATATGTTTGTATGCACGCGTACACGTGCTAAAACAGCGAGTATATATGAAATTGCGTGCGATCTCTATGCGCGAACCTTATTTCATTTAAAGATCGCATTCGATTTTTTCCTCTTTCTTTCCGTGAATTTATGGACACGGATGAACGAGACGTTTTGTACTTATTTGTGATAATAAACGTGTGTGTGTATAGTGAGCAGATTCGTCATAGACACATACACACAAGCGGGAACGCGAAATATTTCTGACGTTACATTGCCCTCGTGTGAGCGCCCCTTAAGCTTCCCGAGCGTGTGTATCTACTACGTGTATGCGTATATTCATACACCGAGGACTCGCCGCGCCCGCATTCCAGTCGCCAGGGCCGCCGCGCTGTCGATGAAAAACTCGAGAAATCTGGTGACCACGGTCGCACGCGAAAATAAAACTACTATTCATTTGAACTTTCTGATAGAAAAGTCACAATTTCACTGCGTTTTAACCAGTCGCAATTGTTGCCTGTAGAAACGTCGAGTTTTTTTATCTCAAATCTGATACATATTAACCATTTTGTTTTCTCTTATTTTATTATTACTTAAATGTTATACACTAATATTTATATATATATATATATATTTATTCATTTTCTATAGTGAAGATAAAATCAATAAGTTTAGGTATTCGTCAATTATTACGCTTTTAATGTTTCAACTACATATGAATATGTGCCGTTCATAATCTATAAATTAAACACTGAAGAATTTACAAATACGCATAAATTACAAATGCTAATTTTTTAGATTAGAATAAGTTAATGATCAAATATTAACAATCACTTGATACAACACTGTATGTGAATAGTAATAATAATAATCTACATAGTTAGATTAATTTTCAAGTGAAGTAATTTTTCAAAAGCAGAAATTATTACCCATTCGACTGAGAAATGTTCAGTATCTGCATTCTTAATGCGTGAAATCGTACAGAATATTTTTTTTGATTCGCCAAAAGATCAAACGAAGCAAGTGCTAGTCTCGCGATGGATCCAGTGAATGGCGCTCGTTATCGAGCAAAAGACTAAAATCTCGTTATAAAACTGGCTTACATGGACACCGTGTTCCACGTGTCCACGTTGCCTAGATTAATGTGTATACGCGTACCCGTGGAACGTGGTGTAAGTGAACCATCTTACGGGGCTAACCGGTATATAACGTACATGCAACTGACCGGTACCTAAAAATAGACCTTGGTACAAGGGTATTACTCTTCCGATTTTGATGTCGCCATTAAGACATCGATCTCGTTACATGCAGTCCTTTCGTTCGATTTTCCTTTCTTGTTTCGAGAAAAGAAACACTAATTCGCAATATATTACTCATATCATTGTATCATATATTCTGTATATATATGTAGTAGTTCACGAAAGTATTTGAACATTTTCTATAAAACACTCTTATCTAAAATGTTTTGAAATTTCATTAGCACTGTAATTAGACACTACTGTCACGATTATATTAACTTACTGAGAAGCTACAAGAAATCTATTGTAAGTACAGATTTTACAGATAGGATAAAAATATTTAAGCAATCGGTTATCCATTATATTAATAAGTCTCAATATTTAGCAAGATCATCATAATACGTATGATACGTTTAAAATGGTTACTTACATTATACACTAATTTTTCAGTAAGTATATGTTTGGATAAATATCCTATAACTTCTAGTTTACATTTTCAGATTTGTTTCAAATTTTATCAATATAGTTATGATAGTCTGGTTTCACTACAGTGTTAATGTTTTAATTAAAATGTTTCATACAATACGCGTATTATACTTATAAAAAGAAGTTCTACAAGTATCAAATTTTTGTTCATTTAACAAATCCAAAAGATATTGAACAATCACAAAAATTTCTGCAATGTTAATAACTATGCGTGTATACAAAATAAAAGTTGAAATATTTCAATGATATTTTGTGATATCACTGACGTATGTATAATTGATACTTGTTTTTCACTCGAGTTATCGTCCAGCAATTCGAACGCAGATTACAGTCGACCCGTGTTTGCTGCTGTTTTTGTTTGCACATTTGGCACGCGAACAACAGAGCAGAGCCCGGTGTACGGTTATTCCGTGTGCCGGCGACTTTCGCGTTCCTCGAAATCTCGAAATTTCGTTCCCCGAATCCACTAAGCTCCTCTCGCCGCCTCTCGTCATCTGTTTCTTTTTTGGAAACTCAAATCGAATTCGCACGCGTTTCGTTTCGCCCGGTTTTCCCACTGTGCGTTCCTCACGCACTGCAACGCGTGGCATCTGCTCGACATCTGTGTTTAGGAAAATTCTTTCGCTCTCACGAGCGCGCGCATGCGCGCCAATGTGCCTCCACCATTTTTTTTCTTTCTTGCATTCTTTCGGTCCGAGTTCTTATAACATCGTTTCGTAAATTTACGATCGATACGCAACTGTTTATAGATTCATGGTTGGCTTCTTTTCGAATTCATTTTTCAAATTCGATTTCTGGATGTACGATTTTTGTTATTCGGTTCATTTGAAACATGTTGGACGTGAATTATTTCCTCGTACGTAGGCTGCAAGAATGCCCGTGAAAAGGAAAGAGAGAACGGTTGTTTCTCGGCTGCATTATGCAATTGTGACTTAAGAAAATATCGATATGCTGTCAACTTTCAAAGATAGTCATTCGTGTTGCTTCTAGATACGTCTTGGTTTTCCTAAGTAATTGATCAATAAGCATGTAGTAGTTTGTCGATATTTAATCGTTTATATTCAACTATTATTCGTTGGATATTAATACACATGTAGTTTGTAAACTATCATCAAATACGAGGTTAGGATATTATGAAGAAAATTGTTTTATTTTCTGTAGACTTGAAATTATTTTTATAATTTAGCTAATGAATCTATTTTAATCTGATTATTTGATTATTTATTTTAGTAATGTATATTTTTCATTCATAAACTTGCTTACGTAATCACGACAGTTATCCATTTGCTCGAAGTCAAGATAGAAATCGTACGATTTCCATCTGGTATTTCTTCATTTGTAAATCAATCAGTATTGTAACTAAATATGATGCTATTGACTATATAATTATTGTTTTAGTAAGGAAAAATGAACAACTGACTTTCAATTATGAAATTAATATTGAACAAGCGATTAAGGAAAGAAAATATTGTTTTCGGGTGCTAACATTTGTTTCGTGATTATTTAAAAATTAATTATCTGAGAATGAAGTCATCATCTTTAATAATGAATTTTTAATACGAATAGTGAAAAAATCTTATAGTGCTGTTTAAGAAAGTGAAAGTGACCTCGATCTTTTATTAAAAAAAAAAATGTCTTTTAGCAATTTTTTTATCTTATTATTAGTTCGTTGTCGATTTAATTCCGACCACTTTTAATTCAACGAAATTTTTTGTTAGTATTAATGGTAATAAAAATTGTTTTAGATGTATTTCGCGATTAAATTTACCTTTCTTTTTTTTCGTATAAATAAAGCTTTAAGAAGCTATATCATATTTACACTCGCAAAGAGTAAAATCGATCTAAGTGGAATTAATTTGTGTTTATTATAATACTTTTCACTTCTGTGATTATACATAGAGGTTCTTAGTTAAGAAATGCCTCGATTAACGAATTAATAAGCTTGTAGTGCCGCAAATGAATTATTCGTGGTTTTAATCAGGATGGGATTGAATTCGACCAAAATATTTGCAATGTAATTTGCGAATTTTTTGGCGCGAAGGAATAACGTTAAAGGGATATACGGGCAGCGTGATATTGCGTATACATGTGCGTGACCAAAGCCATGGCACGAATTACGAGGCAGGAGTGTTCCCAAACTTGGAAATTCGAGACATTCCTAGGCCGTGACACATCCACGTACAGAGAACGAAGGCAAACGGAGATTCCTGTAAGCTGAGTACCATTATTTTCTTCTTGGAATTTTTACGCTCGAACACGTTTCAAAACGACTCGGCAACCCGACCGTCTCTCCATCAACGCAAACAGTCATTATGTCGTTAGAAATATTTTCAGCTATCATTCGCAATCACGATTTATACGCTTAACCGGCCTGTACGTGACCGATCGTGGAATATCCTCGTTGCCCATTGCAATTAAATACCTTGAATTCGAGCCTGCATATTTCCATGACCGTATGATTAACTGTGCTGGTATTCCCTATTGTAGTAAGTTTTCAACGTCGTTGGAATCTGAGATATGTGAAAAATTCCTTAGATTATTACGCAGACATTTTGAGGTTAGGTTAGGAAAGTAAAATTTTAGTTAGAAGAAGAAAACTAGTGTACAATACGCGCACAGGTTTTAATATTTATGACAAGCGTACAACATTCATCGTTCATTGTAATTGTCGTCACAATTCTTCAAATACTTTCGATAATCTCGTTATTCGTTACAATTAAATACTTTGAATTCGTTTCCTCATATTTTTATCAATCATGCGATTAATCGTGTCAGTATTATTTGGCATTCTCCATTGTAGTGGCCTTACAACGTTGCTTAACTCTGAAAAAGATATGTGAAAGATTTATTGGACTTTTGGAGGTTAGGTTACATTAGGGAAGCAAAACCAGAGTGTAAAATACGCACACAAATTTCAATATTTATGAAAATACGCATTAATCCGTTAACTAGACCATTTCTTAGTCAGAAACTCTTCAAACCATGGACTTAAGAATCAACTACATTTATTTCTAATTAATTTTAATTATATCGTGTTCAGTTTCTACACGTGTAAATACGGCATGCAACAACTCGTAAATATTTACTAACAATATTAGTTCAGTCCTGCGAGAAAGTTCAAGTGATTGAAAATTGAATTTTTAAATACGTACACGAATTTAAAAATATATAAAATATTCCAAGCACGTTATATACTTATTTAGTACGATATCTAGCAGGCAAAGAGATTGTCTACCTAAATCCTACTTTTTTATTTATCTTTATAGAAATATGACACTCATAAATATGCGATGTCCACTTATGAATCGATCGAACGAACTTCACGCCGTGAACAGGCAAAAATGCGAAAACGCGAGCGATATCGGCGACGTGCACGCGTTCCATAATGCACAGCTAGTGCCCTTGGGTCAAAGCTTGGTAGTCGAAGAGGAACACCTACACGATTTGTATGCCCACGCATAGATGCTTGTTTGCTCGCGGTTGACGTTACATTCAGGGCCGTGTGTCTCACCTAGTCGCGAAATAAATAGTCACACCTGCTTTCAAGCGTAGCAACCCTTAACGCGTTAATTGCTACGGCGACCATGGGTGACCCACGTTGCCAAATTTCTTACAACGAATAGAATAAAACGAATTTAACAGACCATCGAATTTTGAAGGTACATGATTTAAATGACATCGCCGGAAAAAGGTTCTCGAGTACGATATAATATATTGCGAGAATTAATTGTTATCAAACTGAAAGTAAAATATTAATAAGATTGGCGCGACGGTCGACCTTGTTAAGGATATTGAGTTACATTAAGACATCCAGTTCGATGTTTCGACAATTTTCTTTCTCATCTACGACAATTTTATTTATTTTCTAATACCGTGGTAAGATAATTGCTCTTATCCGTTATCATCTTACATTTCACCGTTAGAGGCCATTAACGAGATATTTCTCATCTTTCATTTATCAATAAAGAATAGTTATTATAATCGGTAAGAACGGTGGTAACGTCTCTTCTATTATATTGAATTATCTACTTTTTTTATCGGATTTAATAGCGTTCAAAATAAATGAAAATTTATTGGTTAGTTAAGTCTAAAGAATAGAGGAAGATATGCGTGATAATTTAAAAATATACTCGTTTATTTCATTTTACATTCACAACCATATTTTGTATTTTATTTTATAATCACGAGGAAATAGAATTTCTTTAGAATTCACGAATGTCGATCATTCTTATATTAAACGTTAACGATCGACATTTCACCTGTCTGTATTTTATTCGATTTACGTAATTAACGCAATCGATTTACATAATCTCGAACATTTTTATAAAACGATGAATAAGAAGACGATAAAATTTAGAAAGGTACAATGTAGCTGCATACACAACTGGTCGTAGGAACGTTGGAAAAGCTGCGTTCCTAATTTACGCAATCGATTTCATTGAAATTCATCGCGCGAGATAGTTGGCTAAAACGCACGAATTATTCGACACTACCGATATCAAACGAAACTTTCTAGTACCATTAGATCTCTAATAATCTGCTGACAGCGAGCGTATCGAGTGTCAGACAGAAGGCATAGGAATGCAGGAATTTGCAAGTTAGGTGTGGCTACGCGCGTTAAAGAGTTACACGCTGAAGAATCGAATCCAGAAGTAACATTAACTTTAGAATGAATAATTCCATGCAAATCATCCTCCGAGTACTCTTCCTAGATTTTTACTTTTAACGCTTGGTAGTTTCCCTTTCCATCCTAACATCGTACGGTAATCGTATATGTTTCTGCGATTACTATTCTATAACAATGTTCTAGTATTTAATATTATTAATTAATCGTTACTAATTAACGTTAATCGTTCGTAATATTTTAGTATAATATGAATATGTCTAAAATATCCTCTATACTGTTTAGAGTACGTAAACTCTTGGCAATTTTAAATAACCGTAATTAAATAAATATGTATTACGATTCTACCATTAAAAAAAAAAAAAAAAAAAAAAAAAAACAGGGTAAGAGAAAAAAGATAGGCGACACAAATTGGTATAAATTAAAGTGAAATCAATGGTATATACGTATCTGTCGTGAACGTATATTCCATCGGAGCGTATAAAAACGTAATACCATAGAGCGACATAAACTATTCTTGAAATGCATTTCGTAGCTACGATATAACGTAACACCGTAGTCGGATTCCAACGAGAGAAACGATTAGAATTTCGAATCTTCCGTTGGTGTTTAACGCGATACGATTTTTACACGGTTGTTAAAATAGGGTTTATGGCGTTGGTGAAAAGCGCGAGCAGGGACGCGTGGGTGTGCTTCCGCGCTCGCCCATCGACACACCAAACGAGATTACTTTATAGCTATAATCTGTCGTGTTCCGGGCCCATTGTTCCTCGGTGTACGATGCAGGTATGCGCCGGTAGATTATACAATCTCATTCACGTGTACGCCAATGTATTTTTAAACGTTAACATTACGTTCCACGGGTGTTGTTACTGTTGCGATCAACCAGAACCGAGGAAAAAGAAAAACGGTCTTTGTCGTGACGGCTTTCGTTTCTTCGGAACAGACCACGAAACCAGATACGAGATACTGGGCGTAATGACGAGAGAAGGTTCCCAGAATAATTCTATTTTAGTCAAAGTTCGCAAATATTAGAACGTCTATTAATCTGCTATTCTATAAAACGATGATAATTAGCTCAAATTATATTAGTGCAAGATTAGATTGCATAAGGGTGAGAAAAATGCGTAGAAATTATACGCGACAGTCGCAAGAGGATTAGTCGACAATTAACGCCATGAAAAAGTTAGATAAGAAACTTGGAGTTGTTTATCCACGTAATAAGAGTAACGAGAAACCCAATCTGTAGTACGAATGCTAAAATTGCATTCAAATCCGCAGAAAAATATTTACGGTCTAGTTTTAACAGTGAATAGATTTGTTAGTTTTTTTAAAAAAAAAAAAAAAGAAAAACGTCTTACCTCGTATCGACAATGCTTCGAAACAAAGCGATCTTCTTTCTTTAGACCTATTTTCGTTTCATACGATTTTAAAGAATCGAAGAATCGAATTACACAATCTGTAGCGATACCACGCGTTCGCCACTCTGTCCCATGTGTTTGTTTCTAACACATCTAGCATAACCGAGACAAACGCGACGGTAATAGGTTGCTGCGTGCTTCCTGTCGTTGCCGTGCCGTTCTGTTGTTAGTTTCCGTCGGTAAACATCGCTTCTCAGCTTCCTTCATGGAAGAAGACTGGCGGTAGAAGCGAAGTCGACCGAACGTATCGTAAAAGCAGCCTTTGAAAGTCTTAACGAGCGGTGTGTGCTGATAGCGTGGCGTTAGTAACGCATTGTTCCGATATAACAATACCATATTGTCGCAGCTAATGAATTCATTTTTTCTATCCTCTGTACCGCTGAAAGAAAGAAAGACAACTTACTATCGCGTTTGGAAAAAATTCCATTGACTTTCAGCAATCTGTTGAACGTGTCTGTTCGTTTTATTGTAATATTATGTATCGTTAGGATTAAGTTATCAATGCTGTTGCTAGATATTTATGCAAATCGATAGTCGTGGAAGTTAAGCGGAGCTTTTTTCCATTCGTTGAACATAGTTCTATAGAATTTCCAGTATTACACGCATTTTTACGTTTTCTTTCATATTCCACTATACGAGAGCCGTAAGCGCGAGTATACGCCGTACAAAAATCGATTTTCAATTTATGCAACGTACTCGCAACGATCTCTGAATAAGCTTCGAGGTGTACGTGTGCTCGCTATTGACTCTCGCTCGACTATATTTCAAATATCGATCGGAATAGCAGAATAACAAATGGTAAGGAACTCGTTGGACAACCTATTGTACAAACTCGCGAGCAGAAACTCGCGCTATGTCAAATCGATTTAACCATGGTATAGCGCGATTCTATCGATATGGAACGTGCGTTTATGCAATTTTTATTACTCGATTTGTCTGTCCCATAGTCTCGCTTCCTCCACCTCCTCCGGTCGCTGTTCCTGCCTCGTCGCCTCCAATGTCGCCCTCCCCTCCTCTCCCCCTGCCTCTTCAGCTGCCCCCTTCTCTCTTGTCCACGTTATTCCTCCGTCATGATGTACGTTCTTGACCCTCCTTCTCCTGCTTCCTCCTTCGTATTATAGGACAGCGCCGCGGTAAGGCCAAGGGCACATTAAAAACGTGAATCACGCGGCGGAAAAGGAATTAAGGAATTGTCGCTGAAATTCCATAACGTCCGCCAACATTTTCGAACATTTACTATGCCCGATCGTGCCTCGCACAGGATGTCGTTACTCGTTCAGCGTGCTACAAGTTTTCAAGTGCTGCTTCCTCCGGCCAGTTGTTAAGAAGCTTTTTGCATTGGATCTTTTTTATTTTTATTAACGCTTTCGTTACGCTGACGCATATGCCGTCGCATCGATCGTTCCAAGAATCCTATCGATGTAATTTTTGCGCTTTTAGCCTTATAGTTTAGTATCGTAGATAAGATATCGCGCCGTGGCGATAGTGATCCGCTATTATTATTTACCCACTCGTGAAGCAATTAATTCGCCTAAATAACGAGCGATCACAACAGGTGCAACTTGCGATAAAAAAAGAATTTCTCGCTCCTCGTTTTTCTGCTTTCTTCGTTGTACTGTTTACTCCGTGGTATTGGCATTCTTCTTCTATGCCGATTGCCGATTCCATTTCACTTTCGTCACGATAAAGTCGAGTTGGTCGCTGGCCTGCAGAGGTCAGGTTATTTTGTATGCAAGATATGATCTCTTTGTTGCGCGCACGCGTATATAAGAAATGAAATTATTATCGAATTAGGTCGAATTAGCTCTTTCGCTTGTACAGTCATTACCGTTGTTGTTAGATACGTGTATCGTTATTTTTCTATCGATAAAATTCTTCCATCTCCAGCTGACCGACCATTTATTTCTTTCAGCGCATGTATTTTTCAAGATAATCTCTTAAAACTTTTTTTTTTTTTAGTTGAAACATCGCTAATGTAATCGCTAGTCGAGTATCTCTCGAGCGTTTCGCTGTTTAAACGCTTTTCTCTGTGTTGAACTTTGCTCGCGCGACAAAAATTACAGAAACGAAAAAATTAGATTTGAAAAACGAAATGGACAATTTTTATTACAGAGAACGTAATGTCCCTGGTATTTAGAATCGAAAAGCCGATTTATACGATTGCTCCGTGTTAAGTAAACTTCTTGAACCAAGGTTGATTTTCGTTTTTGGCGAATTCCTCTCGGAACCTTCGAAATCTTTTCGGATTACGTCATAGCCTTGTCGTCGGTGTTTCTTGATCTCGTTGCCATTAAAATACGAAAACAATTACAACCGTTTAATCGAACGATACAAGGATTCTACAAGGACTATCGTTTGTCCAAGTTGCATAAAAATAAATGTACATCTTCCAAAAATAACAATACACATATTCTTGCAAATGATTATTAGATTAGATTATTCTTGCTGTTGCATTTGGATGGCGCTTTAAATAACGATTCTGCTACATTTTGGCAACTGTTTCTAGGTATATCAGGGAGTACAATAAAGTTTAAAGGCAAAATCGCTTTGACAAATTTCTGACGTCAATTAACCGCTACTGACGCAAACTGATTGCAGGAATTATTTTTGGGCCGTAACATCGTGAAATGAACGCAACGACTAGAATATTCCATGTGGAAAATACCTTTAATATTTAACATCTACCATATAATATATCACATAGCTATACAGGGTGGTTGGTAACTGGTGGTACAAGCGGAAGGGGGGGGGAGGTTGAAAATATAGAATAAAAAATTTTTTTTTAATTTCTTTTTTTTTTTTTAACTTTTCCATCGAGACAACGATCTACAGTGAGATCCGTTACAACGAGACGCGATAAAGTGCACGCGTACCGAGCCAAAATTCAAAGTCGATTTTCTCGAAAACGAAGCCTCGAACGAAAAATTTGTATTCTATATTTTCGACTTCTTTTTTCGCCTAGAATCACCCTCTTTCCCGCTTGTACCACCAGTATCACCAATCACCCTGTATATCACTCTGTACGTAATTAATATTTTTCTTAGAAGATTAGCAAATTCAAATCGACTTGGAAGAAAGAAAGGAAACTAGATTTCTCGTAATTTTGATACGTTGATACGAATTAACCGTTCGTTTCCTTTCCGTTTACAGATTTACAAAACCACAAACATTCGCAGACTGTATTGGGAACGAGCTTCCACTTGGATGGGAAGAAGCTTACGACAAGCATGTGGGCGCATACTACATTAACCACGTTAATCGTGAGTATCCCGTATTTATCTAAATAGCCGGCACATTTCTTGCGCGATGAGTATTTTTTAAACGTCATTTTCGCTAAACGTTCCCCGGATGACGATGCGACGTAAGATTGAGGTTAGGTTGGGGTTAGGTCCTAACCTTTCGTCGTATGAAACGCGTTGTAGAAAACGCGCGATGAATTGTTGGAAACTGAGAAGAATTACCACGAGAAACGTATTAAGCGGCTCCTTTCAATTTTCTCTCATAGTTATAGTCTTGAAAAAACACAGTTCGATAATGTCAGTTGATTGGAAAAAATTGCAAATGGAATGTCGCCTTAATGCAACCCGTTGGGCCTTAATGAGATATCTTGGCCGAAGCGTTGCACGACCGACATTTACAACGCGTGCAAACGATTGAAAGACACGTGAAACAAAGATCTATAGTCTTAAGGTGTATCTAATTTATCTGTTTGTTTTTCGATCGTTTCAGAAACCACGCAACTGGAGGATCCAAGGCAAGAATGGCGAGCCATTCAGGAGGCCATGCTTCGAGAATACCTTCAGACCGCACAGGACGTACTCGAGGTAAGTCTCCAGTGTCCTTTTAATTATTTTCGTCGCGTTGAAGCACGCGAATCGTCCATACGAAAGGGGCTTTTAACGAGGAACGTCGATTCGTGTTTTATAGTACAAGTTTATGCGTCAACCGTCCAACTAATTACGCTTTAAAACCTGATACTTTAGCAAGTTGTATCGTATATTCGAGGAAAATTGCTACCTATTTGAGAAACGACACGATCAAACGAAATTATTATTTTATATTCAAATTGTTATTTTAGTTTCACCTAGAACTCTTAGGCAAAGAATTATTCTATTTTCATTAATCTAGAAAAAGATACGACTAATGTTGCATGGAGTTTGATTATTCGTCGCGGTAATTCGTTACAGCCTCGTTTACTTCCACTGTATTTTCCTATTATCAGTTACATATACTTTGGTAGTCTGAAAAGTTGAACTGGTACGGAAAATATGTTACAGTGTGACAGTTATATGACGCTGTACGAAAGAGAGAAAGCACAAGCAAAACGTTGATATACGTAATTCTTCATTTCTCGAGACCACTGTAACACATGGAAAAGCAAGAAACTATTTAAAAAATTTCACGACAATAAACCAGGCGAAACTACAACACCGAAACATTTGCTTTAAATCTAATTTTACTCGAGTTTGTTTGACTTTCGCGAAGATTCTCGTTCGTCGTTAAATATTAATTCTCAAGATGAAAACTCTTTCACGATACTGTACACGCGTTGCTATTGAATTTTTCTCCTAGCCAGATGAAAAATTACCATGACAGTGACATTGAACAGTGGATAGCGCAAAGGCAAACAGATATTTCTCCTCCTGTGCACCCTCGGTGCCGATGAACCTCCGTTAGTTGGGATTATAAGCAGCGAGGGACCGATGAACTTTTAAACGAGGGACGGTGGGAGCTGTAGACAGGAAGTTATTTCGTGAGAAATCATGTTACTTCCGGTCACTAGCCGCTCCCCTTCGCCCGTTTGTATTCATATTTGTCGCCGGATCGGACGATTAACACCGGATTAACTAGTTTTCCCCTCTCGACGAGTCTGCAGTCCGGGGATACGCTTGTCCGCTCTCTTACGCGCTTCGCGGTTACATCATTCGAAAAGCGAGTCTTTTACGATGAGTTTACGTCTCCTGGACTTTCATTGTGTCACTGTAAAGCAAGCGAGTAATTAGTTAACGCATACTCAGCGTTGAAATCGAACGAAAGCTCGTTTCTCATTTTTAGTTGGCGTCTCGTAATGTTCCTTTCCTCTTTCATCTCGCTCGTTCGGTATTTCATTAAACATCGGTCTATGAATTTTATCGATCGATTGCTTACGTATACAGGGTGGTTTATATAATTGGTGGTACAAGCGGAAAGGGGGGTGATTCTAGGCGAAAAAAGAAGTCGAAAATATAGAATAACAATTTTTCGTTCGAGGCTTCGTTTTCGAGAAAATCGACTTTGAGATCCGGTATAACGTACCGCACGCGTACCGAGCGAAAGTTTAAAATCGATTTTCTCGAAAACAAAGCCTCGGACGAAAAATTTGTATTCTATATTTTCGACTTATTTTTTCGCCTAGAATCACCCCCTTTGCGCTTTACCACCAGTTACTAACCATCCTGTATATTAGGCTCGTCATCGGTATTAATCGCTTGTTACGGTAAAAGAAATTCGATCATTTACCATGAGAAAATTTGTTCATTAAGGTGTTAATATGGAATTTCAATACGATCTTTTATATTTGTCATAGATAACTTTCAAAGTGAAGGAAACAAGGAAAATACGTTGTTCATCTTTTGCCTGTTTTCCTTAATTTTAATCCAGCTATCTCGTTGCTTCTTATCTCTTCTTTTTATCTTATTAAAAATGTTTTTCTATATAAATGCGAGAGGCAACGCGTGGAGATCTGCGAATAGCTGGTATCTTCGCCAAGAAGAAATTATAATAGTTGGCACGTCTGACGGCGCGTATATGCGATTTACCTTCGATTCGTCGTAAGAAATTTTCTCGTGAAACGATTTCGGCAATACGTTACGTCGATGTAGCGTCGCGTATTCGCGGAACGTGAATTTCCGAAAGTATAAATGCCAACTGTGCGAAATTCCCGCTGCCTACGCGAATATTTCGCGTTAGTCTGGCGCTCCGCGATTCCTTTCCAATTTCAATCAGAAATAAATATCCGCTATTGCCAAGGATATTTCACGTTCGTCTGTCTGCCAATCTTCTTTCGATAATATTCCTTCGCGAATTTCGTACGTCGCCGGAAGCGAAGGAACGCGACTTTTCGCGTGGAACGCGACAGGAAGTGGCAGAATGTCGATGTACGGTATATTTATTTCGGTCGAAATACTGCACGCCTGATGTCATCGTCGATTTTCAAGATTGGCTCGTGGCTCGATTCTAGTTTCGTGATTGTCTGGAGACTTCTCGACGACAGTCTTAGAACGCGTAATCCGCGGGGTGAGAGAAGTTCGTCCCGCAGACTAAACAACGGCTTGTCTCGCCTTTTTATTTTTTCTCCATTTTTAAAGAAGAGTCTAATGTTTTCCCTTTCTCTCTTCTTTTGGAAGTTTTTAAATACGATTACCGTCGGTCATCGAATTGCAAACGTAAAACGTAAAATCTCTGTAAAACGTACAAAACATTGGAATCGTGTAAAGCAAGTTTTCTTTGTTATACTAATTTAATCGTTCGTACGATTTTTGCAAACCACGTCCGATAGTGTTGTGCGTGGCTAACGATTGTTTTCATGTCTCAATGGCAATGAGACCAAGGAACACCGATGACGAGGCGCCATGACGCAATCTTGAGGAATTTCGAAAGTTTCATAGAGAGGAGGAATTGGCGAAGACGAAGATTGACCTTGGTTGCGACGAGCTTATTTGTTATTGGAAGGTTATACGATCGGTTTTTTAATTTACCGAACGATAGAAACGTTAAATTGTTCGCTGTTTCTCTATGCTGCTCGTTTCTCTGTTTATTATGAATCACGAACCAGAAAAAAATCTTGCTTTATTAAATGATCAAAGTAACGCAGTATCTAGCGAAGTTTAAGTGAAAAACGAATGCAAGCCAAAGAGGACGTTATACATCAAAAAGTCAGAAGCAGAACAGACAGCAGAAATAAGTGGGATAGACCGTGATAATTCTATTCGCTTATTCATTTTAATAATTCATCGATCCAACTGGGTCAGTGTTATACTTCACGGTACTCAATTATTAATTAGCCGAGTAGGTTGCCTGGTCTAAAAGCCATCCTAAACTCGATCAACAAATGGATGTTTCTTTTACCGAGAGACTTTCAAAATTACGAACTTTTTTCCGTATGACTATGCATCAGATTCGGTTGTTTGAATTTCTCGGGTCATCTACATAGATATAAACTTTTTCACAAGTAATACGTTCTTACGTATACGTACTTCTTCGTTACTTTCACTCATTGTAGATCCTGTAAACGAAATTTTCAAGCTTTTTTCCCCCCCTCGTTACGTTTCCTTTTAATCCTTTCAGTTTCTTAATTAATTCCACGTACACTTAGTTAGTCGTATCATCGCCTGTTACATTTATTCCAATATCCTGACAAATTTTACATAACCGTCTATATAAAATACAAATAAATAAATAAATGTAGTAAAAAGTGTTCGAATACCATCGTGAATACCATCGTATTGAAAAAAGGAAAGTCAGAATAGGCTGTGATGAATCGAAGATCGTTCAGATTTTCGATGGGATCTATAAGATTATGAAACTGGGGTCGTCTCTTTCTCGTTCGCCAGCAATGGGAATTCTATCGTCTTTGTCGGTTCTCCGCGTTTCCAGTATTTTCCTTTTTCTCTCAGTTTTTCTCGCTCGCTCCCGCTTGCCAGCGTACTCTGGCTCCCTTACTCCTGCCTCTACGATGCCTCACGACTCTCTACGAGGCAGCGAGATGCGAGTGGAATTTTAATTGCCATTTATTTTTGCTCGCTCGGTTCCCTCGTACCGCTCGTCGCATCGTCTCGCGCGGACAGATACAAAACCGATTATGACACCGCCGGAGGAAGTTGCAGATCTCTCGATGCTTTAAATTATACAGGGTGTTCGGCAACAAATGGCAGAGAATTTAAGGGGCGCTTCTACGATACGGAATAAGACGAAAACGAAGAACAAGGGTGTGGCGTTTCACACTTTGTTTATTAGTTGTTAGCGTTGTAAAAAGCAACCAAAATACCCCCAAGCCTGGCAAACTTCTCTATACGAAGGAATGTAGGGCAGCCTAAACGATGGGGGGGGGGCACAGTGATCCTCAAACTTCAAAAAGATTACAATGTTCGATACTCAAATTCCATAGGATGGCTTTATCTATTTTCCTAATCGTTCAAAATTGATCGAGACGATATATTGAATGTTAAATTGGTAAATAATTTTAAATCTGTAAAATAGGAAGAATATAATAAATTATATTTTTCTCCTGTGATTTTTATACGTGCATATACGAGAGCATCGTTTTGCGTATGATTGTTGCATAAAGATCACGCGAAAGCGACGTATTAGTTTATTACATAATTACGTCGAAATCTATCGCCAAGCGCGGCTCGATACGATCGAGCTCTCTCGTAACAGTTCTCATCACTGACCAGTCCCAATCATTCTTGCCCGCGATACAAACGAAAGAAGAAATAGGTATATCGCGACTCTTGGCAAATAGGAACAGCCAGCACAGTCTGGCCGTTAATTTAAAACGTTCCGACAGGTGTAACGTCTAGTCCGAAGCGACGTTGGCTCTACCTAGCGATATGAACGTGTCTGCCGAGGAAAGTGTATCGGATACCGAAATACGTAAAATATACATATGTACGCTGTGTACCTTCACGCTCGAAATAGTGCTTGCCACGTACATATATACGTACACAGGCGCGTTTCGCCGAAGACGTCCTTTTATATGTACATATATGCGTCATAACGGTTTCAGAGACTGAAATCGCAGTCATTGACATCGTCATCGGTGTAGCCAGTGGGGCCAAATTCTGAATGCCGCTTCTTTCAGATTAGCTTCGAAATCGTCGCAATCGCCGCTTCAAAATACCTTCTTACGCGTGAACGCGCGAAGGAAACACGACCTTTACGTGTATCTGGTAGCAGAATATTCGTTAAATAGAACGAGGTGAGCACAATCGAAGAGTTCGCGGCAATAAGGAGACAGGTCTGATATATTGGTCGATTTTGTGTTTCCATTTATGTAAGATTACTCAAATTACTGGATAGCGGAGTTACCTCCTTATTGCAGCAATTCGTTCGATCAAAGAAACGAACATCGGCAGAGGCTGTTTCACCCACTAATTATTATAACGAGTACTTCATTTTGTACATTCTCTGTACTCTTGCGTGGATTTTGTTTCAATTTCCAACGAATGTATAAAAATTCGGCAGCGTTCGCATTAGTATCACGTTACGTAATCGATCTCGCCAATATTCGGCAATGGTATTCGAACGCGTGTCACCGAGTTTCTTCTGCACTCGAGGCCGAGCTTTTTTCATAATGCGCTGCTAATAACCCTATCTGTATGTATATGTATCGAGGCTGTGTATCCGTGGGGACGCTCGTACTCGTTTACTATCCCCGCAAAATCGACTATAACGATCGCGTCGCGAGATTACACGGTTACGATGTCCGTGTGCCATTCGATGTAGCGTGGGCCGGCTTTAGGACGACGGTATCTTGGCAAGTGGGCAAGCAGACAAGCGAGCGAAGCAAAGCAGGCAAGCTTGCCATGAGAGATTGGAATGTCTCCCGTCCGTTCGAACCCTGTTCCCCTCCACACCTTTCCACCACTCTCCGCCCCCACCCTGCTTCCCCCTCGTGGCTCCGTGTCTCTATATACTGGCCCCTGCCAGTGACTTCCTCTTCTCTCTTCTACGTTTTGCTCTATCTCTCTTCCACCGACGCTGTCTTCTTATTCCATCGTTTCTCCGCTGGGTCCCGGCGTGCAAGGTAGCGGCAAGTAGCGAGAAAGAGAGACTGGATGCGTGGCACCATAGCGGAAAAGAGAGAAACGGTCAAAGAAAGACGAAAGGCATTGCTAGCGATGGGGTTAACTTATTATAGTTAGTCGTCTTACATAGTTTTCGAGCTTTTCGGCGCCAAGCTTGCGTCGTTTGATAAAGGTTAGGATTCGCGCATGTGGTTGCTTCGCTGAGAAGCGTCGATCGATTGTTTGGTAATGTTGCTCGTGGAATGTGGTATTTTTAACGCGTTAAACGCGGAGCTAATTTTGCTCTACGTTGCATCTAGACGGCGTGTAAATATAGGAAATGCGTCTATGCATAAACAGGGAAAAAAGTTCAGCGTTGTTGTCCAAGCGCCGTTGCCGTAGATCGAATGATTTTTTTGGTTTCTTTAAATCGTTGATTAAATAATAGTAGCTTCGATTTCGGACCAAAGTAAGTTTTAAGTATATATAGAGATGGTAAAACGTATTGTTTTAATTGAGTTTAAAAAAACAGCCCATATCGTGTATATATATATATATATATATAATTGTAGTTGAATTCCCAGTAACACATCGATAGGACGATGGAATGAAAAGAGAAATAAACGGTACGATGAATGGTGTAGGATGGTGTGGAAAGAGTACGCGAGGATATTGATCCCATCGCTAAGGCGTACTCTTCTCCCAAGTTTGAATGCATCTTGAAGAAAAGATGCCAGTTCCCCCAAGTCTTCGAGCCTGTCCTCTCTCGGGCCTCGGCCCTGGATATTCCGTCCTCGGCTGCTTCTTTCGTTCCGTCCTTCTCCGGCTGTGTCCCCTCTGTCTTTCTCTTTTTTTCTCTCTATTCCCGCGCGAATGCGACCCTTTTGGCGTAGTGGCTACCGGTGTTACGCTCGTAGGGCCCCCAGGCGGTCCACGAATGGATTCACGAAGAGCTACGAGGACTCCCGAGGGTGTACGATCGTGCGCACGAGCAGATGTGCTACTGTCCTTCGATACTCTGGATGATGCCCCGCGGTGCTGCGAATCGACTATACCGTTCGCTCTTTCGCACGAGCGCGCGAAAGAAATAGGATGGCCGAGGAACGCAGAATATTATCGTTACATAGCGATCGACGTGGCTCGCCATTCGCATTTTTAGCCTTTCCCCATTATACTCGTATGCGACTGTCGCGTGCTTTTTGTTTCAAAACGCGTACATATCATATGCCCGTCAAGTTCAAGTTCGTCGAGGACAAACGAACCAAGTATGTGTACGTGCTTACTAGATTTATACGAAAGGTATAATTCCTTTATTTCTTTTACCGCGACGCTTTGTATTGTAATACATATTTATCTACATACATAGGTATCTAAGTAGATGCGTTATGAATATAAATATACGTATATTTTTTAATCTCGTTCTTTTCGTTCGTTATTTTGTTGCTCGGTTACGGTTTCGTTAAAGGAGAACGAACAGAAGATTTTGCGTGAAATTCTCATACGCGGACGTGGACGCGGACACGCTGGGAAGGGTTCAGCTCGGAAATACCGTAGAAGAAAATAGAGAGCGCGGTAAGGAGCGCGACCGGCCTTACGGCGTTGTTGCTCGCCATTTGCCGACGCAGCTTTTCACATTCCTTAGGCTCTCTTCCAGGGGCAAACAATGTTAACGACCACGCGAAGAGATCGAGATTCCATCTCTACCGAGCGATACATAAATAGGCCGACGCTTTTACCCGGCGACCAGATATATACGTACCCGCGTTATTATTCCTTTTTGTAACCGACTATTTTTAGACGCCCGCCGGAATTTCACGCTTCTCTTTTTCTTTCTTTTTGATGTTTCTCCCTTTACCTCATCCTTTTTTTCCCCCCTCCTCCATCTACCTTCTCGGCCGCCTCCGTCGTTTGCTGTATGTCGATAATCGTATTCGAGGTTGAATAATCACGTTTCAGGAGGTAAAAGATAATACAGGAAGGCTATACTACTATTTTTTATTTTTTTAAGTTCGCATATTCCGCATCCTATAAGGGAGTAGTTTGAAAATTCAGTATATAGCACATGTGAAACGAAGAGAATCATGGTTACTGTTACACAGCTGGTAATTTACGTTTCAAATAGATTCATTAAACAAGTAACTATTAGTGCTGCACAGAATATTAAAAAGAGAGATCTTGTATTCTTGTCGTTCAAAGTATTTAAATCTTAGTTATCTGCCACATCATCGAGTTCTCTGAATATTCACACTATATAAGTCTTTGTCAAGTAAGAAATCAATCATTTTAACACTTGTGTCGCGAATTTTTTTTGTTGCTCAACGATTCTTCCATCTATGACACAAGTAGGAACATTTGTCGCATTAAATGTTTAAAAAAAATAAGAGGAAATATAACAAAGTTGTCTCTTCGTCCTTGATAATACTTGTATGTCAAGCTATGGCAAAAGTAAATCCGGAACGTTTCGGGATGACTTTTAAGAATAATATGTTGTGAGATATTTCAACATTTTAAAGCATGGAAATGTTATATACATATAAAAGACTTTAAGAAAAAATCAAATAATTATCTTTGCAACCGTAGAAATTACCCAATAGCAAAGTAAAAAATCCACGACTCTTTCGAAAAAAATATACACACAACAGCTTTAAATCATCAATAAATTCATGACTTTTGACTCTGTATTTTAGTAAAATCATTTTGATAATGGAAGATATTCAACTGTCTTTTCCGCGATGATCTATCTTTTACCATTCTATAAAAAAATGTGAATTATCGATCACGCGTGGCAATCGTCAAAAATTTTCTGCAATTTTCATTCCACTTAACTCGCTTTTTCTTCCGAGGATGCGTACGTGCCTTGGACCATACGAACCGGCTTGAATCACGAAACGATCGTCTCTTATCAACGCAGGAATGCATGAAGGCTGATTATCAAAGACTTATCATTGCCTGATAACCAACAGCTAAATGACGTACCCCAGATTCAGATCTGGCTACTGTTTGTCGTCGAGTTCGCGAAAAAAAAATCGTCGCAATTCTACAAGGATATGATTATCTATCATAGCTTTCTCCGATTGAAAAATAGTTGAAAATCATTTATTTAGCAACATTCCTCTACCTATATAGATATAGACGTATTTTTAATTGGCGTTCTGGTAATACGTGTCACATTTCGATCGGCTATTATTATAATCTTCTTATCTCGAAGTATTATCTAAATGGTTAATCGAGTGTGTCGATGTTATCCCTTTCTGGGATCGAATTTTTTTAATTCGTTTAAGTGTATGAACGTTGCAAGGACTTTCCGCGATCTTCAAGATCGTTTCTTATCGCGTCGAATGAATCACAAAAGCGACGAGAGTTATAAATATTCAGGTGAGGCGTCACCTGGGAATTGTCGCGACGAAAATTACATTTTCTCTTGAACGATGGCAGAAAATCGACGACGATACGAATCGTTGTAACGATCGTGTAACGGGCTGACCCACGAGCTCGTTCTTTTTTATCTGGTCAAGTTTAATTGGCTGATACGTCGATTTCCCTGAAATCTCAATATAACGCTCGACATTCATCCAAAGGGAATGCACGAGCATCAGATGCCGATTTCTCCGAAAGGGAGAGCTCTCCGTAAAGCGATATGCATACCGAATACGTTCGTCAGGATTTCTAACTTCTTCTCCACGGTGCTCTTCTTGGAAGGGCGACACAAAAATGTGAATGTACCGTAGCCCTTCTCAAATGTGCACAGCGTATTCTTTTTTCCTTCTTTCTCCACTCTCCGCTTTCTTTTTTGTTTTAACACTTCTAGAAAATTTCGCATCTTTTACTTGTATAGTTACTGAAAACAATTTACTTCGTAGTAGGAGATACAAACGTTATTTCATATAGCTTATTCATTTTATATACGTATGATTTATTAGAATATTTGTTTAATATTTTCGTATATTTCATTGTTCGAAGTTTAATATTTAATGCTCATTTTCTTCTTAATTTGTTTAGCGTTTTCCAATTACATCACACTATTGTTAAGTTGCTAGAAAGATATGCGTATGATTAAACTATATCAGGCTATAATAGGTTAGATAGGAATTATATCAGTATCAAAGATGTTGACGCATAAAAGCGATTAAAAATGATAACAAATTAAATATTACCGTGTAAAAATATCGCGAATGAACATGATTTCTTTTAATAGAACCGTTAAGGTTATGGAAAATTATCAGTCATAGAGGTTTCTTTGGAATTTTCACACATTCATTCTATTATAAGATAATGTAGAAATAATTAATGGGAATTAAGTGTTTTTTAACTTATGTATTTCGAGAATAGATTAGTGTTATTTTATTGATTAACCTGGTTGCGGGAAGAAAGATAACTATGACAAAGAAATAGAACGTTTTCATTGTCTGTAAAAAATGGCATAGAGATAGTAACATAGGTCTAATCGATACACGGCATCGTTTTACTGAACGACTGCTAGCGGTGATCAATAGTTAGTTTCGTGTTGCACAACATAATTGATAACAATTCTCTTCAATGAGTGTCAAAAGATCGCGATAACGTTTCAATGGGTTAACACTGTCAAGATTTTATTACTTACGTTTTTGCATTTATGCCGAAAATATTTCTGGTATACGTTATACAATTAAAATTCTTTCTTTTCCTTTACTTGGGGGAGGGGGGGAAATATCAAGAAACTGATCAATTACTTGTTCATAGTCTTACGTACGAACTGTACAACATTCAACTCACAGATTCAGCGAAACTTTTATCTTACTGTTATTAAAGAAAAATCGTTTGTAGAAACGTACGTTTCTTATTTTTACATCAGAGAATACTCTATTCTGATCGCCCAATTCTCAAACTTAAATTTCGCGGGCTTTCCTTTTGATACGAAAACGCCAGAGAGAAAGAGCATCCTCCGTATGCGTTTCGCGCGAAGAGATAGGATTGCTGGAAAGTTAAGAGCTTTTGCTCGGTCCGCGCAGACACCTTCGTTCGCTGAACGGGGCATCGAGTTATCGGTATGTACACCACGATAATGGCATCGCATTCCATTCATATCAGCATCGCTCGTTCGCCACCGCAGCCTACCCGCTCTCTTGCCTCCCACTCCCTTCCCTTCTTCCCTGGCGGTGGGACGTTCGTATGCGCAGGCTCGTTCCATCGCGCCAGGCGCATCGTCGCGTCGCAAACCAAGACGCGACCCGAACACGCGCTCGATGTGAACGCACCTTTACGCGGCCGATCGTCATGCTGGCTTCACCTGGTGCGCATTCCTTCTGCAACTGTTGGAAAACGGCTCCCCGAGGAAACTTATCTCGAGAGAGAGAGAAAGAGAGAGAGAGAGAGAGAGAGAGCGAGCAGCTTGTTCGCGATCACGCCGATTCCACCGGCAGTGGGGGCTTTTTTCTATTTTATAATTAGATTTTTAGGCCTCGGTGACGCGACTGACGTGTATGCAGGTTATGATCGTCGGCGGACGGTTTTAGCGGCAATAAGATTTGAAAATACTCCAGTCACGCAGGTTTTGTGATAAAGATCAATGACGAAAAGGTTAGAAATATCGTGAAAATTAATGTCGTCTTTCAGGAAGGGGAAAACTTTAGAAATTTGTTCATTATTATCGAGGTTTTCGTTTAAAGTTTTCTTAATGTAGAATTTAGAACGATATTCCGCGTATTTAAGACAGTTTAGGTGTTTAGAAGAATGTGTTCAACGGTCGAATCAAAGAGCTGTGATATTCTTCTTAGTTCTGTGATTCTTTCCGAGAAGTATCCTGTTAGGAGATAATTCTTAAGAGTAATTCGTTGTTTATTTTTTTATGTGCTCAAGGAATCGAAAGATGTCAAGTTATCGTTATTTATCGCATTTCTTGTTTTATTACATACTTCAACAAGTTATCTATTTTCACATCGTGCAAATTCCAAGCAAAAAATTTTGCTTTGCTCCATCGTTGTAGACAGTTTCGAGTTTTGCGGTAATTTGAATGACAGTTTAATCTAGAAAAATTGTCTCGACGGGGAAAAAATCTTTATACAGTCAACATAATTATCTCTGTTGTTTCTTCGCTCGAACACGAGGGCTTTTGAATGTGAAGTATCTGTATGCTTGTAACATCTAAATATACGTTCACCGTTTGGTGTATCGAGACGATAAATAGCAAACACAAAATATATCCAAACTTTCTCTACGGAGAATTCTTATATCTTACTGATAAGGTAACGGTGCCAGGTGCCGTTGTACAAACGTGCCCGTCCCCCTATACGCTTCTCTGTGATTTATGCGTGTGTACTTATTAAATTATTATTTATAAACTTATCGACACTATTGAATTAATAGTCGTCGCAAACGATATACATAATGTAATACTTATATAATACAAATTATAAATAACATATCTCTCTATTTATAATTATACAATATACAATGATTTGGAAAATGTTAGGAGAATGACCTTGAGAAAATTTCACGCGTATTAAATTAAATCTTCCCCTCGTGTTTTGAGATTTAAATGATCTATTTATATAACTTTTATCTTTATCGAATCCATCAAGTACATTAGATTAGAGGATATTCCATATAGATTCCTTAAATGTTTTTAATTTTTTTTATTGCCTTAAATACATACATGTTGATGTCACTAAAGCATAGTGGGATTCTTGTGGTGTCTAATTTGGCGGGGCTCTACAATACAACGCAAACCGGAATTATTGTGACGGTATCAATCATTTCGTTATCGTGACATCGAAACAAACACACAAATATGTTTTACATGGCACGGCAGTACGTACGATTTGATTCTGTATAGGTCTCCTCGACGAGCCACTTCGTTTAATCGCGGAAAATCTCACGATTAAATCATAATAATTGATTGTCTGTTCGAGTGTTAATCGTTCTATGAATTAAAACTGGAGATAAGGAAAGGAATTTATCTGTAATTTTTAATTTTTAATTTTTGCCTATTATTATTAAAAGATGAAATTATGGAAGACGGAATTATAGCGTTACGATACAATATTTTAATTTATAGATTACTTGCACACGTACGTGTACATTCATTCAAACAACGTATACATATTTATGAACTCGTTGAGTTTCAACCGTTTCTTTTTAATACTCCGAGAATGCATTGTTAACACTTGTCGTTTTAATTCATTGAGAATAATTATCAAAGAGTAAAAAAAAAGAAAGCGATGATTCAAAGATCAAAGTTCTTATATGTATATATGTACACACATGCATACTATGTACAAATGAAAAATGGTTTCGAAGTAAGTTATACGTAAATATTGTAAGGCCTAAAAGCATGAAATAAAAGAAGAGGAAGATTTCTCAAGGAACTTATATGATAAAAATTTAATATTTCTAAAAAGTATTCAGATTGTCTTACGATTACGTAATTTCACAAGGTTTTGTATTAATTTTTAAATTAGAGATAACTGATTGAATATTTGATATATATATGTATACATATATAGCGATGGTGATGTACGATTTAGTCGTATATCAAAAATATGACTTTGAGCACGTGTGAAGTTGCAGATTGTGGCGACTTCTATTGGTGAGATTGCGTACTGCACGTACAGTGCTGGTCCTATATGAGCTGGTATACAAGTTAATCCCGCGCATAATTCACACATTCCAAAAAAGATTCTTCGATGGAATTTGAAAGTATTTCTTCCGTTTGATGTTTCGAACAATCTCGATATCAACAACGATTTCTGTAATAGAGTGCACAAAGAATGATATAAACGTGGATTTTGTTACGAAATCATTACTTAAAACAACTTCAATAATATCTTCATTTATTATAATGGAATCATGTGTGTGTGTGTGTATGTGTATTTGTATCATATCCATGATGATTGTATAACGAACAGAGTTCAACAATTCTTATACGAAAGTAAGTAGGATTGTTTTATTAGCCATTAATGTGAAAACAACTCTTAGCTTTATAACTCATAGTCAATCTAAATATATGCTCGATTATAATTCCATTTACGAGATTGATAAGAGGGAGACGAAATAGTCACAGGGAAGGAGGAATGAAAGATGACGCATTGAAAGTAAGAAAAGAGGAAATTGACGGAAGGAGAGGAATGCCCGAAAGGGTGTAGCGGGTCACGTGTGTATAGTCGGCCTCTTGCATTAGCCGTGGATCCTCCTTTTTCTTTTCTTCCTTCCCTTCTTCTCTCTTTCTCTCGGGAGCCACGTGCGCCCCAAGAAATTCCTCTTTTGTATCCTTCAGCCTTTGTTCGGCAACAGCTGTCCGGCCGAAGAAATGCTTTTCTCCATCGTCAGTCTGCTTACTGCTGATTCTTTTCCCTCTCTGTTCGCTACCACGTCTAAGTATGAATTAAATTATCGATTCTCTGCCTTCTTTTGTCGATTCGTGCGACGAAGAGATTAAGAATCACGATTTAACGCGAGTACGTCGACTAACCATTTAAATTATGTCAATATTTTCTTCGTAATCGTTAATTCGTAAATTGTCTGTTTTTAGAGACAGATCATTACTTGTTATTACAAATACGTAATTGTATTTGTTCAAGAAATATTTGAGGAATCCAGTTAAACTCGAAGAGCACAATTTCATAAATATTTTAATTTTAAGTATTTCCAGCCAATCAGCCCCCCAAAAGACTATTTCTTTTTTATCAATTTTCGAGTAACATTTCACAAGCATTAACTTATTATTATCAAGGCAACAAGAATTAAAAGGAAGACAGAATGAAATTTACTAAACGTTATGAAAATGCGGTTTTTTCAGAAAGAGACAGAGAGAGAGAGAGAGAAGTTGTCACAAATTCCATTTCCTTCCATGGAATGCGGCTCACCATTCCCCTCTACATCATTCCATTCCGACGGCAATGTTTAAAAGTACATCGAATCATGATTCTCTCTACCCCCGTAATTTCCTCATAAATCATCTCGAAAATTCCCGAAGGAAACGGTTCTGCATCCGTGCCCTTAACATTCGCCGGAAGACGTTGCTTTCGAAATTTGCCGCGGTTGCGTATTCAGAAGAAAATGCCACGAATGCGTCCAATTACAAAACACCGCGGGCATTCCTGAACAGATCCGTACGCATAGTGGCCCGACACTGGCTCCGCGCGGCTCTCTGCTATCTATCCCTCTTTCTTCGTTCCTCCTCCGATGGTATGAGCGGCGGAGAGTAGTTGGCGCACTATAAAAGGGGGCCCTTCGCTCGGAGCGGGGCCCCGCGGATCGGCGTGCAGCGTTCAGATAAATATGCGGGAGGGGCCGGAATTCCTCACTCGGCTGCATTCCAATCGCTCTTCCTCCTCCGCCATCTCACCACTACCACACACACAAACATCTCCCCGTCATCGTTATTTGCAGCCTCCGTCGCACACTACCTCTGTCCCGGCCACGCAGCAACAGAACAACCTAGCGATCCCAGTATGTAATACCAACGAATACCAGTACCGCCGGTGACAATAACAATAACCACGCGTGTCCGTAATAACCTTCTGAATACCCTGACAATGAGCGTATATACGAAGGAGTTGAGGTTAGCTTGGATTAGGTTAGGTTAGATGCTTGTTCGTGACTTTTGTAATCTGCTTTGTTTCCTTACGGCTGAAGTGCAGCGATATTTTTGGTAATAAGGATGTTCCGCTATTATTAACAACGGGCATTGTATTTATATCTCACGGTGAATTTGCTTAGGATCTTGCAACGTCGTAGAGCAAAGTTTATTATTTAAATTCGTGAATGAATTTTTATGACGAAGAATAAATTCAAAATTGATATATATATATATATATACCCGTTGCAAAGCAACAGTACTGACAACAATTTGTCGATTCGCATGCAAGTATGCGTTACTGCTGTTCGTCGTTTATGGACTGTCTTTATTTTCTCCCTTCTCTCATAATTTTTGCGTCCCTTCCTCGTGTACTAAAAACGTAGATTCTTTTCTGGCTTTTACAGCATCTATAAACGCGCGTATATGTACTCGAGTACCGACGTAGAACTCACGAGTACGTGCAAACGGTTTCGCAGGAATTATTATTGTAGGTGGTGGATCTTCCATTAAAATGCATATACAGGACCTCTAATACGAAGGCTGACCCTTTTGGCCGAAGATATCGCTCCTTTTGCAGCGCTGGCATTCCTTACCAATATTTCTCGAAGAGGAATTCCTTAATGATACACGAGTGCTGCGTGCTTCGTGCTTGCTGCTTCGTTCTTCGCTCCCTTCTGTTGGTACACGTGCGTGATTTGCGGCCTAGAGTCAGGTCTCGATGGAGAAAGTGTTTATTCGGTTTCCTGTCACACTCGTCTGGCATTTTTTCTCCATCGCTAAAATTGACGTATGACAAATCGCGTACAAGGTCACGTTGTACTTTCGAACTATTTTAAAGATGCATAACACATTGTGTAACATATAGACCACCTGCCTGGTCCTGTAAAAGTAATCCAACATGTTCTACAGCGGCGTTTTTAAATGACATTATAAATCTGATCTTTTTGTTGAATATTTATATTTAGAAACATCAATATTTATACTTGCATATACAGATTGTTCGTGCTACTATTTTCTGGCAATGCAAATTTTTTTCTAAATGGTAGATCTTCGAAATGATAAGAGACCGAGTTTCAAGACCCTTTTCCATACTTAATCCTACTACCGTGGCATCGACTAATTAAAAATATTTTTCATGGATTTTCCGTAATAGCAAAACGTATTCGACGTATCAAAGAAGAAAGTGCCACAGAAAGCATTGAAAAGAGCTCTGTTCGCAAATCCAGAAAGTCCACATAGCATCTTACAACAGTTCTATGTAAATGAACAGGAGGTGACCTCCGCTCATAAGACGACGTTAACGGAGAATAATGTATCTCTCCGACCCATAATATCCGAATAACGTAACACATGTCAGAGTGAGAGACATTCCAATTGACTTATGGAACGTCTCTAACCGGAATTCGTTCGGAACGAAAGAAGATTCCCGCGTCGCGTCGCGACGGACATGTCCAGCGGAGCGTGGCGTAAAAAGTCAGCTAAAGCGGAAGAGATTTCGGGATGTGCTATGCCGGGAGGACGAAGAGGAAGCGACTCGAGAGATCTTTCGAGGGAGAAAAAGGAATGATAGATACGTAAGGGAGATGCGAGCATCGAGGTAAGAAGAGCTGCGCCTCGTGGAGGTGGAGAACGAGCGATGGAGGAGGAGGAGGTGGAGGTGGAGGAGGGGAAAAATAAGAGGCTCTTTCCGCGAGGCGAGCGAACCGGCTCGTACTCGATAGCATCTGCGGAGCCTCCGACAATAATAGTGTGGACCGAGAAATATGCGCGCGGGGCCCGAGCCCTGTGAATCCTTCGGCGGTTTTGGGGTGGTGAGGTGGTGTACGGAGGCAAAGCTTGCCTGGTGGGGCGAAATTCTCCGATGCGTAGCGATGGGATCGATCCGGTGCTTGTAATTCCCGAACAACTCGTCCTTTTGATTTTTCCCTTGCTCGCCACTCGCGTGTCGCTACTTTCATGAAAAATTGTGAAATTTTCGTAATGCAGAATGACCATGTTTTATGGAGACGATATGTTCGTGCAAATTGGTCCCACGAATATAGAATAGAAAAATATGTCCTGAAACGCGAGCTTTCTAATTACTTTACGGGAAGATAGTCCATTCCGTTCTCTCGCGGAGGCTTTTTTTTTTGTAAAAATGCTTGCTTTTGTACAAATACGTAAGTTACCATTTTAGTGGAAACTACACGAGAAAGAAGAAAAATAGTTTGCAAAAAAGCTTGGAATAATTACCTGGAATTCGTAAAATGTGCGTAATTTGGACGAATGTAAAATTGAATTAACGTTATGAAAGTATAATAGGCATGGATTATCGATCAGCGACGGTAATGAAATAAATCGTTAAGATGTGCAAAGGCAGGAGAATTGGTCCCATCACTACTGGTACGGAACGGGCCTTCTGACGGAGAGGGGACATACACCAAGGTCCACCGGGCCTGTTCTTAGATGATCAGAGACACGGCTGATGGGCCAGTAGTGGCCCCAGAAATTCCAACAAGGACGAGGCATAATGCGCGACTCAAGGTCGGTTCTACTACCGACCAGAGAGTCCGAGATGGGACCACGTTCAGCAGGGTCGTACTGTGACCTCGTCAGGCCTTCCTTCCCCTCCTCTCCCGGTTCTCGGGCCCCTACTCCATCCCTGCTGTCGTCCCTTACAGGCTGGGCTCCGCCAGCGACAGGATCGTGCGCTCGCCCCGCGGCGCCCTGCATATCAGGCCCCTGCATACCACCACGACATTCCGCATCGCTGAAAAAAATGTACGTCCTCCGGGGGTCGATGACGAATACTACGGTGAAATTCGAGACGCGACCTCGTCGACGCTTCGTCGTTCGGCTATTCGACGAAACTATTCCGTCGAGTATACTAGTCGTGTACGTGCGCGGAAACGAAATTAACGGTTCTTCTTCGTTGAACGTCGATCGGTGTTTTTCTCCTCTGTAATGGATATTTTGGAAAATGGAAGTATGGGAAATATTTGACGAGGAAATATAGGTCAAGAGAATTTCTATCGACGAAAGAATTTTTAGTTTGATGGAACTTTCGAAAGGAAGAGATGGAGGATCATTGAAGATGAGAAGGCCTAGGGAAGGAGCAAAATTTCGACACGCGATATCGTAAATATTCATGGTGCGTGAGCGAACGCAGCACGTGTGTGTACGTTCTAGTATCAATTAGATTCACCAGGAACGAATACCGCATGAAATGCATGGTATCTGAAAGGAAGAGGCAAAGTGGGGGATGCGGAGAACGAAGAAGGTAGAAATTGTTGGGTAGCGAAAAGGAGAAAGAAATAGAGGGAGGATAGGAAAAGTAGATTGGGAGTGGGGGGCGCAAGGGCTCGATTGCGACGGTCCTGCCGGGCCTCATCCTGAGGCCCGCCTTTTTACACCGGCTAAGAAAGAGCCGCTTGAGGCCACCGTGGTTGAAGCGAGATAAATGAAAAGACTATGGAAGGAGCAGACGGAAAGTGAGGAGAGGAGGAACGCCTATACGGAGATTGAGAGAGGTAGGCTCCGCGCGTGTATGTGTGCTCGAGTGAGAAAGAGGCAGAGATCGAAGGATTAAACGGAAGAAGAGAAGGAGGAGGAGAGAAATAAAAGAGTAAAAAGGAAGGATGTTGGATAGGATGGTAGGGAGAAGGGTGGTAGGTAAAAGCAGGATGGAAACGAGAAGGGAAGGAGAGAATCGACCGGGTGGTGCAAGAAGCGAAGGAAGAGAAGGCAAAAAGGAGGAAAAAAGGTGGGATCCCTTAAAAATTGAGACCCACAGAGGTGGGGATCGGAATTTCGGGCCCCGTAAACCGGCCAGTCTCGAGGAGGCCTTCGCGAAGATGAGGTGAAGAGAAGAGGAGATAGACATCCGACGGGATAGAAGAAGAAGAAGGAGAACGAGAAGGAGAAGAAGAAGAAGAAGAAGAGGAAGGCGAGGGCGAAGAGGAAAACGACGAGGAAGAAAAAGGCGGAGAAGAAGGAAAGGAAGAAGAGTATATCGGAGAGGAAAGAAAGAGACGGCAACGATCACGACGTTCACGACGACCACGACGACGAAGAAGACGAAGAAGAAGAAGAAGAAGAAGAAGAGGAACCGTGCCTAGTCTACTGTGTACCCGGCATGGACCGTCAGTACACACTCTGCGTACTCGTACCGGCGCACCAGTACCGCACCTACGTAAACAATTACCATCAGCAGGCGCATCAACAGCGACTGCAACAACACCAACGCCAGCAATATTCCGAGCAGCAACGTTCCTGCAAACAGCCTTATCAACAGGAGCAAATTTACGAGAACGTCGTGTCCCAATATCGAATGAGAATGTGCTACCACAACGACTACGAGAACGACGAGCAGATACAGAGGTTCTATTGGGAGCAGTGCTACAGACGCGATGACACCGACGCCACCGCATACTATTACTGTGAATACGTAAGGACTCTTGCAGGATTTTCGCGTATCTCGTGCGTTACTCTGATCTCTTGGAATCCGTCGAAGTGAAATTCCACGTCCGGCGTATCATCGTCAACGACTTTGTCACCGATCAGTGTTTTTCTTTCCATACCTCTGCTATCTAATGTCTCATATTTCGTTCAAATATCTCTCTGTCTCTCCGATCTCACGTGTCTCTAATATCAAGATACGATCCGCTGATAACATCGAATAGAAATTTCGAATCATTCACTGTTTCTTTCTTTCGCATTTACACGTCGACTAAGAGGAAAAGAGAGAGAGAAAGAGAGAGGCCTCGAAAACGAACGGTAATTGGAAGTACCGGAGCTCGCTTCGAGAACTCTTTTCGAGAATAGCAAAAGTGCGAAATTCCATAGAAACGCGACACGAGAGAGAAACGGAACGAGAAACGTTGCCGTGAATTCCGAATGTTTCTCTCGCTACCGATCGACTACGTTCTTTTATTTCCTTCTGTTTTACGACGTTGAACCTGCGGAACAATCCGAACTGCAGGATCGTCCGACATTCTTAGCACTACGTAAATCATGTGTAATGGTATTTCCTTGTTTGAAAATCGAAAGAATGCTGCCGCAGGCAGTTGCGTGGCTTCTATCGGATTTCGATGCGTGATCGAGCTAAAAACCTGAAACGACGTGCTATTTCCAACGTTACTTTTAACCGCAGAATTCTTTCTGTTAAGTGTTGTTGCCTAAGTGCTATATGCGCATTTGCAATTTAATTTACCCGAGAGTCTGCATCGATTATTCGATTGTTTGCTTCTATTATTAAAATCGACTGTATGTTTAAGATAAACTCAATGATCGAAAGTCGAAATGATCGAACGATCGAACGATTACTTCAGTGTGGATGCGGTTGGATGTTTGAATGTCGTGACTTTTATAAGTTTATGATAGGAATTTTTTTCTTTATTATTTCGGAAGAACGATGGATCGTAATTTTAACAATGTCGTTTGCAACTGTGTTACAGGCGAAAAAGGAGATCTACGATGTGAAGCAACAGAGGTTATGTCTGGCCCAGGATGAGTACAATCACCTCAACAACGCTTTAACGACGCTCGGTGCTTCGCGTACAAGTTGTGAGTACATATTAATATTTATATATTTTCAACAAATTTTTGACATTCAGAGTACTCCTCAAAGTATAGTTTAGCGTGGAAAGTAATGATTTACTTGGAACTTATGACGCGCTAATCGTTCGTTTCGTTATCTGTGCTACACAACACCCTCAAATAAATTTATTTTACAATAAAAGTATTTTTATCTATATAGTTGTTATTATCGTGTTATTCCTTTACAATTATATCGTTCGTCCAACTAGAATACAGCAAAATTTTGATACCACAGTGATTCAAGGGATATTTCTTATTTTCCAAAAAATTTGCCAATGTCGTCTTCAATTGTTTGTAGAATACAAAGTCAAATAAACGCAACAATATTTTTTATACCTTTTGATTCAGAGTTCATTGTTATTTTCCACATATAGGGTTAATAAAGAATACATCGAACGAAAAGGTAATGATTGATCATCTATCTCGTCTACAGTGTGCTCCAGTTCAAGTTCATTGAGTACCAAGTACGATCCGGATCTTTTGAAATCCGATGTCGCGCTCGCGAGGAGTCGAGTTTCCCGGCTGAAACGAGAGCTCGAACAGATCCGCGCTGAAATGAACTGTACACAACGAGGAGTGGACACTCTTGCAAGGTATGTCGTTACTGTCTTCTTTCAAGATTTACATCAGACATCCAGTGGAACTCGTAGAAGTACGGATTTACATAAATATCATTTATAGTTTTATCGTAACAGAACGAATAATCTACCGAAGACACGAGTTTCAATGTTTCCTGTTATTTTTGATATAGCGTCGAACAGAAATTGAGCGGACATCATGGCGGTTGTTACAACATCACCGAGGCCCAGGCAATCATGACGGAGCTTCGAAACATTCAGAAATCGCTGAGTTCGGGCGAAAAGGAGAAAGCCGAGTTGATGCAGTCTCTGGCTCAATTGAAGGACGAATTGACGAGACTACAGCTCTGCGAAGGTAGTCCCGAGGCCAGCACTCTTAGCTTACCTCAGGAGAAGCTTAGTACAGCGTCTCAGACTGATCTCTCCGGCGAATTGGTCCCGATCGGTACCCGCCTGGCCGAGATGGCACGGATGAGGTTGCAGTACGACGAAGCAAGGAAAAGGATACAGCATATACAACAACAATTGGCGGACCTCGAGGAAAAAGTAACTCCTGGTCAGACAGAAAGCGATAAGGACAAGTTGTTGCTGTTCCAAGAGAAAGAACAGTTGCTTCGAGAGTTAAGGAGTATCACTCCGCGTACGAGAACGCAACAAGATATGAAGAAGATCCAGAGTGAGATCCGTCGCCTCGAGCAGGATCTAAACAACGCGCTTGAATTGTCGAACAAGACGATTACGGATCGCGTGCGACTGCACGAAGAGAAGCAACTGCTGTTGCAACAGTTGAGGGACGCTTTACGCTCGATGGCGATGCTCGAGGGTCAATTGAAGACTCTCAGTGCGAGCACGCTCTCGGTGAGCAGCAGTTCCAGTCTTGGAAGCCTTAGCACGACCAGTAGCAAGGGTTCGCTTAGCTCTGGATTGAGCTTCACTGATATTTACGGCGGTCCTCAGTGTCTGGGTCCTGTCAGCTCTCAACAGGAGCGACCAGTCGACATGGTTGATCTACATAGACGCGTAGAAAGATTGCTCAGAGGATCGGAGCAGAATAATCTCGTCAGTACGCCTTCTCCTGGTCGATCGCAGCCAAGTTTGTCGCCAAGATCGAGTCTCTCCAGCGTCAGTCCACCGGTCTCGCCGCTTTATGAGAATGCCCCGATGGGCCCACCACCTGCGTATGAACACGTAGAGATGCAGAGACGGCAACATCAGAGACCTACAACCTCGTCGAATGCTCACTTAGATGGAAATCAGCTGGAGGACCGTTTGGCGGAGCTTAGGCTTACTCAACAGCAAACGTCGTCCCACGAACAATCCTGTGTTGCACCTCAGGATCGTCTTAAGTTGGTCGGTGGCCCACATCCACCCGTCGAATTGCAATCTGGAAATATGTCCCAAGGAAGCGGCCTTGGCAGGCCTGTATGCGTTATGCAGCATCAACTGTCTCCGCAGGAACCACCGCCTCTTTCGCCTATAAGTGAGACACCTCCTCCTACTGGTATTCGTTCGAGAGCTAGCAGTTCTGGTACGAACACCAGGTCCGTCTCGGCAGCTGTTTCCGACGAAAGTGTCGCGGGTGATTCGGGAGTATTCGAGGCTTCTAATCGAAGGAAACTGCCCGGAGCGATTGGCGATGTCAATTCGTTGGCGCTTGGCGAGATGAGCCTGGAGACGGCACAGGTGCAAATTAAGCTTAGGTTGGTTTTATGTTTATATAATTCTGTTTCATAGATTGGAAATCGAAGAGCCATATGAGATATGTAGGCGAAGAATTGGGAAATGTTCGGTTCGTGTTTCTGTGATCTCATTCGTCATCCGTGAGTGAAGTGATAACTTACAGTGACAGTGATTTATGTAACAGACTGTAGGAGTTTTCTCCTTTAAAGGAGTCTAGTCGAAATTAGTTTATATCTCATATGGTTCCTATCTTGTAGAAACAATAACGTAAGTGCTTAACTAAACAATTTATTTGTTTAGATATTCTGTAAGTGACGGTTTGCTCCATGTTGGAATCGAACGTGCCAGAAATTTGGCTGCACTTTTCATACCTAACAACGCGCAAGTGTGAGTATTTATCTAATCGTATAATTTTCCTATTATTCGATTATTTCAATTCAATTATAATGCACGTGACTGTCAGAAGAAATAATTTTGTTACATATTTAATGTTAAGATAATTTATTCGGTAAATTTTTTAAAAACAGTAAAAAATATTATGATAATGGAAAGAACTGGCATAACTTATTTTAACTATTTTTTTTATTCGAAAGTTGGAAGTGTTCTTGGATCCTTCCTTTCTCTTTTTAATCGTTATGATATTTCTTTTAATCCGAATAAGAATATAATATAAGAATGTAATTTTTTGATCGTAAAGTATCTTTATGTAAATGTAGCGACATTTTACAAACAAGAAACGTTTTCAACGAGACATAGATATATGCGATATTTAGAGTCACGTTGACGAGCCTGTTAGGACGACGATTAAAAATGTTGAATAGTAACAGTTGTTTTTTCCCTGTTTGCGCTTTAGATACATAAAGGCTGCATTGCTTCCGATGCAACCTCCCGTTAATCACATGTGTTGTACGAAACCTGTTGTGGATCTGCGCAAACCAACCTTCGGCGAAACATTCCCGATTGCAGTACCACTCAACAAACTGTACACGAAGACATTGCAAGTCAACGTTTGGTGTACGGGTAACGAGTCTGAGGAGTGCTTGGTACGTGTGTCTTCCGGCTCTTTCTTGTTTCTTTCCTTTGAATATCAAGATGGCAATAAAGTATTGAAATCGTCGAATGCTTGTCTAACGCACGATAAGATTCTCATCAGTTACCAATTTATTGACAATTCAATGGCTTTTATAATGACGTTGAATGCAGCCATAATAAACAAGATATGATCGCGTATACATTTTTTTGTAACGTGATATGCTTTTTACGAACTTCAGGTTCATTTATCTTAAATATGCTAATATCTTTATTTTGTTTATTTCTACTAAACAAGATACAATAAGAAGTACTGTAAATTATACTTACTTTTGATAGCAAAATATTAATTTAATGACGTTTGTGTTTATTGCAATATAGGCATTCTCTTGCCTTTGGAGATCAACAATATTAAATTATTATAATTAAGAGATTTAGAATATACCAATTATATTCTTATTTCTAGTCACTGTATTTTTCCAACTGATTAACTTTTTAACCTTTTCATTGCAGGGATCCGCCCAAGTGTCCCTTGCAGACTTTAGTCCAGAATCGCCAAGCGTGAAATGGTACAACATACTTTCCTTTCGCTTCATGCAACCATCCGACAGCCCGAGCACTAGCACCAGCAATAGCAACAGCATTTCCATCAGCGTAGCGAGGCAGGCCAGACACGACAAACAAGAATCAGACTTATCGGTATATCGTGCTGGACAGAATACGAAAGAAGAAAGCAGTGACGAGAGCACGATTATCAGTTCTCAAACGTCGACTCTGACGAGAAATCAGGGATGCGATGAACTGCAAACGGCAATCTCGTTAAGGCTGGAGGAGCTAGCCAATTGCTTGGGAAGTCCTGAAGAAGAGGATGAGAACGATGGAAGTGAAAGCGGAAGTGAGGACAGTGACGAGGAAGGAATCATTGTAGAATTTACGATGGAAGATAATGTTCTGGAGGATGTGTTAGAACATGAGGTAAATAATACTTTAAGGTACTACCTTCTGGTATATAATTTTCTATGGATAGTTGCCATTAAATATTCTCAAAGCATTTGTTGTAAATTGTTTTCTAAATTTGTAAAGTTTTATTATAAATAATTATAGGAGGACGAGGAATTAAACGAAGAAGCAAGACAAACCCAGGACAAAGAAACTAATACCGAGTGCGTCTTCATCCCAGAACAAGGAAAACAGAGGAAACTTTCGGCAGCCGGTGTCGTTTCTAGTGTTATGCACGATGATAAAAATTCGATCGTAATCAAAAGAAGTCAAACGTTTTCACCCAGTGCTGCAGTCAGCAAAAATCACTATATTTGTCGGGTGAGCATTGCTTTCTTTTTTAGAACATTATCTATAATTTTTAGAAATTTGGTCAAGTAGTCTAAAATTTAATTTGATTATTTATTGCAATCGATGTTTCATATTACAGCTCAATCGAAGCGATAGCGATAGTAGCATGCCGCTTTATCGCAGAGGCGGACCATTTCAACGAAATTCGGTAGAAAGACGGTCTCTTCGATGGCGAAGACCTTTGTCCGCTCTCAGTTGTAAAACTGCCTCAAAAAAGTCTACCAATTTACCACCTACCGCTAGAACCTCGCTGGATCTTGAATTGGATCTTCAAGCACAGCATGCCAGACTGAACAATCTCCAGGACGAGTTGAGTAGATTGCGAGAATTAAAGCAAAGGTTAGAACAAGCGCGAGAAAAGGGAGACACAGACTTTGCGGCATGGTTGTTAGAGGACCACAAGTTCCAGAACCTGATGGCACAAGCCGAAAGTGGAAAGAACGGCAAAAGTGCCGAGGATAAAAGAGTAGAGAAGATGTTGAAGAAAACTTCGAAAGAAATCTACAAACTACGGAAAACAAAAGCTGGGAAAGGAAAACCTGATATTATTTCGTTCAAGTATGTACATTACTGTTTAATATATAATATCTGAAATTTCTATTTTAAATTGTTAGAAAAAAAAATTATGCGGAATTTCTAGCGTCTAAATTAAAATTATTCATCTACTTTTTGACCAATTTTTCAAAACATTAACTTATACCATAAAATGATATTCGATAAAAATATGCAATAAATAGTTACATTCACTGGAAATGTTAACTTATAACATTTTTAACGTAACTTTAATTTTGCATTTTAGAGAAAAGATGGCTTTCTTCACACGCGTTAATCTCAATGTTCCTGTACTTCCACCCGAAGATTCGTTGTGTGAGAATCCATCGTCACCATCACCATCACTTATTCAGCACAGGAGACACGCCTCGGAACCAATTGCCACTGAATACATGGTTACTAAGCTTGGTGCTCAAGGTGTTTCAAATTTGACCATGCGGTCAAATAGTGTTCCTAGCGGGAATGCGTCCGCGGTGAAGACTGACGGTGCCGCGACCAATAACACGACTACGGTCACGAACGTGATCGAGGACGTTCCGGCCAACAGTACAAATAAATCTGTGAACGCGAAAGGTCGATCTACCGAGGCGAACGTGCATTGTCAAGAAAATGGTCAAGGTAGTGAGAGCCTAAAATCAACCGAAGAAAACGATAGCGAAGAGCCAAGGAGGTACGAATACGTCGTCGACAGAGTTCTCGGTGTCGAGGTGTAACGTTTACACCCATATTTTTGCCAATAGACAAATCGTTCGAATCGTTGGATAATTAATGCGTACCAGTCTGGTGACTTTCAAAACGGAAACGGAGGATTGAAAAAAAGAACAAGAGAATGTTGTTGTTTCTTTAATTTTTTCGAATTCCAGGTGCCATGCACGATGAGTAAAGAAAAACTAGATGAAGAACGTTTATCGAAAAACACTTGAACGGCATACATATAGTGACTATAACTAGTACAACAAATTGAACGATGTTGCTGATATTTGTTATTGTTTTCTTTTTTTAATTATCGATTATCGACAACGCGATGCCTTGAGAGAGTCATTCTAGAAAGACTTTTGAAACGATAGAAAAAAATGCGCGAAACAAGCGCTTTGTACATACGAGAATCGTAAATTATTTAAATGAGATTTTATGCGAGAATTATTTAATTTCAATCGATTCCATCGGGTTCCTCTCTTGTATCCCGGTTCATTATTTTACGTTATATCGCTTTGCTCATTTCCCCTTGCATATTCCCTCTTTAGAGCATACATGGCCCCACCGAGCAGCTGGACTGCAATATTGAAAATGTAATAAACGAAGAAAAAGAAAGTAAAGGGAAAGAGGAAAAAGCTGTCGCCCTGGTTGGCTGAACTCTGCCTCGATTCCATTACTGCCATTTCGTAACGTGTTCGCAATTATAATTTCGGATACTCTTCCTTCCGGCTACATCGAATGATGTAATAAGTAAGTGTCTTTTTATTGTGTTTTTAGCGACGAGTTGAGTTCAGCTATGTTCCGTTTCAATTAGATTATTCTCACTCGGCTCAAAGCGTGTTGAAAAATATGTTAACGTCGTGAAATTGTTGATCCCTTTATTGACGAAAGAGATATAGCGAGGTCATAAAATTAGTCATAGTCGAAAATACATGGTCTTCAAATGTCGAAGCAAAATTTCGAAGAAGAAAGAAGAAGATCTAAGGGGAGAGATAAGGCGCTTGAGCTTTGCCGAAAATGTAAGATGTCAACTTAGAATTAATACTTCCTTTACAACTGTAGCTTTATTTTTACCAATACAGTGATTATTATGAAATAAAAAACGACGGAGGTTGTTAATACCGCGTAATTTTAATGTATGTCTACTTGATGCTTTAACTTATGACCTCATTATATGACACTGTACATGATATCGATCCAAGCATCTGCATGTACACGTATGTATTTGCGTTAATTCTTTAATATATCCAAATACAGAGTCATTAACATTTTATCGATTGAAAAAATAATTAGGTGTATCGATAGTACGAATGCAGCGATTACTTGAATTTGACTTTAATATTTCTGTACCATTTTTGCGAGTATATCGAGGAACCTGGTAGAAATTGAATTTTCTTGTGGAGGTTAGTAAATGTCTTTGAAACAACAATCATGTAAATAACTTTGTATATACGCATCGACAATCCTGTTTACGCGTCTATAAAATATAAATATATATAGATACAAATTATATACATATATCCATGTATTTACGAGTGCATGCGTGTGGGTCTATATGTTGCAACATATGTTACGCGTATACATGTATGTTTGTATCTATAGTGCGTATAAGACAGAGAAATTTATGCGATAAATTTGTATGGTCCGAGAATGCATATTTTTATAGTAAAATACGTGCACAACTTGTACAACAGCTTTTATTACTTCATTGACAACACAGAGGAAGAAACGGAAGTAGTCTGTTCTGTAATAGAATTACGTTTTCAAAGTGCAGGACCTATTACGTATGTATGTATTTAATTAACGTGTTGCATTAACGTATTGTAAACCAATCATTCGACTAGGTGACGTAATGTCTTACGGTGTTGAAATCAAGTATGACAATGATGTCGATGACAAATGTTAAACGATGGGGCGACGATAGTAACTAAATGCGTTTACGATGGACGGTAGCAAAATAAAAAACAACGATAATGCTGTTAATAACGGTATCAATGATAATGGCAATGTAAAGTGGCGGCAATGAGTATAATAGAACATGAAATATGAATCATGGTACTGATATCGATAAGAATAGTAATAACGATAATAATAAGCTCGTAATGAAATATACACATACATAAACACGTACATCCTCCGAGAAACAACCACAATATGACTTGTAAGTAATAATAATGATTTAAATGGTAGTGATTCATATGATAACGATTAAAAGGAAAAAAATACAGTATATATATTCTTGCCATATTATTTTGTATCGTAAATTTTGTTTCTCAGACTTTTAGTGATTAATATACTTCTTTTAACTCCTGAACCGTTTTATGTGACTAACTACAGCAGTGGTGCAATAAAATTATTCTACCATAGTCCGAGTAGTACGAAGATTCGACATATTTTCAAATTTGGAATCTCATATGACGCAGCTATTTAAATGGAATTCAATTTCCGTAGAAATATTTTATTCACCATTATATGGAATAGTGAAATAACAGGCATGATTTTTTTATAATTGATATTAACACACTATGTGGTTTATGATTTCCCACCATCTTAAGTTTTATCGAATTACTAAAATTTTGCTGATGTTTGCCTTAGTATATTCATTTTCAAATCAGAAATAACTAAAAAATGTATTATTATTGAACATAAAATATTTCCAATTCTATTCGTAAATGTCTGTCAACTATGTTTCAATCGAAATATGTCATAACTACAAATAGTATATCATTCATGGTGTTTAGAACGAACTATGAACTTAGAAGCTTAACTTAAACAACGCTAATTTATAAATTTACAATATTTCAAATATTATGTTTGCACCTCTGAATTCTAACTTGGAAGGTACGGATATTTGTAGAATATATATATATATATTTATCGAAGTCTTAAAAAGAAATAAAAGAAGTTGAAATCTTTGCACGGTATTAATGAAAATAACGTAGAAGCAAAGAATAAAATATCCTTGCGCATGTTTGAAAATCACGCCGGCGCAGTGAACGGAGTACTCGAGTTCGTTCGGATTGGCTGAACGGTTCAGTAGACTTGTGGACAACGTCTCACCCCTTTTAGTATAGCCGAGTGCATCCGGCGCGATGTTGTTGTGTGGTGTTTTGTGTACTGCATTGTCAGTTTCCTTCGGTGCGATCGTACAAATTCTAATATTTCTTCTGCAAAACTCGAACATCTCGAAAGTGCAAGCTTCCCTTCCACCGGGAGCTGGTTAGTTTTTATTCCAGAGATACTATAGATTGAAAATATTCGATATCAAGGTTTTGTTGCGTTATACTGACTGATACAATAGGGTCTATGTATATGATAAGGTTAATTACAATTAAAATATACTAGGAAGTTCAAATTAATTAGAAAGTTCAAGTTTGTTTTCTTTTAACTTATTTGATAATACGATTAATTTATTCTATTAAAACATTTTTTACATTCTGTTTAATTTTGTCGCTCGTTCATGTATTTTTCCTTACTTGTCTAGTTTATATACGAATATTTAAATAGTCGAACAAAAAATTGCAAGATTATTTGAATTTAAGAACAAGATTTATCTACTTCGAGAGACAAGATACTCTTACTAAACATTTGTTCCACTCGTCTATACGCGTATCGATTCTCATTCAATCGTTTCTTCGCTGGCGCGCTTTTTTTGAAAACGAGTACGTTCATGGTAATGAGTTTATCTCTCGAAGAAAGCTTACAATTCGTGTATCATAGAATCCAAGCTTTCGTGACCATGTATATTATTGCAATGCATGTGTTTCGTGGATTACACGAGTGTCGAGTCACTGGAAATCGTGTCACTGAATAATCTAGGTGACAGAATCTCGAAGACGTATTACGATATGTAATTCAGCGGTCAGCTGTGAATGTTCGTCGACTAATCGATATTATTATCGACACCATGTTTTCCGCACCGGGAATCTCGGTATATATATACATACAATATACATACGCACATGTGGATAGCATCAAGTTCTACGTAAGTACTATACAATTCGCTGACATACGGAGCATTTAACACTGGTTTGAATCACGCTTCCCCCGAACATTCCCACGCAACCAGAACTATCTGTTGGATCCGAATAATGTTGAACTTGAATGCCAAAGACCTTTGGCTAATTACGTCAGATCGCTTTATAAGACGATATTTCGACGTAATGTAAATATGCAAACTGTGTTTTATTTAAAATAGAATTTGATACAGGAATGCGTTAAATAACACATAAACATCTCTAAATTTGGCATTAACTTAATATATAGCAGAAATAAATTGATGTAAATAATATTTATCTTACGAGCAAAACATTGGTCCATATGTTATGTGATTTATATTGTCATATGTATATACTTTTAGTCGTATATCTTTTTTCAGTATTTTTATCTTTATACAAATATTTAATTTATTACATGGTAATAAATATAGTAAAATAATTCGGGCTCGTTGTTTATGATTCAAGCATATGAAAAATATAGTATTTAAAATTCTAAATTATTTGTTATTTTATTTCAAACCATTAATGAAAGCGACATATTACTAGAAAATAATTTATTTCATTTTGATATACACCTTTTTAACCTGACACTAATGGTACCTATACCGAAAGCGTACATATTTACATTTTTAAGTTGTAAGGTCGGAAATAAAATGAAAACTACCTTTTATTTACAACATACATTTATTAATAGAAAAACACGAAACACAGGGAAATTTAACTAATAATGGTACATCAGTGATACATTACGAAAATAAAGATAAACTTTATAACGTAATCTTCCATTTAAATTCTCTTCCTGAATTCTCACTCGTAATGCCAATTAATAGTTAAGATAAAAATAATTAATCAAAGTGATTGGTTACTTCGAAACACGTATGATATCAAGTACATAGCGGTAACATGGTATCAGATCATTTCGTTTAAGTTAAAAATGGCTCGACGAGTATCCACGAGCTATTAATTAAGGCAAAACATTCTGTTCAGGATAATGAGCCGATTAGAGAACGTAATTGAAGCTCTCGCAATGAAGTTCGGTGTATTGCACGATAAATTGGAGTTGGATAACAGGTGAGAGTATAACTAGATACGTGACCAGCAATAATTCGTAACAGTGCGCATCGGAAGGGGTTGTAAACGCATGGTCTCTAGCGGAATCGAACTGGTAAAGCCTGGAAGACTAATCAGAATCAATTTACATTATTTTCACCATAGGAACTCGGTTCCCTATCGATTTAACACTACCACCACTGGCTAAAAATATTCAAGGTGTACATAGCAAATCTTTACATTACGCGATGCATGAAAAGTTTGTACAAGCGAGAAGTCGCTATTTGCTAAAATACATAAAAAGGAGGTTTTCGTTGAAAATTCTATATAAATACGTTAGGTTTAGACATAGATGGCCTGATCGAGGAAATACGACGAATGTATTAGAAAAGGAAAGGATTTTTTATATTCACGCTGTACGACAGAAAGTAAAATAAAAAGAATCACGTTTAAACAAGCAGTTTGTTATTTCTTGCGTTTTATAATTTTGTCAAAGGTTCTTCCTAACCTGTTGTCATATTTTACTTTTTATTCTTAGAAACAGTAATGTATCGTCCGTTTTTTAATTAATACATACGCTTGAAACGATTTCACTGATTAAAGAATTTTCCAACTTGAAATTATTTTAACGCACCGTGGGGGTAGCGATACTTTGTCTGCTTATAATTCATTTTGATGTTTTATTCGTCATATGCCTAATTCGTGAGTGAAATATGCTAAAGTAAGTATTAGCCAATTTCAAGTGAAATTGAATACATAGGTACTTACCTACCTATTCATGGAACAAAGTTCCAATAAAAGAGAATTCAATGACCTCGTGCAAATTAACGAGCAATTTATAGTCACGCAGTAGCACGACAAACTTTTTGACAGATTTTCTCCTTCTACCGGAAGTTTTTAACTAGTATGTACTCTAATTGGTTACTTCATAGTTTTTGAAGTCGTTAAAATAGTTCCCTACACTTTTTAACCTGTCTCGCACATGAGAAATTAATCCATCACGATCAATATTAATTGAACAATCGGAATCGCTTGTTGTCTCGATAATATCAAGCCAATTTTGTCGTTTCATAAAAACGTCTAATAATTGTTAATTACGTAAATCGAATAATTATTAATACTGTATATATACGTATGTGTACCTGTTTAATGTCGGGTGTTTAGGACCAAGTTGGTCTATTCGTTATATTTAATGTCACATTGTCTCGTAAACGATTCGCATGACTAAAGGTCATTGCCCTTGTCGACGATAAGTTCCTATGAAAGTGAAGCTTTCACGCACCACCGCTTCACGTTTGTCTGTTCCTCTTTCATAGCAATGCGGAAATAAATATCATGTAATCTGAAATTACATAACCTCAAAAGAATATTTTACTCGCGAGATGTCCTGAACTGTAACATTTAATTGAAATTTTCAAATAATTATTCTGTATTATTTTGCGTATATTAATTTTACGCTTATTTTTTTTAAATAAAATTGACATTAACAGCTGTAAGCGTAAGCAAGACGATTATTTATATAAAATTATGTTACAACGTTTAATTTTTGATAGATTTTATTCTGGATGCTTTAGCAAAATGTTTTACGAGAATATACTTGTCAACGAATAACAGTTACAATTCCAACGATATTTAAAACAATATCACGCAGCGATTAACCTATATCCTGTATATTAAAAAGAAAAAGGGTATTTGTTCTACTTTTGTAATCAACGCAGTTAATTTCATAAGACAAACCTCGTTTATACATTACCACGTTTACACGATGCAATAAAGACGGTTATCGTTGCATTGAAGCATAAATTTGAATCGATTACTCGTCTCAATCAAACTGAATACTCGAAAATATTTATTCTTCGTACTACTACGTATCGTGAAATACGATATACAATTTCTTGTTCGACTTGATATCACCGTAATCTATCCTCAGTTTGCTAAGTAATAAATCAAATAAATATCATTAAAACGCGCCTTTCACTTCCATCCTTATTAATCGAAGCGTATAATTTACGAGTAAAATGTTTGTTACCTCAGAGGATGAAATTATTCTGATCGAGCATCTGCCAGGACGTCGAGTACATCTGCAAGACTTCTTTTGGTCAGATGCCAAGGATGCCCCACCATGGGTAGACGCTAATCAAGGGCTGACGTTTTACGAAACCAGAACAGTTCATCATACCGTAACATTGTACTCGCCGGCAGAAGACAAAGATAATCACAAACCATTTCCCGATTACGCTGAACCTAACGAACCAAAATGTACTACTTGCATCGAACCAACGCCTAGATTGGACGACGACACGGACCAAAATATCGGTGTCCTTATCGGAGAAGATCCTGGTCCAAGGTGTGTATTTATTTGTTATTTTCCAGATTGCGAGTATTTATGCGTCTTGTGTACGAATATTTTCACACTTGGTGCCATCCGATCAAAATATAAATATTTTTATTACACTTCCAACGGTATGTTAGAAGAATGTTTCTCTACTCTTAATTATCGTGTTTCTTGCCATAACCGGGACTAAGTGTTTCGGTAAATTGAAACTGAATATATATGCGTTAATCAGACTCCGTGTTTGTTTCTAAGAAATAGTTGGCACTACAAAAACCTTTATAAACTGCAAGAACGTGACTGGAAACACACGTTCCAATTAACCTAACATCACAACATTGCACAGGCGATCGTATCCAGCGTTCGTAGCTTCGCGTTTTCTTACGGACAAGACATACATAATTACGTTATAAGTAACGCCACGAACAACACTTTACGCAGAATAATTGAAATATTCTTTTTTCGTTCTCCACGATTTAGATACTGGTTGCTAACAGTTCTTCGGGCAGGTGAAGCCATACCGCCAAAAATCGAATTGAAACTAGCCCGATTGTATAAGACTGCGTTTTCGAGGCAGCAGCATCGTCATCTTGGACTTTCACAGACGAACACACGATTTCGAAGAATTACAAGAGGGCACGCGCTCCTTAGAAACAAGGTACGCTTGCTGAATCAACGTACAATGGAACCCAACCTAACCCCAATTTGGCAGACGCGATCATAAACGTTCATAGATATATCCTCTAAATTCATTAAAATATTATCACCATATAGCGATGATAAGGTGAAATTAATCGCTATTACACTCTTCGTCGTACATTGTCCCGCTCCTTGTCTAACAGGAGCTGAGATACCTCCACGCACGTTCTATTCTCCGCTCCTGTTACTTTCTCGCGATTCGACTCCGATAGATGGCAACACTGTTATACGTATATCTATCTTTGCCACGTAATATCGCGCTCCATGTCTATTACCGATGATTAAAGAAGGTCGGAACTGCGGGAAAGTAACAGGAGTATAGAATGTGCAAGGAGGTATCTCAGCTACTGTTAGACAAGGAGAGCTGTATTGTCCGACAAGGACGGACATACGTGACGTCACAGACAAGGAAAGCTATATTGCGCGAAAAAAACAGAAGTACTTCTCCCTTTAATTTCACGATTATTCGTTAATTACGCTTTTCCCTGATAAAATTCATGAATTTTCAGGATCGTACTACAAAGGCAGAACCTCTGGCAAGGTTCACAGATCGATTTCGACCGGAATTTCCTTTTAATTAATTAGGTACATGTCTGCGATTTTCCATAAATATTAACCTTTTGCTGCATCAATTCGCACTCTAAGGAAATGTGGAAGTTTCCATAGATCCTGTACTAAATTCTTCGTGCGTAAAAGTTCATAAATCAATTACGCGTGGCGAAAATTTGCGGCGTGTCCCTGGGTGACGAGGGGATGTCGTGGATAGTCGTTAAAAACTGAATAATTAGGCAGAAATTTTGGTCGAAATCGGTGCAAGACCGTTCTCAGAGATCCCCTCTATATTCTTCGATTCTAAAAGCGAAGGATTTTGTAGCAGGAACAGAGCAATTGATGAAAATTCGAAGAATTAGAGAGAGAGAAGTATGTGTGTCCTTATCGCACGGTAGTGCGCTCCTTGTCTACGATCGATGCTGCTATCTATCGAAACCGGCTAAAACTGCAGAAAAGTAACAGGAGTATAGAACATGCGAGGAAGTACTTCGACTCCTGTTAGATAAGAAGAGGTATATTGTGCGACAAAGACAGACATACGTGACGTCACAGACAAGGAAAGATATATTGCGCGACAAGGACAGACATACTTCTCACTCTAATTTCACGATTGTTCCTTCGTTACTCTTCTCCCTGGTAAGAGTGATGAACTTTCAGGATCGCAAGGCAAAGGTGGAACCTCTGGCAAGATTCACACGCCGATTTCAATCGGAATTTACCTTTAATTAATTAGTTATGGACATTTATCGTAGCTAATGTCGCGGCTAGCCCGGTACTGGTCTGCGACTTTTTACAAATACCAACTTTACGCCGTATTAATTAGCTCTCTAAGGAATCGTAGAAGCTTCCTTAGATCCCGTAGTAAATTTTTCGTGCGTAAAAGTTCGTGAATTAATTACGCGTGAGGAAAATTATGCGAAAATTTGCGGCGTGGCCCCTGGCTGACGAGGGGACGCCGTGGATAATCGTTAAAAACTGAATAATTAAGCGGAAATTCTGGTCGAAATCGGTGCAAAACCGTTCTCAGAGATCCCCTCTATATTCTTCGATTCTAAAAGCGAAGGATTTTGTAGCAGGAACAGGGCAATTAATGAAAATTCGATGAATTAGAGAGAGAGGTATGTCTGTCCTTGTCGCACGGTAGTGCGCTCCTTGTTTATGGTCAAGCCATGCCCCGTCATCTGTGTGTGGAAGCTGGAACATAAAAAGTTATAGTGTGTGAGAATAGATGGCAGCCGATGGTTGTTCGCAGACAAGAAACGCACTAGTGTTTTAGAAGGACGGATATATATTCTCGTCGCAGGTAAAGGGGATTGAAAAATTAGTTCCGCTTTCCACCGCTATGCGGTGATAGCATCGCTGTCCCTAAAAATATGACAGATTATGAGTTATTAAGATAATGTAAATTAAGATGAAGTGTTCTTAGTAGAAAATAACATTTTCGTAGAAGTAAGTGACATAAAGTATGCTTCACTAAGGCTATGGATTTAAACCAAAGTTATCTATAGTATGTAGATAATTTGTAGCTTACGTATGAATGTAACTATGGACCTATCTTAAGATTCAGTTTAATGGAAAAAGTCGAACAAATTCTCTTTATTAAGAAAGGCTAATTAAGAGAATTCATCTGTGAACTTTTAGGTTTGCGTCTACCGGATTGTATCATCAGCTTTCTTCCTACCTTTCTTTCAGTCTACAAACTGTAAATATAAAGATTTACAAATTTTGCGTGATAGATTGAAGCACTCGTATGGATAGTATTTAATTGTTCGCAAACTACGTTCGAAATATGAATCGTAATTTCTCGTCGACGTAGTTAAAGGCGTAAACCTCGAATAAATGTATACACGTACAATGCAAGTTAATTGCGCGAAGGTGAGAAACTTTTATTTTTTAATTTCAAAGGGAAAGAATTGTCTCTCTAATTACCGAATATTCGTTAATTACTCTTGCTTTTAAATCATAATTTTAGAATCTTGGAATAAAGAATGGCTGCCAGACAACATTCACATACATAGCTTTCAAGATGAATCTGTGTTTAACAATTATTGAGGTTATTAACAATTATTTCATAAAATTGGCACCACTAATATACATGAGTTTTTATTAATACGGAACTTTTAAACGATTTCGATTTACAGTCCGTGCAATCATAGAAGCTTCCTTAAACCCCGAGCATTCCATAAAGTACACCTTCGTATTTCTACAGTAACAGCGAATAAATTTATGAGAGTTACTTTTAAAGGTTTATATATATATTTTTTTAAATACAAGGTAACATGGCAAACATACAGTTGCAATAAATATTTCTCGAACGTTGTTTCAGCCAGAGATCGCCGGTCAGGGAGAAATGCCGCGAAATTCCACGATCTCATCGCCTAAACTAAGGATTGCAGGGAATTCAGAGTCTCGGATCTCTACGATGCCAAACCAAATAAAACTACTTCAAGTATCCAGCTTCAAAAATACTCTTGTCCCAACGACGACAAGCGTTAACGATGTTGGGAATCGCAACGAGCAAATTCAAATGGACGATTTTCAATTAAAAATCACAAAATCGAGCCCCGTCGAGGAGAAAATATCGTACGATAAAGATCTATCTGCAACCACGCCGTTAGACTTCAATGAAAACACGACAGACTATCCTGGTCAACGATCGTTGCAGTACGATCTATCTTTTAATTCGTCTTCTAATCTTTTTAACGATGTTCGCGATCGTACGAACAATCGTGCTACGTCAAGGGAAGAAATATTAAACGATGGCGGTTCAGACAGCACAAATACAAGCAAATATTCCGAGTTACGTTCATTGGATCGTTCTGGCGACGAGGCTGTCCAAGTTAGAATGCAAAATACAAGTGTAACGGACAGTGGGGCTACGAAGTTGATTTATTCGGTTCACCTAGGAGGGAAACCTGTACCCGCAGAAACAGCTGCCAGGGATATGGCTCTTTTGTCACCTCAAGAGGTTGCATTGGAACTTGGCGCGCCAGTTCTTATTCAAAGCGAACGTAAATATTATACTTGTAGCTCTTACTTATAGTAGTATAGTGTATTATTATTTTCCATTAAGAAGTAAGATATCTTAGCACCGCTTTTTCGTAATTAGGTGTGCGAACGAATGATGCGAATTTTCCAGTGAGATTCCAAGTCTATTCAAAAAGAAGGTACAGCAGGTGGTTCGATCAGAACATTTGCCATCGCTCTCTATGATTTTAAGAGACGATTCGCATGGTCGGGTCGCGTCGAGTCAGGTCAAAATCGCTTACAGGTAATTCAACGAGATTATTCGCAGTTGGAAGTTCGGTCGAGTCGAACGAGAATCTCTTGACCGGAGCCTGACTCGACGTCATCTGACCGTATCGTTATCGCTAGTCTGAATCAAACTAGAGCCATCTATGAATTCTTTCATTAAATTCTGAATGGCAAATCATGAATTCTCTCATGGAAAAATGCTGCGTCTCTAGACAAGAACCAATCGCCGAGTCATTTTTCTATCTCGTCCGCTAATTGAAAGTGAGTATCGGATGAGACGTGTTACGTCGATCAGAACAGGTAATAATCCTAGGGAGTAACGTCTAGCGAATAAGTTGGCTGCTACAAGGTATCCCAAACATGATTCATTATGACAACAAGAACAACTTGAATCTTCTTTAAATAAACTTTGAGTTCCACTGACAAATTTGGATTGTTCGTTTGCACGTCTAGATTGTAGGTGTATTTATTAATATATAATCTAAATAAAATTTATCTTCTTTTTTTCATTAAAATGGGTACGAATATTAATATCTACAGGCATAATGATCAACTTTTAATATATAAAAAGGACGCTTAGTATATATCTTACAGTATATCCAATATATTAATGTATTACATTCCTTGTTTTAAGTAGTACTGATTTATAAGCATTTTGAGTTTCAATTGAGTTTCAAGTTACTTTGCATTTTTTGTGTACATAGCGTACCTGAAAGAAACACGACCATTGGCTCTTTCGAGGAAAAGGGATGCATGGCTATTAATCGGTGCAGCAAGCGCTGGTTTTATTCTGTTAGCATTGGTTGTCACGGGATTAGTTCTCGCAGCAAAAAGGAAACGAGCACACAGCGCTGTAGCTGCACCACCGAGTCACCATGTTTTAAGAAAGAAACAAGAATATATACAAGCAGCTGCCGGTCTTGATAATAATGCTTGTTCGACATCCGAAATGGAAATTAAGGTATGTGAGAAATTAGAGTAGCAGCATAGGAAACGTGAAATAATATTATCTAAAATAACGTGATTGACTGTTAAAAATAAAAAAAAATATAGCGATTAATAGACTGTAAATTTTCATATGCATTTGTGCTAAATTTAAAGGTGCAAAGGTGTAAAGAGATTTAAAGTACTCATTTAGCGTATAGGAGAAATATCTATTTAGATTCTCACTTTAAGCACGCAAGCTATGGCCACTAATTTTGTTAATAGTTTGCGCGATATTGAACATAAATATAAATGAAAAAATCCGGAATAGTAAGAACACTGTCCAATAATCGAGCCAAATGACTAGCTGGAATTATAGGGACAGACTGTTGCATTTATTCGACTATTGACTTGGGGCGAATATTCAACCTTCGTTTACTCTGATTTATTGCGAAGCAACTCTATCGATCTACTGCACATCCTATCCTTTTTCGCAGACTGACGGTACCAGTCAGAGACAGACTCCTGGAAGTTTATCGAGGACTCCGGTGTCTCTCGAAACCCCCGACAGTCTCGAGGCAGGAATTCATCAAGTTTCGAGCGACAACGACGAAGAACAGAAAAGTAAAACGCTAGAACCGAGACCGTGGGAATACTCCTCGAAAAGAACCAGGTACATCCAAGTGTTAATTGCAAGATGATACAAATTTCATTTGATAAAATTTCTTGGTTTGTTTTCAAGCTTAACTGAAGTCCCATCTTCGTATTTTGAAATTTCTAATAATGTTGAACCATATCTTAAGATCTAATTTTTTTCTTTTAAAGCTTTTAATTATATTCAATCTTATCTTTCTATCTTGATACTTCTGTAAACCTGTAAAAAGTATAACGCGATATTTAATTGTTATCGTTCAATTATAGAATGGCACATGGAAGAATGACACGAACAAACGCTGTTGACACGCCTCGAACATCCGATTCAATGGATGTGATTGTCGATCATCTAGAAACATTAGATTCTTTGGAAAAAGATTACACGAGGCAAGAAGAAGCCACTGCTTCACCGCATTCTTACCTTTCTATGCCATCTTGTAAGCCATTCCCCAGCATGAAAAGTGTTGAACCACTTTCTAGAGTACTCGAACCAGTTATGGTGAGCAAACTTTAATCTTGCAATAAAAGTTGTAACGAAAACATGACATAAAATTAGTCCAACGAAAACATATTAAATATTTAATACTTTACGCGTACTTCTCACAGATTTTATGTGTTCTATATTTGTTTTATTTAGGTCAAACATCTAGACATAGACTCTCCAGAACTGGTAAGGCGAGAAAACGATCGTTTGGGTCTTTATACGGGTGATGGTGTGAATGATAAATTTTTTGCACGAACTTCGAGTGCTGTCAAAGACCCTGGAGTTATAGGACCAATAGTATGGAATCTTCGGCGGCAAAACTTGTCTGCAGAAGGTATCTGTCTCAGCCCATTTATTCTAGTATTTTCCGGATTAAATTTTCTTATTACGTAATTTGAACTGTGATTTAAGACAATGGTACATCCGGAACAGATGTTGATCCAACTTATGCAATGCCATCCGGTCCTGTGGGGAAAGCAAGGAGAAGACTTCACGAACTCCTGGAAGATTCTTTCAGTCTCTTTGGAAGTAGAGATGCAAAATCAGAAGCACAATTATGCGCCACAAGACCAACTTCAGCAGCACGTACACCGGATATTCTCACGATATTTTCCGAAACTAAAGGAAGAATCACTCATGCTAGGTATTTTTATTTAGGGATTGTAATTGAGAAGCATTCTAAAAAAAGCTCTGCTAAATTAAGAGTCTATATTATAATTATTAATTGCAATATAGTTAGTGTTAAAAGTCAGAGACAAAACTTATCTAGAAAGCTTATCGATTACTTTTTTAGTATATTCTGTTTAAAATTCATGTTAATGTCTGTATTTAATTTCGTCTTTAGTCCTATATCTTCACCATTAGCGGAAATGCAGGTTCGACCTCGTACGTCGTTACCGGTGAAATCCAACGACTGTGATATTGCAGAAAATGGACATTTCCAACCACCGCGATCTCGCAGTGGTTGGGGTTCCAGACCACTAAGTGCTGGTCCCTTTCATAGGCCTAACTTGCCAGATGTTGATACGAGGCGTATACTTGTCGACAGCCAACTTCCACCAGAAGATCCAGCAGTACCGTTAATAGCTTCGATTAAAAGAGAACTTGAAAAGTTTTCTCCGCAATAAAATAAATAATCGAAGGGGTAACGACATTAAGCAATAACAAGTATTAAAAACTAAAGTACAATTGAGTTAATTCGAAGATTGACGAACGTGCAAACTCCAATTATACTTCCTACACTGATTCTACAGAGATTGATATTATTGAGGATATTCTAATGAAGAATTAATAGAAAGATTTTCCTGAGACTGTTATTTATAAGTGCAATCAACTACTGCTAATTGACAATTGCTAGTACGACATTAATTTCCAGCAGTTTCAATTTCTAAGAAATTAATATTACAACGGCTCTGTTGAGCTGACTAACCGAGTTAACAATTACCAAAGAAAAAACGATATTTATAAGATGGATAAAAGACATGAAAATCAGTATTTGAAATTACATTTATAACAATTGTAAATATTTAACAAATTTTTATACGTACGTATTCACTGAATTCATTCACATCAATTCATTCATGGAAGTAATATTTTCTTGAAAGACTGGCGAAAGTAAAAAATTATTATAAAATATCTATTTACACATTGTACACATATTGATGCTATTATAGTTATTATCAATTTATCGTTAACGAAATGAAATGCTGTTGTTTTCATGAAGATAATTAGAAAGGAAATGACTTTTTAAAATAGCTTTTTTAATATATTTTTGTTATATTTTTGTTTGTACAGATAGCAAGGTTAAAAGAACCAAAAAGACACTGTTACGATATTCACTATCAAATTATTTATTTTTTAACTAATACGCTTATTGTATTTTTCGTTTCCCATTGTATATATCACGAATTACTGTAAGTTAGCTAATTTTAATGCATGATCATTTGACATAAAGCGACCATTTCTTACTAAAAACTTTAGAATTTTTTAATTTTAAGAAAGTACGACTTTATAATTAATTCCATCCAGTATAAAGATATTTTTAATCCAAGTATACTCTAATAATGTATCAGAAAACAAATAAATTATTGATATTTTTAATTATGTACATATACATATATTAATTAATTCTATAAACATATATGAAGAAACATGTAATGTATTTTATTTTGATTTATTTATTGTAAAAAATATTTGTACATTAAACCCTTTTACGAGAGTTTCACTATCTCAACAAATCGATCATTGTTACAAAAATCTTTGTATGTATGTGCGTACTGAAGTTTAAGAACGGAATATTTTTTTGTAAAAAAGCGTATGTATTCAGGATGACTTGTATCAACTTCTAAAAGCAAACGTCCTCCCGGCTTTAAGGCTGTAGCAGCGTATTTTAGTAAAGGTTTAATGACTTTTAAGCCATCGTCTCCTCCATCAAGTGCCGTTAGATCTTCGTAACTGAAGAATACAATTTAAATTATAAATATTATATATATGTGAAAAAATATTAATTTATAATGTTTAAAATGCTTTTTTGACTTGATATTTATTTACATTTTAATTTCTGGAGTTAATGTAGGTATCTGTTTGGTCGGCACATAAGGAGGATTACTAACTATTATATCGAAAATTTTCGAATTAAAATCGAGATCTTTGGTTTCACTTAATGCGTTCGATATTTCTATCGATCCATCGTCTTTCAGGGCTGCATGCACAACTGCAACTCGATCTTTTAAATTTAACCTATCTCGATTTTCTTTTGTTAATTCGCACGCGTCTGGATTTGAATCGATCGCTATACAATTAACCTAGAAAAATTGGTCTAGTTTTACGTATGAATCCTATTTGCTATAGTTATCAGAGAAAATGATTTCCAATAAAACTAAGTAAATATATGCAAGATAGATAGCAATTGACTGATATAATAGTTACTGTTTTATCAGCATGAGCGATCGCAAGAGATATGGCTCCAGAACCACATCCAACCTCTAAGATTTCTTGTTTTTTATTTTCAGAAGAACGTAATGCTTTTAAAGCATAATGAACTAACATTTCAGTTTCTGGTCGTGGAATGAAAATTGGCGGAACTAATTTTAAAGTAATATCTTGGAAGTCCCATTCTCCTATTATGTATTGAACCGGCATTCTGTAAAGATTCGATTTTAGCCAAAGAATGATGAACAACAATTCTGTGAAAACTTTTTACCGAGATAATCGGCATTCGCACAACAAATCCAGTGTATCGCGCTGATCCGACGTAAGTCTTTTATTTCGCGCGTTCACAACATCTAATATCTGAAAATAAATTTTCGCTGAAATCCTATTTTTAAATATCGAATTTAATTACAAAGCAAATTTCATCGTTTTCGTAAGATTAAATAAAAATTGTATAAAAACAACTTATGTGTATGTATTTGCTTATATATTTTTTAAATATTATTTTACTTATATATACTCCATTTACAGGAGTAAAGATTATAACAAGATTTAACGAAAGAAAATATGTTTAAAACAATGAATATCAGTTGATAATTATTTTAGTGGTTGGTGCTGGTCATCATGAAAATACGAGAAAGAAGAATTTAAATTGTACGAGCATTGAATGCTTGGTAATGGTAATACCTTGCTAGTGCCTATAACGTGTGCAACGATGTGTTCGATCGATTCTACGGGTTCCGGAATACCTTCGTTCTTAAACCGGTCGCTCCATTGTTCAATAATTTCACCAACAGTAGGACATTGTACGTTCGTTGTGCACAAACTTCGCGTTGGTCGACTAAACGTGATAATTTTACCTTTACTACACTGTATACATGTTTCGGCACTTACAACACTGAAGAAAGCACGAGCACTCGAAAGACATCGAAGCAACATTATGTTTCATATAGAATAAGTTGTCGTCACCATCAAATTGTGTTCCTAACCAACAATTATTTCACGTGATATACGAAATATCAAAATATCCTCCATTTATTAAACTCACGATTGCCAGGCACGAATCACAATTCGTTATTCGTTCAATCCTGCTATGTGCTGCCAGCTGTTGAGAAATATATTTAATTACATTTTCTCGCAATACAACGTCGATCGAGCAGAGAAAGGATTGACATTGAAGAAGCAATGAGATATTTATGGGGCAGGTAAATCACTATATCAACATATAATTGTAAATGCTTACAATTACACAATACGTACATGAATACGAAAACTCATTAAACATGTGAATGAGATACACGGATTTCATAAACGATACAAGGCAAAATATGTGTTGCATGTCTGGAAAACCTATCTTGTTGAAATCGTTGTTATTTCGTAATATTGACCAATTAAATGGTTAATATCACACATGTCAGTCTTTTTTAATTCATAAGAAAGATTCGTCTTGCGTTCAGTCGATAACGTATCATCGATTAGGGGCGCATGCGCAGAATTGTATAACGGAAAGAAGGGTGCGGGCCTATAGGCCATGATTCGGTTTAGGACGCCAGCAGTCGCCACTGGTCCAACTCGCAACTTGCGACTCAGTCTGCCATGACAGTCGTCGGTGTCACACGAGTGCGCCGTTCAACTTCCGTCTATTATTGACTGTGTCTTTCTGACAAAGGGAACGATCCAATGGGCTAGGCTGTTATACGCTCCGACGGACACGTGTACCATCGTTTTCGAGTGACTATCGTATCGAACGGTTTGGATCTGGAGAATTATACGAATTGCACGCGTCTTTGGCCTAGTGAATGGCGGCGGGTGGTGTGGTGGCGGTGTTGTGACGTGTGTCTCGTGCTGCGTTGACTGTCAGTTTCGTCGTGTATCGAAAATCGCGTCGGTTCTGGATCTCGTGTGACATCATCGATCGTTGTTTACGATTCGCTCGATTATATCGCAAACAACTAACCGATACACACGCCGCCCTGTCGCAACGCTTAACATTCCTCTCTATGATTGTACGGCATTTGTTTACGAGCAGAAGCTTTCCGTCGCTTAAAGAGCGTGAGAGTAAGGTGTGGTGAAAAATGACATGTAGATTCTCGCTGCTCTTTCGCTCTTGCTTCTCTTTCTCCTTTCCAACCTTCCCCCCTTCCTCTTTGTTCTAGGCACGCGTATTCCTATCCTTCCCTTCCGCCTTCACCCGACGGTATACCGGCGACTCGAAAGCCTCGCGAAGGTAAAAGTTCGCTGTCACGCGCGATTGTCACGATATTGTTTTCACACGGAACGATGCTTTCCGATGATGAAATAACGGAGAAAGGAATTAATACGATCAGCCCAAGAATAAACTATCGAAGTGTATAAAAGTTGTGCTTTCGATCAATCGTCTTGCATCATATACGAAAGAACATTTTCAATTAGCTTTAACCAAGAAGAAGAGAGTGAGAGAGAGAGCCATTCTTCTGTTCATAAAGAAACAACGTAAGAAATAAAGCAAGAGGAAGAATCTTGTAAAAAAAATACAGTTTTGGAATATCTTGCTTGGATTAAATGCCGGAAACGACCGGCCATGAAGAAACAGTTTGCTCTGGTAGGTTCACGCCCCTTTACGCGTCACGTCTCACCGTACCGTCAATCATCGACTGAAAATCTATCGATGAATTCGGTGTTTCGTGATCCGTGTCGCGTGAAAACCTAGTACTTAAAAATTTATCGAGTGATGCGCGAGTGTTGCTTCGTGTCTATCGGTACCGTTTCGATGTGGGAATAGATCGAAGCGTGGTGAAGAAAACGTGCCTCGTATTGTATCGTAAAATAACGGGGCATCGAAAGTGACGTATCGTTTACTCGGAATTCGTTCGTGACAGGGAATTTCCTGTTACCGATTTGCGCTCGCTTGGCGCGTACGCAACGTTGCGCGAGCGTGCACGCCCCTCCTCCCCTTCTTCCTCGTCGTCTTCAGAGTGCGATCGTGTATAGCCGTCGTAGGTCGTAGGGGAGTGATTCCGTCGGTTGTTTAGTGTTTGCACATAAGCGGCGGTGTGACCGGGCACACATAGTCGTTTCGATGGACAGTGTCGCGTTATGCGCGCGGGTCGAACCGAAATACGCGACACGGCGTGAAACTGTGCACGCGCCAGCTATCAATAGAGAAGAGATATCCTGTGTTATCTCTTTCTCACATTCGACTCAAGATCCGTGCTGTGAATGAGAAGATGTTTAACTTTATGAAGAAGGCTGCGGAGAAGGACGACAAGGAGAAGCGGAAGCGAGAGAAGAAGGAACGAAAAGATGTCAAGAAACGAGATCGCAGTAGTATGTCCGCTGAGGAATTGCTACGTTTGGATGAAGTACGTCTTTTTGTTTTGTTTGTTTATTTTTGTAAATTAATCTAGTTGAAACAGTAGGTTGAAGGTATTAGATATATGAATGATTAACACATAGTGTTAGTTTATTTTTAGTACAGTATTCTTCTCTTTTGGTACATGAAATATGCGTAATATTATCTTGTTAAGATTTATCTCGTTCGTCCGATAAAAATTTGTCGAGATACGTCCATGCTGAATATGTTGAATGTTGACCTTTACGCGTTCCTTTCGTTGTGCTTATCTACAAAGTGGATATAGCGCGCGGATAATTCCTACGATTTGTCGAGTTTGAGTCATTGTGGATAATCTTCATCTTTTATCTATGAGTTCTGTTTTTTTGGGAGGTTCGAACACCTTTAAAGAAGTTTGTAGGGTAGCGGTTTGACGAGTGGTATGTGTTCACCATAGTAACAGCATACCACAGATATTCCGTCATACGCTTTAGAAGAATTTTCCGGCTTTATTTCTTTTCTCTTCAATGTGTATATTTGAACCTTGATATTTAGTACATTTTTCTAAGTTTTTGTTTATCATGATGTCATTATTAAAGATTATAAATGCAAATAAGTAGCTGCATTAGTCGCGTTTTACTGATTTGTTAATTTATGAAACGTAACTGTATACATTCTTTAAAATTTACACGTGTATTAAAAGTAGGCCATTTTTTATATACACTTTGTGTGTTGCTGTAATCTTTACAATTGATAACAATTTAAAATTCGCTGATTACATTCTTTTGTTTATTGAGATAAGACGTTTCATAACAGTTTGTGTGAAAAAGATTGTAATTCTTTAACGGATAACGTATTACACGTTAAGTAATAAGTAACAGGGTTTATACGTAGAATGATTCCATAGTAAAGTATATAGGATGTCTTAAAATAAATTTTGCTTGAAATAGTGCATAGTAGCAATTTTATATGAGAAAAGTAGAAAAAATATTTGTTTCGTTGTTTTTGTAGAATTTAATGAAATAAAAATTGCCTGTACAATAAAAATTTTAAGATTTCATTAATTTTATATTCTAAATAAAATTCTCCATTGTTCCTGATATTTATTTTATATTAAACTAAAGATGATATCATACTGACCTCGTGCAAAGTAACCTCGAGATAATTCAAGGTCATTCAGTAGTATGTGAGAGATACATGTATATTGGTAAGAACAGAAAATTCTTCGAATATTCGATACATTGTAACGTCGGTTTGTTTTCTTTTACAAACGTAAATAAAAAATTAGATTGCTACTTTGAGAATATATTAACGCATGTAAATATTCCAAATTATTCATCATTACGATATTTTTTACACAAAATGTATAATTTTGTACAAGGTACAAAATATGTAGTTACGCTTTTAAATTATAATTAAGGTGACTTTCATATAATATAATTAAAGTGTGTTGAATCATTTTTTAAATTTAACAACACATCAGCTTAAGGATATGGTGATTTGTGTAAGTATTTTTTGTTCCTTTCCTTATAAATCATGTAATAAACGAGGAATTCACATTATCTCTGCATCCCGCTCTATTTTTCGTAAAAATTGGAAAATATCAATTTTTATTTGTACTTCGTAAACTAAAATTTTCTCATCTTTCTTGCCTCCATATAAATGTTGAAACTTTTTCGTTATTTTATATTAATTTCAAATTGTATCATTATAATCATAATAGTCGTACATATCATTACAGTGTTTATGGAAACAATTTCGTATAACATATATTATAATATGCTCGGAAAAATTGTCTACGATAAGTGTTCGAATACTTTCCCGAGTCACTGTACATAATTCGTTAATTCAATAGTATTTATCGTATTTAATATATAGACGTAATAATAAAAAAAAACGAACAGTCTGCTCACTGTTTCGTTCATCGAATTAAAAAATAGTCAACGTATCCGAGAGACGTTTAATGCAAAGTGAAGCGAACGATGTTAGAGCGTTAGAACGTAACGTGGCTGTTTAACATTTATTTCTATAAATTCTTATATCAGTTTCTCTCTCGAACTTTCTGTGACCGTATATTACGTTTTTATAACCTTAATCATTCTTCATGCCCGTCCGTTTTATTTAGAAACATATTTGCCGTTGTGCACGATGATAAATGCCATGAAAAATTCTCTGATGCATTGGAAGTAATTTGTTTGTCGTGGACGTATAGTAGTAGTACCGTATGTACCTTGTAATTAGAGAGGAAATGCGGATGCATTATCAGCAGGTAATGGAACTCAAGTGAAAGTGTTATATCATTAAGTCTTGTTCAATTCTCAGTCGGTGATTATTAAGATATCAAGATCTCAACATTTGTGCTAAGGCATATGCAATTGCAGCTCTAAATATATAATTATGTATTAGGTTATAATTATCATGTACTTTTGTGTATTATGTAGCTTAGAAAATAGTCTTTTATTCAGAGTACGGATAGAACTGTAACTTACTTGCAGTTAGCATAATTCAGGTAGGATGTTACAGCGTGCAATGTTCTTGCAGTTTATTTCTGCAAACGATGTATTATTAGTTTTTTTGTTTAGTTTTCAGAGACTTAAAAAACAGCAGTTTCATTCAATCATCGATTTGTTTCGAAGATAATTGAATTACAGCCCAGCGCTGTATTTAATTAGACCTTTTCGAATTACGAAATCGAGGGCACTTTCATAGTTACTTAATTACACTTGAATTTGTAATTGTTCCGACATCGGTCATTGCTCCCTCTCTACGTATGTCTGTTACACGTAGTTTCATCGTATCGTATATCTTCGCGCTAATTTTTCTCGGAACGTACACGATTACTTTTGTTGTAAAATAGCAATAGCGGAAAATAGTCGATAGAAGAATATTAAAATATTTTCAAATGTTAAATTATTTATTACTCGAATCATGAACATATATTGTTAGTTTTTTAATTAAATAGAGCACACGTAGACAAATAATTTTCCATTCGTGGAATTTTATTAATTAACATTTAAAGTTTATACATAAACATCGAAGCTATAATTAGTTTTTCACCCTATTCTCACACAACTCTGCAATTTATCTTTTCCTGTTTTGGTATCTAATCTCGGATATCAGGCGATTATTTCCTCTCCCTTAAGTTCTTTATCGATGAAACGTGTTTAGAAAATCTGTATTTCCAACAATTATTTATTGACCAATCTCCTTAGTATTTTTTTTATTGGTTGACAAATATCGTATCATAAAGTTCATTAAAAGATAGAGTCGTGAATGGAAGGTATCGTAGTAAACTTGTTATGCATTATTAACTTGAAGTGCATTTATACGTCATTTTCGCATACTCTTATGCAAGGATACTTGATACGAAAGATCTAGGAAAAGGAATAGACTTTAGAATGGATACGTCATTGTTTCATCACGTACGGCTGCCTCTCAGGTATTCGTTTCCTTAGATCTTTCGTATCGAATATCTTTGTAGTATATACCTCGCAAACAGCATGTTTCTTATTAAATATGTCCTTAATATCTTTTTGATATTGCATCAAATTTCAAAGAAAATAATATTGCAAGTGGATGAGTATGTGGGCACAGCGTGTGAGAGAAAAATGATCCAGTACTATCTTGTTTTTCATATTAAATCAAATAACTTTCTGGGAAACTAAATTTCCGTTTGGCAATGAAAAGCAGTGGAATATAAACCAAGATGCATACGTTGAAACACCAAGTTCAAAATCTAATTTTGTATATTTCACGTTTTATTACTGTACATTTGCAATAAAATGAAATTAAAGGAAAGAAGATCGTATTAAGAAAATCATTAGAAAAGGAAACTATGTATTAGATGGGTAGAAAAGTTCTGTCGAGTTTTATACGATAAAGATATAACCAGTTTTTTAATATTTTAATTTCTTTTCTATTTATGTATTTTCTACACTAAATGCTTCCTTATCTATTTCTTAACGTAAATAATATTTACACGCCATTGTATTCATTATATAGCATTAAAAAATGGCAATTACAAGAATTTGGTATTATGAGAATGAAATTTAAAATCTAGCTTTAAAAAAGGCTACATTGGAAAATAAGGGTATGTGCGAATACTTTTTCTGGCTAGTGTATAACATTGTTTCCTATTTATACCTATAATATGTACATTGTAACAAAGTTTGACTGGAAAAATGACCAAGTGCATCTGTTTCATTTGCAGGTTCGGAGATCGTTAAAGATTCCTGGTCGCCGGAAGGAGAAGGAAAAGTTGCCGAGTGGTATCACCGCAGACTATAGTGCTTCGTTCTTCGCTTACTTGGACCGTGATATCTTAGAAAATTCGCAAAACTCTTCAAGCTCAGGGCAAAGTGTTCGCACTGGTAATAATTGGAATACGAGAACGCCGGATGGTTTGACACAGAGTGACTCTTCTGAAACTTCTTTGACTTCATTGACAATCACCACCACTACGTCTTCGGTTACACCAACCAACGTATCCGGACAATCAGGGAAGAATCTGCCACCACTGCCGCCAAAGCCTCCGAAGCGAGGAATTCTTAAGGGACCACGTCTGAGTGTCAGTAATACTGTGAATTCGTTGTCAGAGGAAAGCCATCTGCCGAACGGAAACGAGACCAATTACCAGGAGGCCAGCAATTTACTGGTCAGAAACACGCTGCAGAACGAGGTGATCGCTTACCAGAACGTGCCCACACACTTGTCAGGATTTGGAAACGCTGTTAGCAAGGAGGAAGCTTGTAGCGAGGAGGAAACGCAGACAGGACAAAGCTCGTGGCAGGTGTCACCTCAGCGAACAGTTCAGCAGGCTCAGCAGCAGCATCAGCAGCAACACCAGCAACAACAGCATCATCATCACCACCAAAGCGACACCAAACTGTTGCAGGTTAGTTGGAAGGACCAAATTGGTTTCTGTTAGAGGCTTTCGCTGGTATTCCAGGTGCTCGTGGCTTGAAATTCATGCTGTCCAAGCTCAGCTTCGCAGCTGAAAGATCTTCGTGTTTCATTAGCCTACAGAGAGAGGTACAGAGAGGCTAGCTAGTCTGGTACTATACCTATGTGTCTCCTAATGCAAACACTTCTAGCCATCAACTCGTACTTTAAGGAAACTGTTTTCAGTAGTATGGTAATGCGAGTAGTTGATAACTCGTTTCATGCAATTTGTAACACTAGTGGTTTCTGAATTTTCTACTCGAGGCCATTATTACCATATCGTTGTTACATAAAATATTACCGTACGAATTAGGCTGGTTTGCACATAATTTATTACTAAATTACGATCCTAACTGTCATATTTCAGCCTCTCTTGATTGCTTTTGGTATACATTGGTAGCATTTAAATATTTTCTCCCTGTAACTGCTTATATGTGCGACACATTTTATTTTATTGTATTTATTATAATTTGTGTTTAACGATCGAATTGCAATTTATATTTTACAGGTGGTGACCAGTGCAAGCCCCTCCGCAGACTCCCTAACAGACACCACGAATTCCAGTTTCGCAACACCACCTTTCAGCCTGTCGCCCGTAGGAGAATCCCAGGGTTTGTCGAGGTGGAGATCCTCGGCGTCCTTTGAAGAACAAGGCGTCGAGTTGCAGTTACCAGAGATCGTCCCTCTGGAACTGCCCGAACCTCGCGAGCTTACGATCCAAAGGCAACCACCACCGCGAAACGATTTCGGTTTCTCGTTGCGTCGAGCTGTAATCGTGGAACGAGCCGCAAATGGTGTCACACAGATGAGACCTGTGATCTTCGCTGAACCAGGTTCATTGATACAACATAACAACGACACCGGGTTGCTGCCAGGCGACAGGCTGATCGAAGTCAATGGAATTAACGTCGATGACAAGTCACGGGAAGAAATTATCGATCTCATTAAGGGCTCCGTTAACAGTGTTACCGTAAAGGTGAGTCAAGACAATGATTATAAAATATTTATAAAAATTTGCTATCCATCTTGGTAGAGTTGAGATGCTTTATAGCACAAGTTTAATACTAACGTTGCAACATTTAAGAGTTTGTTATTAGATCATTCATAAGTAATGCAAATTTTCTCACCTGCTATATAGGGTGCCCTATCATCTACTTTTGTAAAATCTTATAAGTAAAAATGAGAAAAGGATATTATACTTACATCTAATGAAATATAATATTCGTTTGGAAGGAGAACAGAAGGGTTAAAAAGTCGATACTTCGTTCCGATGCGAGCAACAAATTCAAGTAAAACACGATAAAAAGGATAATCCAAAAATATAATCTATACTCTAAATTTTTCCAAAGTGAGAAGAAATCGATAAGCAGCATCTTTAATCCCCACTTTCTTGTTTCGTTCTCCACGATGAAAATGGTTACACGGGATCGTTGGCGTTGCCGGTAAAAGTGAGAGCGTTCACAGGTACGCTTGGTCGGTTCGAAAGGTGATCGGTGTACGGAACAGAGAAACTGGTGTGATCATGGTTGGTTCATTGCCACTGATGCACCGAATATAGCGGGATCGTGACTCATGACCCATAATAAAACTATACTTGGACCGGGAGCGTTGCGTGAAAATAACTTCTTACCGTGGGATCCAACCGATGATCTTCTATTGGTCCTTGGTTGTGACAGTTGGTCACGAACTCGGAGAATTAAGTACTTAAGTACTTTGTTAGACTTCTTACTGTCAAAGCTGTGCAAGCGTAATTAGATTTGTCGACATGAACTTGCGATACGATATTTTCTATTTCTGTGTGAGATTCTCAATGCCCACTGCCGATAAATAGGCTTTCTTTTTATTGATTCTCCTATCGGGTTTACAACAATAAACCCATCGTGACTTACGCAGGGTTTTATCCTGAGTTAACCAGGAAGAATGAGTCAACTCGTCGCTCGGATTTATAATCTCTAGAATATAACAGATTCTTTATTTGCGAATCTCCTCTCTTTTAACGCGCCGATCATTTTTCTTAAAAATAAAAGGGAATTAACATTGACCCAATTATGGAATTAATTAGTGCTATAATTATATAGAAACTTTTGATTAAGAAAGGTGCTTGGAACATACCGTACATCCTCTAGGCTTTCTGAATTAAAAGAATAACAAAATTTCTCAAAAGATCTCCTCTGCAAAAAGACTACTCACATCGACTCCCAATTGGTATCGTTGTGTCACGGATGACACGTGATCAGAGTTTGGTTTAAGTTATGCAATTCCTGCAAAATACACTATTTCTGTTCGCATCTATGTATCCTACTTCGTTCCTTGTATAAAATGGCAAACAAAACATACTCTCGAAGTAGCATAAGTTTGTCTAGTTTTATCGTTGGAACATTTCCAGTTCTGGTTGTAAAGTTCCTAGAGGAGGATGTATCGATTAGGCTTGGGGGCCTTCGTACAGGTTCATGCCCTGGTTCTCCTTCTCGGTAAACCAAACGGTCTTAACAGAAAGAACGTAACGTGATTTACATACTTATACTATGTACAGCTAGGCCGCTTGCAGGTGTTCTCTCGGTCAACATCCTGTTTCCTGTGCTGTATACGCTAGACGGAAACCACTTTAATCTTCTTGAGCTCGCACACGCGGCTAGAAAGTAGTCTGAGGCATCCGTTACACGCGTGATATCTGTTTAATGCGTGCGATTAGCTATGATCTTATCAACGTGTACAGTTGATCCTTTATTATCTGAATTCCTACCATCCGAATACCGGTAACTCTTGTACTACTTGTTAATTGCGGTAATTCCTTTGGAATAGCGAACTACTATTATTATCCTTAGGGAATGTTACTCGGGATATACTGGCAAACTGTATTGTGTGTATTATTGGCTTGGAAACTAAGCGATTGCGGGTTTTGTCATTAGGTGGTAATGACAACATAGATACAATAGATTTGTAAATTGTAAGTTGTAAGTTTGCAAGTGTAACAAGTTCGTTCTCGTTTCTTTGGAGAAATTTTTATATGATCATAGAGAAAAATATTAGAAGTAGATATTCGTGTTAAATCTTTATTTTGATTTTATCACTGGAAAGCAACATCAAAATATAAGATAGTTCAATGGGAAGAATTTATTGGATCCAACGATGTAGTTTGAACAGAATGGAAAAACATACGTTTAATGGAAAAAATAAATTAAGAAAGAATTTTGAAAATGGATTTAATGAATAACTGAATTTTAAGACTGCCCCTCTGTTCTTTTAAAACTTCTCATCTTCGATTTCATTTCAGTTCCACGTTAAACATTTTTTTTTTTTAAAAGTTTGTTCGTTAAGATAAAAGTGAAATTGAAATATAAAAGTTTGAGGTTCCCAGTAGAATAGTCTGAAAAAATTGCCTCGTTCGATCGATCCAAGCTTTTTCTTATTCTTATGTCACGCAATGAAAATGTGGTTGGTTAAAGCGGAGACTAATTAAAACGGGATCGAATAAGAGAGTGTCTGTTGTATATAATAAACGTGTAATAGAATGCGTAATGGAATACTTTGTTGTTTGCAGGTGCAACCGGTCGCGGAATTGTCGGAATTATCAAGACGCGGTGGTAGCGACGGACGCCAGGTCGAACTTGCGGCCGCGAATATTCGTGGCGGTACACTTCGTCGATCTGGTAGTTTGCGGTTTCATCAAAACATGGTGAGTATTCTGTTTTCTGTCTTAATCCCGCGGTGAGATCGTTTTGCAAAGAGTCTTGGAAGATTTCCCTCCCGTCACGCCACAAAAGAGAGTGCACACCTTTTCAGTCGCCTGTTTGATTTAATAAAAAAAAAAATGTAATAGCCATTTATTTAAATAATGGCCAAGTTCGTTTGAATTGTGGTAAAGTGCTTTATTAATCAAGCTTTCTACGAGATACAGAAGGATTAATAAAAAGAGAAACAGAGAGAAGAAGAATGCTTTGGATAATAAAAGTTTTATTATTTAATTGCAAATCGAATTACAAAATGAACATCGATGAAATACCAAATAGCAGTTGGTTTATCATTCGATTGCAAATCGTGTTAAGAAAATGAATACAATTGACAAAATATCAGATACAAAAGGAAACGAAACGAGAAACTATGGAGAAGATGAGGTAGGAAATAAGCGAGCGGAAAAAGTGAAAGACGTGATGGGATTGTTTGGTACTCTAACTCTAACAGGAGGAAAGGTGTAGAGGGAAAAAGACAATAGTAGGGACGGATGCCTTCCACCCACATTCCTCGCGGCGGTGCAGTGGCATAGTAATCGCTTAACGGTACATCTGCTGACTTGCCCGTTCCGTAATACCAGCTTTCTGTCGAATCAAAAACCGGAATCCTACGATAATAGCGCAATTACACGGTAATGAAGCTTTGTCACTTTTTATCGCCGCAAATTAAGTAGCTAGTCACAGTGGCAGTTTATGCATATTAATTATTCGTTTATATCTAGACCGCGGATTTTTATACGTTGATAGAAAATTCGACGGTGCAGAAATGGACAGAATTCCAAAGAATATCTAATTTATATAAAATATCCAAAACGGAGTATGAGTAACCGATGATAAATATAGTAACTTGCAAGTTGTACGTGGTTTGAAAGGGTTGATCGTTCATATTTTTCCTGATATGTGGCAATGAAGTAGGTATTTATAATGAGATATATCGTACGTATGTACGAGAACAAAGTCGAAGAAACTAAGGCATTTTTCTAGATACAGTGGTGCTCCTTTGTTGATATCACGACGTTGTTATTAATGTTTAAACATGTCGTGTAATTTTGTTGAAAACGACGTACGCGGAGACTACATTTTATTTCAGCATTATCGGCGTCAAACCGCTTCGATAACCGATGTTAAATTGCTGTTTGTTAACGCTGCAGTAAGATTATTAGGAATAAATATAACAGCATCGAAGATAACGTTTAATCTAATACAATAAAGGAAGGTATTATTTGTTGAATGCTCGATGCTTTCGAACCATGCCTCTTGCTTACTCATTGTTTTCTAAGAAAGTGCTTTAAATCAATTTTCAGTATCTCTAAAAAATAAATTAACCTGAATGGAAACTGATTTGCTATCGATCATACGACATACTATGCAGTTAACGCGATATTTATTAATTAATTTCGAGATTAATTTTTATTTTCTTTTAGCGCGTACCCAGCGACTTGTTTCAATTTGAATATTTAAACGAGACACATGCGATGATCACGATTTTAATATTTTATCAATCAGTTTCAATCGTAAACACTTACGTTCGAGTATTTATATCCAATGAAATTTTAATTAAACTTCGGCAAAAAATTAGCAATTGATGATTGATGATGTTATCGGCGGTTCGTGATTCGCATTTTAATATTTCGCATGATTAATAATTTCAATTATCAATTGACGATTAAAGAATGGCATCAACCGATGAGATCAGTATAACGCAATGATTAATTTCTTTCGATCATGCACATCAATTAACAAAAATAAATTAAAAATTCTTATCGGTCACTTATGTCCGATAGTAATGTCTGGAATAATCGCAAAAGATTTAAGTGAAAAACAATCGAGTATAATTTATTTATACGATCACTTTTCTAGTTAATCGAGTTTCACGAAATACCAAACAATATAAATAATAATAATAATAATAACGAATAATATAGTCGTGTCGTCTCAACGATTAATTTACGCTTGAAGAAAATTAAACAAGGTGAAGCGCCTCTGATTAAGCAATCACCGGCTGTTTCCATGATTTGCTGCCAGCGATAAATACCAAGTACAACTTCCTATCATTTCCAAGTTAATGCATAACGAGAATTCTGTCCGAGCCACGGCATTTTGCTGTCCGTTAATCGTCGTCGTTCGCGACAATACCGTGCGAAAGTGGTAGTTGCTGTAGAAATGTATGTTATTGAAACGCCTTGCACTCGCCTTGGGACGTGTAATAAGACGAGCGCGATAAAAATATGCAGGGTGCGTCACATGTAGAAATGGAACGAAAGTTCGAATCTGGTTGCATAGTTTCGAGCGATTCGCGAGTGCATCGAAAAAGAAAAGTGATGCCTTCAAGTAGAAGCTAGGCGAAGATAGTAGAGATAGGTTTGAACTTAAACTCGTTATACATAGGTTGAGAGATGTAAACGGTACTCTTTGATTTATTGAATCGAATTATATTTACTATACTATACAGATACTCGCAATATATGAATTTTCAAAAATTCGCAGAGGAGCTCCTAGTATGAATATTGTGTCTGTTGTTTTGTATTTTGAGTTGCAGCAATAAAAGTAAGGTCATATGCTCTCTAGCGCTATGAGAGCCTTTTAAATGGCAAGGAGGTAAAAGCAATGCGATAGAATTTTCCGATAGCTGGCCTGTTAAAGTTACGCCATATGCTGTAAGGCTATCTTCTTTATTTCAAGAACTTTTCATTCCACCTCCTCGGTTTGTGCATTATTGACTTCATTCTATACATACGTATATCAACAGGAAAATATGTATTCAAGATTAAATACCTGTCAAGTATATATTTCAAATGTATATTAATTTTTTGAAACTTACAATTTCACATTAATTAAGCGATTATTCATCATTTGTTGATCATTGTTGTTATTGTCTACTACGATTTCCTATTATATATGAATAATTAATTAACTAAATTTGTGTGAAAAAAATGTATTTGGTATATAATCCGGATTTGTATGCTATAATTGGTTGCAATTAGTCTACTCAAAACGAGGTTCGTATCTCTGCTGAAACAACATATGTGTATTTATATGTATTGATGGTTGGTAAAGTAGAGTGCGATCGAGAGGATCCGATGTACTAACGGTCGATTTACTAACTCGGATGCACTTTAGCAACAACCTGTTTGTACCTTTGCAATGAGTTGACGAGCAAAATAAATTATTTCTGATCTCTTATTTCTGGATGATACTAAGAATAGTATTAGAATTATTATTACCATATTGATGGTATAAATATTAATATTAACCATAAAAAGGAGGAGAAGAAAGGATGGGAAGAATTTCTAAGTTAAAAGTAGTAAAATTAATTCCTAAAGTTAAAAGTAACGATTTCACGGAAACTACCTTTTATATTTCCTTTTACATTCTTCGCGTCTTTCATCTTCATAACGTTCAAGTGCTTCTGTCTAATTATAGCAACCACTGTATGCATTATACTAATCATTGATCGCGTGTTCTTCTTTCATGTTATTCCAAAAGCAAACTAACCAACTGGCTCCTCCTGATAACTTTGTTCTTTGCGCCAAAATACAGATGGCTTCGTTTAATCTTCTACTTGTCGTACACGTGAACGGTAATTAATGATGTAAACCACGCACTGTTAGTTTGTATTCATGGCGTTCACGTTGATGTAAAATTGTACGATCAAAATTACACGCTACTGCATTACGTGCGAACGCATTATTCTGTCCATTTGAATTACCGTGCAGGATGAATGTGCTTATACAAGCAACAATGTTAATCGAATTGGATCAAGGTTTCTTGGTTATGACGTTTTTACAAATTCAACGAACGAATCTACGATTTAGAAAACAATTATTTCCTTATCCTCGAGATTTTCTTTATTTCTGGCGTCAGATACAAGTTAGCAACTAAGTGATTGCGGATTTTATCATTAGGTGGTGTTGACAAAATCCGCCATCATTTAGTTGCCAACCCAATAGATACTTTGAACTTTTTATAGGGAATATTGATACCTATGCTATGTATGGTGAAATTAAAAATATTTTATGGTCAGTCTGAGTCTTTCTCCAACTACTCTGTGTAAATGTTAATTTCTTCAGTTCGTGAATTTATTTCCTAGACAAGTCAGGCTTTGTCACGAAAATTTTATTTCCTAATGTTTGCCTGTCACGATATTTAAATGGCTAGTAATTAATTTGTATAACATGCTGTTACAAGTAAGCAGTAGTTACTTAGCAATGAGTAGTCTATTTCTGCTCCATTGGCTAACAGTTATCGATATAATTGAAGCGAGATCGAATAACGCGTTTAATAACACGGTGAAATTGATCCGTAACGCACTCAGGTAATATATTACACGCGTCTAAAATTAAATTAATATTTGCAGTCTAGGGAACAGAACACAGTGTTACATATCGAGTTAGAATTAGCAATAAAATAGGTTAGGCTACGTTTAAAATACGAACGTAATTATTTTGTTATTTCTTCATTTCTTTCTTTTCGTAGTGGCAGAGATCTTTTAAATTAGTAGAAAAATCAACGATATGATAAGCACTGGCTTAGTGGAATTGTAATAAATATTCGGAGACAATGTGAGATACAAGGAAAAGAAAATAATTCACGCGATACATTAATTTTACGAATGGCGGCGAATTAACGGCAGTCAAATTCTTCAACATCGTCACTGTAGGGCTGTAAAGTAATGTTACGCAGGAACAGGCGGCATCGAAAAGGATGCACTTATAGGTGCAGTCCGAGAATGACGTCAACCTATTGCCTTTCTATAAATATCGAGTTTCCAAAAGAAGTTCGTTGCCCACGCTTGCAACGCGAACAACAAGGTACGAGAGTTTAATGACCGTCTTCACCACCATTTTAGCCTAAACTCTAAACCACTGAAACTCCCTTCAGATATTTTCTATTTTTATATTGATATTATTATTATACACATATACTAGGTACTGTTTTATGCATATTCTGATTATTTCAATCATTGCGGTCGTTCGTAGCTAGATAAAAAGTACTGTAAGTTGACGAATCAAAACTGCAATTATTATTAATTTTTTTTACGCCAGGAACCCAAAGAAAAATTGCCAGCTCTCGTATATTATGCCAGCAGTTTAATATAGAGAAGTTTCCAACACGATTTGGCGATACTTCGAAGCAAAGAAAGTTAGTATTACGTGCAATATATATTCATTGATATACACTATATTCATATCAATAACGCGAATCATTCTACTTAAGAATATTTACATAAATCTTTGGTCCAATTCCATCAAGTTGTCAAATATTCGATCACTTGTTCTATTAGGTTGGCAACTAAGTGATTGCGGATCTTGTTATTAGGTGGTAATGACAAAATCCGCAATCACTTAATTGCCAACACAATAATGTACACAAAATTCAATATCTTTCTACTAGAAGTAATATTTTATCGACGGTGTACGTTTAAAGTCTAACATTTTCCTATTAAATTCAATTTATAGTAAACGCTATGGATACTCGAACAAATCGGTATTTCGTAAAAGAGTGGATAGGTTGGAGATGAAATTCGAACTCGACCTGGTCGCGATTATACGATCGGTAGGTAAGAGGAACGATCTGTAGGCAAGGAAGCACAATGCAAATATTGAATGTGGTTTGCAAGAGGATAATGCTGATGACTCATGTCGAGTGACAGGCCGGACTGACGTTGGTGAATAAGTACACCGGTGAATATTGCGGATTGTTGCGAGCACACGCACCGATACACGACAAAGCCGTGGCATACTTACGCCTATCCGAAACGAGGCAGTTTTCAAGCTGTAACATCATTCGTGTCACGTTCGCTGTTTTTTCGGACGTAAAGCAATGCAAGTGTTGCCTACGTTCGCTCTTATACGCAAAAGCAACCCCGTGAAAAGGACTCGAAGAAACGTGGTTGCAGCTTTTTCAAAGGCAATCGAAATGTTCATTCTGCAACATATTTCGAAGTTGCTGACGTACGGTATCGCTGAAAGGTTTGGAGCATTCTTCGCTATTCAGGCAAACAGGTCGTTTCAGGCAAAAGGAGGATACGACTAATTTAGAAGATTCGTTTCTTCGCGAAATAGAGAAGTAGAGCGCTAGGTGTTATGCTGCGATTCTCCAATTTTTACATTGCAATTTATTACTCTTGTTTTAGCATACAAAGAGAAGAAACTTTGATATAGAATTTAAACCAGGAACCGTACCACTCAATTTTCACATCAATAACAATTTTTCCATATTTTCTTCAAACTTGAGATGCTTTTTAACATTAGAAAAATGCGGATGGACTGTAATGGACTGGAATATTGAATCTTCTTATGAAAGAACGTAGCTGGGTTAAAAAAACGGTGAGAAAGGGGAACTAATATCACGCTCTTTCACAGAAGTAGACGTTCTTTCGCGGAATCAGTTACCTGCGAACTTTCCTTGCCAAATCTGTCTCCCTGTTATCAGATCTTCCATACAAGAAAACGTTATTCACATTTCGCGAAACAGTTTCATAGAAGAGGCGCGAAAGCGAGATGAGCGGGAACTCGTTGGTTGATTAATAGAAGTAGCAGTTGCATCAAGCCACGTTAGAAAGTAAAGGCTAATTAAATCTGCGCGATTGTTCCTCATGATTTGTTGCGCTACTAGGTTGAGTCTGTTACGTTACGGTACCGCTACAAGGATCCAGCCTACGCTTTAATTCTAGTTGTTTCACCTTCCACAGCCTCTCGTCTCGGCGCCGTACCTTGTCATTTTCGCATTCAAGATTTTACCATACTTTTCGAATAGCATTCTTTACTATTCGCGAACGAATACGTTTGTGGTTTTTAAAATCGTAATGAATTATTCATAATCATAGCATACCAGTGAATTCTTTTTCATTCACTGTTCATTTTCTTTAAATACCTATAGTATGCATAAAATTTCCATATATAACGTTTAATAGGTGATACTTGAAGTTAATTACCCTATTAAGATCGTGTATCGAGTAACTGATCGATAGAACGACATCCGACAGAGGGAATGTCGCGTAATGTTTTGGAAGTGTCTGTACTGATATTAAACTACGGGGCAAGAGTTTTTTAAACAGAGCAACGTTGCCACTTGGAAAATAAGCGATGTAGAACTAAAGAGAAGTAGGAGGGTGGTAACTCCCAAATATAACTTTTAAAGTAGTGTCGTCAGTCTTTGAAGCGGTTGTTACGCTCCACTCAACGAGATTTCAAGTATTCTTCGGTGTACAGCGGGCAAACAACTCTTTGAAGTAGCGTACTAAAACTTTTACACGATCGTAAATTTTAAAAAGCGCCAGTGAACCGTAATTGCCTATTTCATCTCACATACTCAAATTCAAAATCTCGTCAATGTTCTGTCTCAAAAAGGAAAGAAACGAAAGAACATAAGGAATGGCTACGTGATAGAAAAATCCTCCTTTTAAAATGATAGACATTTTGAATATTTGTTTTCATTACAGATTATCCATTCATAGTGTCCGCTCACAATTGTTCTCTACGTCACACGCTTGAATTGTCTCTGGGGAATGCAGCATCCATAGAAAAGTCTATAGAATTCTGTTACAGTGCGTGAATCTTTTTAAAGCTTAAGAAATATTCGCCCCTGAATGTATTAACATAGCCGGCACGGGAATCTTGTAACAAAGCTCAGAGCCGGCATATTCTAAATAGTTGAGCTCGTAAGCAAACACGTGTCTCAAATTTTCTCCCATACTTTCTTAACTTGCGCAAGCTGGACGGCTTTGTTGGATCTAGAACTCGGTTGTCCACGTATGTACCGTGTCTCTGGGCTTCTATGAATCGGCGTGTCACGTAACGACAGCGTAGAAATTGTGCTGTGGTAATTCGCCCACGCTTGCTCGCACAACCTCGTCGTTTCTCGCCTTTTGCCCGTATAATACATCTCCGGTTCGTCGAAGAACGCGTGACGTCGATGTGTCATCGGACCGGGATGATTTTAGGTACCAGCCAGAGCACGGACGACAACATATTTCACTCGTTTAAAAATCTGGCTACAAAGGAATTCTTCGCAGCTATTGAGAACCCGGCTTCCCACGCCTTCCGCAATGTATTCTCGTTCATCTGTTACGTGTCGCCTTTCAATGCATCGCGTAATCATGCGTTTGATCTTCCCCATTTCTTCTGCCATGGGACACGGTTTACGCCTCATCCTTGTCGATCCGATAGTAAAGGGAATTTTTAAATGACGGACTTAGAGGATAGATGGATCATGTAGACAGGTTCACTAAATACTAACGATAGTATACTAGAAAGTATCGTATTGTATTTACGAATATATTATATTTGTAAATTTTGAATATAAATATTTTACAATTTTATTAGCGCTGTTACGACACTGAGTTTTTTTTTTTTATTTAATTTGTACTTTACAATTTGTCCAGCTGGGCATTTGGTAAATTTGTCTATCTTAATCGCTAAATACCATGTGGATGGCTACCCCCAGCGGGATACCATCTTCGAGTTTAACTATTTTATTTCTTTAGTGAGGTCAGTGGAGTGTTTTCTTTTTAGTCTTCTTTCTATGAGAGTTTTGCTCGCTTCAACAGCCAGCTGATGTGTATTGGTAAAATCTGAAACAAATCTGAAAATATGTTCCATAGAAATTATACGCAACATATAATCATGGTAACTAATAATTAGTAATAGAAATATATTTCACTAATTAACCAAATCTATTAAATTACCGTCTTTTATTCTTACAAGTTTCTAATTGAAACTTTTATCATGTAGATCTACGATTGTACATATACAAAAAATATTTAGTACAACAAACTCACTATCTATATAGTATAGTTATTATACCCAAATATAAATATCAAATGTTCTTTTATCTGTATTTCAGATCGCAATCTCTCGCACCAACACAAAACTCTGATTGATTGGTCGTTTGCCTGATAATTTAGATTAATTATGACATTAGTAGTCGTTAACTGTAACATATTTATGATCCTGTAGTGCATGCGTAACCTGGCTGTTTTAGGGATTTTATAGAAATGCGTCTCTTAAGTGGGTAGATAAGTGTTAGGCGTAGGTCGAGAGATTTCGTAGGCAGATTTTTTTCTCCTTGTCAAGTGTTGTCAAGTATTTCTAATATCAGAAATATCATTGAAAATGTTTTCTCGTAGCTTACCAGCAATGTTTATGGAATAATGAGTTTTTTCATTTTCCATCCATAGTTGGTAATAAAATCTATTTCAGGACATTCGTGTGTGGCATATAAATGTTTAAGTAGCGTTCGGTTATATTGAATTACTAGCTTAATCAGGAAATGACAGGCGTGCATTTTATGTTTGACCTTGACGGCAACAACGTGGACTCCATACAGAATATTATTCATCCGGAAAATTCCATTTCACGTAATGTTTAAAACATACACGCGATTGAACTGCAAATGACTTGTAACTCTAAATTCCAGTTGAAGAAGTTTCGCTATTGATCGGTTTGATTACTATGTTCATTTACATTTCTTTGTATGTTTATCCTAAAGTCAAAAGTTAATCTGTTTGCGCTAAGAGAAGAAAAGAATAAATATAAGGTACGATTTCCAGCGAAGATCATCTCGTTCCCGATATCTTCCACTACGACGACGATTATTCCAGGAAAAAGTTGAACCGTTAAACGCAACTATTGTACATCGAAGCTGGAAGTGTAAAAAGAATTAGAAAACGGTATACACGTTTACCACGTTGTGTGTGGGCAAATGGAAAAACTTTTGCTTCGCTCGTTCCCTTCTGTAATTTTTTCTCTGCCCGAAAGTGTAATCGAGCGTCCCTGGTTAGCTTTATGAATACACGACAATCTGTGGTGGCATACATCACCAGAGGATCGCACAAAAACAGAAGCCGCTTGAAGTTTCTTGCGACGCGCGTAAAAGAGGCTGAGTGGAAAAAAGGCAAGTCCCCAACTGTGAGACGCGAAGACGAGGCATTTGCAGACTCGTCACGTGCGTCCTGGTGCACGCGATCCGCGTGCTGAGAGAGCAACAGAACGAACAGAGTCACGGGCTTTCGAGAAAAGATGCTACTATTTTAAGAAACTCGTAACACCGAAGATTAGGCACATTAAAACTGTAGTCTCTCGTATCTGCGTTACTTTTCCCGTTTTTTTTTTTTTTTTGGTCCTGTAAGATTATCCCTGGCTAGTAAACTGTCATTTGGTATCGAACGAAGAAACGATAACAGAGGGAGGAATATTTTTTTTTTTATTATTTATTAAAATTACAATCAATTCTCGCGTTGAGAATTTTCAGTAATTTTTCTGGCGTGGCGCAGTAACATGGCTAATTATTTATAATAAGTTAATACTTGTTATAGATAAGTATAATTTGTACGTAAGTAGGGAGGAATATGAAACTCTATTTTTAATCTCGTTTCTTTCACATCGAATCTACATTCCTCTTTTCACTTTTGCTACTATAACATTTTCTACTGTTGGATTGGCAACTGAGTGATCGCGGATAATGTCATTAACTGGTAATGATAAAATCCGCAATCACTTAGTTGCCAACCGAATATTAGGAAGCTGTAATTTGCTACCGAATCGATTAATGGAAAAAGGATTACGAAGGAAAAATGCAAATGTTGAAATTCATGGCTAATATCGAAATTCTTAGACTTTACATACTATACATTGACTTTTTGTCATTAGTACACTATGGACCAGAAATTCTTAATTAATTAAAAGATTATAATAAAAATACGGAGCATCGACGAAACGACTTTTCTTTTTATTTAATTTGTACTTTACAGTTTGTCGAGCTGGACATTCGGTAAATTTTTCTAGCTTTATTGCTAAATAACACGTGGATGGTTACCCCCAGCGGGATACCATCTTCGAGTTTGCCTATATTTTCTGTTTTGCCCAGTGAACAGATTTTTAATTGTATATCCGAGCCGTCCTTATTTTTATTAACATCCTGACGATAATAAGTTTCGTCATGGAGAAGTTCCGGCCCGGAATAACGCAACGCGTCTTAAATGAACGCGACTCGTTGTTGTAATCTCCTTTGATTACAGCGTAGAGCAAGTAATTTCCATAATCACAAAGCATCAGGTATGCCAACCGTGTAATTAAACTGTCCCCGTCGAAATTTCCACGTAAGTTAATTGTTTTATTCGCGTTTCTTTTTTCTCGTGTTTTGTATGTTGAACATTTCTAACAGTGCGCAGAGATTTTCGAAAAATTGGCAACTGTTGGGGAAACATGGTGAGTTTAGCAACTTTTCATTGAATAATCCCATTAGTGAAGACTATAGACGAAGAATACGACAAGTCGTTTTATCCATGTTTTACGGAACAGCGTTTTTAAAATTCGGTTCTTTGTCGTTTTATCTTCTTATCCAATCGATGCTTATTATGTCTCTCTCTCTTGCGATCTTCGCGTATAATTTGCCAAAAGAATTGAATCGATTATCGAGGATGCAATTACAGCGTGTTTCAATTAGTCGAAGTTGAACTCGTCGCATTTGTCGTGGATTTAACAACGACGTTTATGGTGATCTATGCTCGCAGGGAAAGGTGACGAGGCCATCGAAGAGATTAAAGATGAAAATACATCCTCCATGTGTACAGATTTTCTTTTCTTCTCGTGTTGTTTCTGCGAAAACCGTGTTTATGCAAATTATTGGCTGAACGGAGCGCTTGAATCGCTCCCTTCGAGTGGAAAGGATGGCGTTAAAAGGTGAATCGATAGTTCTTTGCTTTAGAACCACTTTAGCATCCTCTGTGTCTATTTTATAAAGTTAGCTGTTTGATTTAGGAATTTTTTTAATCATGTCACTTTCCTTCGTTATGTTTGCGAAACTGTATTTTATCTTATATTAAGATAACTATGATCGCTGGCATTTTTTAAAGTATTTAATAATATGCTTGAAGATATAATTTTATTGTAGAATGGGAGGAAAGTTTTATAGGAGCAAGTAGTGTCGAGTGACGAGAATAAGTTTCCATTTTTATTGCCGTACATGGAATATAATCTGAACGTATCATAACAAACGTTCGTGCAACATGACAAAACCTGTTTCGCAAATTTTCAAACCGTATCGTTCGGTCGTATCGTTATACAAAATGTTCAGGCGAATGAAGCAGGCGAATCATGAAAGACGTTGTTTCTCTCGTTTTTCATTACCGGGAGCAAATATCCACCTGATTTTTCGAGACTTCTTGTTGATAAACTAGTCTCAAGTCGTAAATATATTTATCGATCGTATCTTTATTCTACTATGTTTCCCTTTGTTATCCATCTTATACTTGTTCCAGCGTTTTTAATATATAGAAGAAATATACCTCTAAGGGAAGATCATAATTGGAGCTTTATACGACCGTCATTATGAAATTAATACGTTTCTATTTATCTATGGGGCATTGGAGGGTTAAGAGTTAAGGGAAGCCATTAAAAATACTTGAAAGGCCTTGAGAACAGACAGAATGGTACACGATAAAATAAGATTATATAATCTTTTATTACGATTTATGACTGACGTAACTGAGAAGAAAGGAAGGCTAACGCAATATTAACCCTCCGTAAACAGTATTTCATTTCGTTACGAGAAGAAATGATTGTAAGACGATTATTTCCTCCAGCTTCCACTGTTAACGATTACTAAAAAATAATCTTACTTAATTAAAAAAATAATTTAATCTTAAACGAGTTAAGAGCTATATAAACGATGTGTTCTAGAGGTAGGTAGAGGTACAGGTTCTCGTTTGAAATTTTACACCGTGTACAATGTTCGCACGTGCGATCAGGTGTGCAGACCATATAGCACCGTGGAAACTAAATATCGAAGGTAATCCAGAGTCAAAGCGGCCCACGAATCGGCAATTCAATCGATCGATCGCTAGAAAACTATTTGTCATGGAAAAGATATTTTTCTCCGCGACAACGAAATCAATCGTTTGTAATCAGTGAAAATCTCATTTGCGGAGGATAATCACGAGGACACGAGTAAAGTGAAAGAGTTGGTGTACGGTGACGGTGACGGAGACGGAGACGGAGAACAGAGCGAAGAAGGGAGCAGCGAGAGAAAGACGTCGCGAAGCAGAGAAGGAACGCCTCAGTCGTGGGAGCACGCCTGCCTCTTTCGTTTCTTTTTGATCTGCTTCGGTCTCGGGATACCACCGCTGTCTCCTGCCTCAGTCGAGACTCGGTGAGCTCGAGGTGCTCCTCGGAATGGAGCCCTGCTCTCCTCGCCCTTTCCTTCCCTCCCTCGGCTCTCCCAATCTGGACCAAACAGGAAGGAAGCGAAGATTCCGTTTCGTTGGTCATTTTGGAATTTTCTAAAATTTCGCTGCAAACATGTTATTAATATTCGTCATCTTTTTGAACGTTAAGTAATCGATTTAAAGTGTCTCGTTAGTTTGATTCTCCAGTTCACGCGCGTGTATATGTCGACAATGAGTTCGCGCTACTATCGATCGCAATGTTGGATCCCTGCTGAGTTTGTTGTTCGATCTGCTTTAATTTCAATGACGAACGATTCGGGTATTTACTGCTCAATGTCGTCCTCGTGTTTGGTTACTAACAAATAATGTTTTTTATGTCTTGAAGTGTAAGGTGCTATGTATCGCGAGAGGTGTCAGTTGGAGAGAAACACCGAATAATTTAGGTGCTGGTGCAGTGAATAATTGTAAAGATTTTGTACAATTTTTAGAAAGTATTCTATTTCGACTATAGCAATTGTCGGTGATCGTTGAATAACTTGGTGTATGAATCCTATGAGTTCTAAAAACGGTAGATATCTCGCGAAACCATTTGAAACTGATATTTCGGAACATTTGGAACGTCTGACGTAAACAATGAGAAACAACCGTGACTAACGCATCCTGAAGATAATTTTCGTACTTTTGATTGGACACGAGTCTGGACACTTGAGTTGATGAAATATTGCAAGATAATAAACGGCGTGTTTTTCAGAAATTGCTTCGCAATAATATGGTACGTGGAAGGTGATGCATGTTTAATAGAACGGATAAAAGCAACGTATATCAACTACTGGTGTCAGATTATTATCAAGCGGGTAGCAGATAGCGTTGCGAACGCGTCCCTACTTTTACCCGTGTAAAAACTCGATTCAAAGTGGATTTTCACAACTAAACTCACGAGTTACTTTACGAAAGTTCGTTTCGGCGGGAAAAAAGAGCGCCTGAATCAGTTCGTGAGACCGGATGATCCCGTAGTTGGAAGAAGGGATAATTAACCGGCGTGAAAGCGAGAGGACAAAAACGAGAAAACACAGACCGAGAAGAACTGTCGGCGCCTTTTTCCATCGAGATGCCTCTAAACAAGGTCGACGAAGAGTCCCTGAGAGCGCATCACTTGCTTCACAGGTCGTGTCGCGGTAAGGCTCACGGGAATGGCATAGCGAAACAAAGCAATCGTCGCGCGATTATCTGCTGTCCTGTTACCAGGTTCCCAAAAGACCGGAACTCCGTTACACTGGACGAAACTTCGGTCGTAGCAAACGTGGCGACAAAATTGTCTAACAGAAGAATCAACAGAACTGGCACCAGTTCTTGGGAATGCAGCGACAGCGACAGCTTGCATTCTTCAGAAGCTGGACGCGAGAACGCGATCACGACCACAAATAACAATGATCGTTCGCTATCGGAAAATGCATCTGTTCGTACCACTGTCAAGTCACCTAATGTTTCAAGCACGAAGAAGAAAACTAACAGGAACCTGCACGTATCCCCCTCGTTATCGAAAACATCAACGAAATGCAATAGAAAGGAGAACTGGGCAGACACGTTGAGGGTGAATTCGATCGATGATAGGATCAAACGGATGGAAGAGGGTTGGGACGACAGCAACGTGATCAAGACACCTAGAGAGCGCAAGTGGAGGAGGATCACAGCTGAGATCGAGCAGAGGGTGCCTAATGGGAAGTCTGGTGACTTTAGGATCCGCGGTCTGAGAGGATCGTCGTTGAAAGGATGGAACAATGGCTCGCAGAAGAGGAACCGGAAGAACGCGGCGTTTCAAAGAAATTCGAAACCGATCGAGGACATTATCGAATGGGATGAGATCGTGGAGATGGCTCTGGCGAAGAAGATAGGCCATGCAAAGGGCAAGAGAAGACGGAACGGCGAAGATGCGGTGGACGAGGGCTCGGATCGTCCAAGGGTTGAGGGTGAAACGGTGAACAGCGCGGGGGAGTGCATGAAACGCCTCGAGGTGCTTCTGCAAAATAAACTACCGCCGCAAACAGTCGAGGTATGTCATTATCGACACGCCTTCGGAAATGAGAGTTACAGCGGCTCTGTCTCTCTTTCTCGATGCATGCTATGCGAGGGATTGGGTGAGCCGCGTATGAAAATTATGGTTGCGCAGCTATAGGGAATTCGTAGAGCCGATGAATGCGGCTATTCATGACCGGTAAATTGGATGTTTCGTTGGCGGCCGCGTGTTTCCAAGGCGTTTAACTAGGTGTATACATATGCGTGTGTGCGTGTGTGCGCCTATCTTAGAGCATTTTACATGCACGTTTCTCGAGATCGTTGTGGGAGAAGATTGGCTGGAAAAAACTGGGACATGTTGCATAATACTTTAGTTAATTACTCGTATAAATATAACATTAACAAATAATTCTCATACGATATTTGCCACGTAATAGTGTAACATTTCACGTATATTTCGTATGAAAATGTTGTCGTGATACATATTTAGTTTACGCCCCAGATTAAAGTTTGCACTCTCAGTAAGACACGTTACACGTTTCAACAGACTCTTCGGATTCCTTGTTCAACGCTATTTGCTGTGCGTCTATTATTTTGTTCTCTTACAGTTTATGTTACTGTATGTGTACATGCTATAAATGTAAAGACATAAATATATACAACGTATACTACATCGGTAGTAGAGTGTGTTTAACGCCATTTATCTCTGTCGCAACACGTGTCTCCCTCCGAATAACTGTCAGGGCTCATATGTACTAATTTTTAAAATTGATACACAAGTTTCAAGTTTGTTTCGCACTCGCGTCCAGTTTAATTTTATCGATTTCTTAATGCTAGACCTACTAATCCCTCGTATGCGATTAATTATATTAATTAATTACGGCAATACAACAAAAATAGATAAATAAGTACATAATATCTATGTAAGCACATCTTTATCTTAATAAAAGTAAACATTAGCATTATCAAGAAACACCTGTACCTTTTTAATAATTGCCAGGACGATAGATCCGACACCAGTTGTTTTTACTGATTTCTTAGTCTCAGTGTTAGACAAAGATAAAACTGAAATATAAAGACTAAATAAATAAATAAATACATACGCATAGACTGAAAATACGTACCGATTTGCATCGAAATAGTCGTATGCAATACACGTACACAGCGAACCAGTTGAACGCTCATTTCCATGCCTAATTATCGACAAGGTGTAATTGACAAGGTATAATTCAGCAAACGAGACAGAAATGGAGATTAGTTGATGCAGCATGAAACAGATAAAAGAGCAACACATTGCAATCGTGTAATTTTCCTATTTAGGATCTTTTGTGTTCGAAGGCACGCTGTGTTCTGTTTGTTTCACGAAACAATGCGATCGTTGTACACGCTGGAGCCCGGAGCTTGATTCATGGTAATTTATTACCAGGAAGTCGTACGAGCCGTCGTTCTTACATGGTAGAATAGAACAAGTCAGTACGCTTTCTAGCAAAACGCCTGACACGACACGCGGAAATCGATATGCGTGCACCTACAGTTGCGACTCATCGCGTGATTCACGAAATTAGGGGAATTGTTATCGAACCGGCGACATTCACGCGCTCCGTGCTATGTGAAAATTAAGTTTGGCCAGAGTTTTGAAAGAAAAGAGCCGTACAATATGTTAATAAAGATGTCGAAATTTTATTTGTCAATGCAGGAGGAAGCGCGAGGAGGGAAATATGGTAAATATACCGATAACGTTTATGGGAACGCATAAAATTGGAATTGATCTCGCTGTTACATCTGAATTGGTAGCTGCTACACCAGACTTTTACAAGCCTTGAATTTTAAGTGTTCTACTTGATTAAGGTCAGGCATGTAAAGATGGTATGTAAATGGCGGTATTAGGCGTACAAAACCGGTGCTAATAACGCAGACGTTTTCAAGGATGTTGATAATTTAAACGACAGTTTCGCATTTTTTTTACAAACATATTGTCGTTCAGAATGGGACGCGTTATTGGTCGAAAACACTTCCAGATATTTTTGTATATTATCGATAGTTCGTTAGCGGGGTGTTCCTGTTAATAAATATTTCTTGAACGTCGAAAAACAGCTTTCCGAATGTGTGACCGAGGGGATTTTCCGAAGAATGAAATTTGAAATTTCCATTCGAGGAAGATCCTTATCGAGGATGAAAATTCTGAATAATTTGAACTTTGTATAATCGCATAAACGAATAGTTGTGCACGGTTTGAAGCATAGGCGAAATTGAAACTATTTTGCTGGTTTTTGATGGATGGCTCGTAGGTTGAACTTCAAGGTTGAAATACATTTTTCTAATCAATGATGTAATTCATTTAATATGGATTCCCAAGTACGACTAGTGTTCTAATCTACACAGCTCGTAGGTGAGCAAATACTTTCTTTTTGACGTGCGGTAACATCGGAAAGGCAGAGAAACATGTGCAAAATCATATAATTGAAGTTCTAGATTTACAACTTTTAGATTTCTCTTGAAATAGAAAGAGTCGGCTACGCCATGGAAACAGTCTATTTTTGTTTAATTTCAGTTTGCAAAATACGTTACGTTCGATGATTAGAAAATTCGTATAGGATCTTAAGCAATTTTTTTCCTTTTTTTTTGTCGATGACTAGGCACGGTCCGAGGAGCATCTGGCGCAAGAACAAGCATGGCTGAGTTCCGAAAGAATTTGGTTATTACATCGAGGTGGTTTTACCCCTGCGACGAAATGTGGTCCAGCAGATCCGGACACAGGAAAGCTAAGAATTCGTTTAACCACTTCTGGCGAGGAACTTCTCGTCGATGAAGAGGACGTTGAAAAGGTATTCGTTTGATTAAATTTATTTGACATTGAATATCAATTTTCATAATGTTAAAGTATTTAAATTCTAAGTATCTAAAATACTTAAAGTATAAGGAATTATATTCTATGTTTTCAATTTAATCTTTCATATAGAATCTTCCCGATTATACTCCTCCCGATTGCACCACCAATTACGGTAATTAAAAAAAAAAAAAAAGAGAAAGAAATGAAAAGTTATTACTAGACTATGAATTTCTATGCAAATTATTATTTTCATGTGCAAAATTAAAGAAATGCGACTTAAACAGAGGTTTGTTTTTTAACAATAATATAATAAATACCTTGAATATTTTATACATTTTTACAAGCGTATATTTCCCATAAATGCATAAACATCCGTAGTCTAGTTATTACGATGATTCGTAACACACAGACGCAGTTCTCTAACAAGTAGGTTAAATCAAACTAATCATTTATTCCTTTTTCTTCGCAGGCCAACCCTCCTCAGTTTGACAAGGCCGAGGAACTCTCGCAATTACGTTTTCTCAATGAATCTTCTGTTCTCCACACACTGAGACAACGTTATGCCAGTAATTTAATACACACGTATGCGGGAGATAGCATGATCATTATCAATCCGGTGGCGCCATTAGCGATTTACTCTGAAAAGGCAAGAGACGTTTACGCATTCCTTTATTTCTTTTTACCATTTTTCTTTTTTTTTTTTTTCTTATGAAAGAGGAATAAATTGAACATTCTTGCTTTTAGTCTTTAATGGAATTTGTAATTAAAATTTACTAGTGGTTTGAAACCATCCTTCTTTTCAAGTGAGATAAAAATCTTATTTTCAATTTATTCAGAGAATGAAGACGTTACAAACCACACAAATTTTGCTAAACTACGTTGCTTATTTTTTCCTCTTTTTTTTTCTTTCTTACTTTCCAGGTAGCACATATGTTTAGAGGATGCAAAAGCGAGGATATGCCACCTCATATCTATGCGATGGCGCAAGCAGCTTACAGAGGGATGTTAGCCACTCGAAGGGATCATTCCTTAGTGTTTCTTGGCCGTAGCGGATCTGGCAAAACGACAAATTTTAAACATGCTCTCCATTATCTTGTATTGGCTGCAGGCACAGTTAACAAGGTGAGTGAAAATTTATAGAATTTGATAATATTATCAGCTTACCTTTATAATAAAAATGAAGGAAAATTAAGATAAATAGGAATTCCTATTTTTTTTTTCGATTATTGCAGATTTTATAAATCATTCCATCTTTTAAAATCTGTCTATTCTGATTAATGTTAAAGATTTTGACCATTGAGAAACTCAACGCCCTATTCACAGTTTTGGAGGCATTTGGAAACAGCAGAACACACATGAATTCCAATGCAACACGTTTTACACAGCTCTTCAGTTTGGACTTTGATCAATCGGGCCAAATAGCATCGGCTTCTTTACAGGTAATACAATTATGCGTTATCGGATAATCGTTTTGTTCAACTACATGTTATTTCATGAAGTGTAAATCAATTAATAATTTATATTTACCGTTGATGTATAACATTATTTAATTCATTTTTATTTGTAGTATATTTTCTAAAAGTCAAAATATAAATTACATGAGAGTTAGAGAATTCTCTTACTGTGGTAGTGCTATGGCTTCGGGGTGTAACGCCCTCGATAAAGGGCACAATCGATCCAATGAACACACCCTCGAAAGTGGAGCATATCAAAAGAGCTTGAATTATAATTTGAAGATAAAAAACTATATTCTAAGCGAGTTTACGTTTTTGACCTTTATTGAAATGTTACAAAATGTTCTTGTTGTACAAAATACATATATACATATATGTACCTAATATAATTATTTACTTTAAATATGCCATAATTTTGTAAAAATATCCAAGATATATTGACGTGATTTTTATTTTGTTCGCAAGGTCCTACTTTTAGAAAAGTCGAGGATAGGCAGAAGAGCGAATGGAGACCCAACTTTCCATGCAATTTACCGTTTACTGGCAGGCGCAGAGGGTGCTCTTAGAAAGGAATTGCACCTGACCAATCTAGTCGCAGAGAACAATGTGTTCATTACACCTTTGCAGAAGCACGAGGACAAACAGCGTGCCATGGTGGAGTTTAATCGAATCGTGGCCGCTTTCAGGATTCTCGGCGTTTCTGAGTCCGACGAGAAAGTCATTTGGCTAGTCCTTGCTGGCATATATCACCTGAGCTGTGCTGGTGCGGTTAAGGCTGGCACCAGTTCGCAAAGTCGATGGCAGTTTGCAAGAGTGGAATGTGCAGAGAAGGCTGCAACGTTATTGGGTACTACCGTTGAGGAATTGAGTAGAATAGTGTTTTCTTCTAATGGAGGCGGTGCTGGTACACCGAGTACTCCGAGGCCTGCTTTACGTACGCCAAGTCCTACCGAACAAAGCAAAGATATCATGGGATTAGATGCTCTGGAAGGTCTTTTGATTGGACTTTATTCCGAAGTGTTCCATTGCGTAGCTGCTCTCATCAATAGGTTTGTTCTTTTTGTGAGTAAATAGGGATAGAATGAGAGTAATGATGATAATGTCGTTCTTTATTTTTTCACAGATCCATATCATCATCCGTGCACACAGTGTCTTCTTTGTTGTTGTGTGACTCGCCAGGTTTTCAGAATCCAGCCTCTTGTGGACGACAAACGGGAGCCTGTTTCGAAGACCTGTGTCACAATTACTTGCAGGAAAGGCTGCAACTGTTGTTTCATCATACGACACTGGTGGCACCAAAGGACAGGTACATTGTAATCTAATTAATTAAGTTTATATATATATATATATATAGTGATTAATTATTGTTTTGGATCAGATACTGTAGAATGAATATGACTTTATTCAAAATAGTTTCATATAATTATCTCAATAATGCAGGACGCAATAAACAGATTATTCTTACGTTTAAATACAAAATATTCTTTATTTTGAATTCAAAGGTCGATACATATCGATATTCGATAATCGATATCGTCATTCGATGTCGATAATCGATTAAGGCAGGTTGTTCATATTTTCTATCTCTTTCTAGTTGTCCTAAATTTAAGTAAGAGTAACGTTCCTCACGAAATATTTCAATTTTATCTTAAAATATCGAAAGAAATGGAAGATGAATCGATTGATGAATGTTTCAAACCAGTTTGTTGTTACGAAGATAGTGTGTGCTATAACTTATTTTTGGTAATGATTTTTCGAATATAGTTCGATAATTTTGGAACAGATGATAATAAAAAATAAAGGAATAATGCATAGATCGAATGAAATAAAAATTTTACCACAAAGAATTTGAATCAAAGAAAATTCCATAATGAAATAAATGAAATAAAACTTAAAAATCTTTGATATAGATATGTTTTGCATATTACCATTGAACTCATTCGTGTAATTCAGGTACGTCCAAGAAGGAATTGACGTAGATTACGAAGATGACTGCGACGAAGATGGAATTGGATCACCTCAGGGTTTAATTTCGCTACTAGATCGTGGAAGTTCGCAAGGTGCAACGATGTTGCGAACTAGCCAAAGTGACCTTAGTGGAAGTAGACAAATAGAACGAAAGGGTCTTCTGTGGCTGTTAGAGGAAGAAACAGTATGTCCTGGCGGCAGCGACGAGACATTTTTAGATCGATTGTTTTCTCATTATGGAGATAGAGGTACTTAAATACGTTTGGTTTTTTTTACAAATTATGATGAATTATAATTTTTTTTTATGTTATTGTACCAAAACTCCATATTACTTTTCATTTTCCGAATTAATTTTTATTATACATTTCAGAAAATTATGAAAAATTGATTGCATTGGAAATATATATGCTAGATTACCGTAGTTAATAAAAATAGAAAAAGATTTTCTTTTTTATAATGATATAGCGTTTATTATTCGATACAGTGATATAATATATGATCATTCTGTACATTGCAATACTTACTTATCTTTTTAATTCTGTTCTTCTAAAACAGATCATCAATTATTGTTAAGAAAAGCACCTGGGAACAATCAGTTTGTCTTACAACATTTATTGGGTACCAATCCTGTACTTTACACAGCAACAGGATGGCTGAAAGCAACACGGGAGAATCCTGTTACTAAAAGTGCCATTACAATACTTCAAGAAAGTACAAGGTATGTAATTTAAATGTTTTTATTTTTCTAATTGTGTACAAATCGTACAATTCTATTAAAATCTTGATCTTATTTCTCCTTATCTTGAAACTTTCCTTATGTTTCTAAGATAATATTTTATTAAAACATGTTTTGAATTAAAACGTTTATACATTTTTCAGTATAATTTTGTTTAAAATAATCAATAAATTTTTATTAACTAAAATTTCTTGTTGCCACTAACTAATATTACATTTTATATTGATATCAGGGAAGATGTGAATATGCTGTTTGTTAGTGCACGTGGAGCAGGAGTATCTGGAGCTTTATGCAGTTCCATGCCTGGTTTGGAAGGTTCACAATCTTTGAGAAGAGCTTCTAGTATACGGCGAACATTCACTACTGTTAAAAGGAAAAATATATCTCTTCAGGTTAAATTCACTGTTGTAAGTATAAAAGTCATAAGACTAATATTCTTATCTACTAATCAGAAATAAATATTCTATGAATAATTGAGTTCTGGATAACTACATATTTATCTGGGAATATTATGATTTTCATGAGTGTATACGAACATGAAAGATAAGGTCATATGTCATGTTACATATTATGTTATCTTCAAACGATGACTCAGTTGATATAAGTTTACTACTAACTTCATAAACGAGATACGTAATGAAGCTGAAAATGTTTACTGAATTAAGATGCACATTGTTATGGTACCACTTCCTGTTTTTGTTTTTTGCTTTTATTATCAGTTTACGTGTAAAAAAGGCAAGATGCAATAACTAGTTCTCTTCTAAATTAATCATAATTTTTTATTTGACATTAATGAAGATATGATGTAATTTGTTACAGGATGGACTGATTGAAACTTTGCGGAGAACACGAGTTAAATTTGTCCATTGTATACTACCGCAACACAATGCTGGATGTACCGATAATAAAAGTTTATTGTCAGTAAAATCAAATCAAAGCGAAGACAGTGTTATTAACGTACCGCTTCTACGATCACAGGTAAAAATTCTCTTGCATAAATGTATAATATGAAAAATTTAATTAACACAATCCATGTAATGTTTTTACTTAAATTTTTAACAATTTTACCCATTTACAATTTTTAAATTGTATTTAATGCAAAAATTAAACAGATTAGTAATACAATAATAGCAAGGGAAATTTTGACAACAGTTATACAAATATACGTATATTAATTTTATCTAGTGCAATAAATTATATCTTCTAGAATATTAGTTTCAATCTTTGATTAAAATACTAAAAAAATATTTCAATTTTTGTTACAGATTCGTGGAAGCCAAATAATCGATGCAGTTAGATTGCATAAAGTGGGATTCCCTAAGCATATAGCTTTAGGTGAATTTAGAAGACGATTCAGTTTATTGTCAAGTGATGTAAACACACGACCAGGCAGTCCTGTAGCTGATGAACGCCGTGCTGTGGAAGATATGATGCTTACCATCGACGTCGATCCAGCTTTGTATCGTGTTGGACAAAGCCAGGTAAGTCATATCTACTATTTTGCATTTTTCTCTATATTAAGGAGTAGTATGGTTCCAAAAAATGCGAAATCCCTAAAGGGGATATCTACAAAATACTACTTTGTCTGTATTGTTTTTTAAACAAGTATATGTATTTGGTATGTACTAGAAATTTGTAGATGTAAAAAATATGTCTAGAGAGCATTATTTAATTTTCTATCATTTTCATAATGTGTTACAAACTGAATGAATATGAAAACATATGTTTACCTATGAAGGGCTAATTTTTTAGCCAAAAATTCCAGTATTACGGCATCTTCTATAAAACTTTACACATATGTATATATCTCATTCATATCTCAAAACTATGCACAACTTTCCATTTCATCTTTTTTAACTTTCAATTTACATGCCACTGTACTTCAGCAAGGATCGAATGTCTAGTATCATATCTTTCACTCTAGTAGAAGCACTTTCACTTTTTTCCGTACAGGTAGTAATGCTTTTACTCGATGTTCTGGTTATCAAAACAAACAAAATGGAAAGGCATATCGATAGCGTTATCCTAACTTGTAATACCGGTCTTAAATATCACCATCAGGCGGCATAGATACTTGAATTAATACCACCTTTGCTCATAAGTATTCGAAGTGCTTCCGCAATTCGATTCACCGTAGGTGGTTTGTTCCAGTGTGAGAATTTTGGTAACGTCACATACTTGAAACGAACATTCGTTTTCTCAAGGAGAATCGCTTTACGTGATTTCGGTCAACTTTCTCCACGAATTCGATTATGGTTTCGTCAGTACGCCACGGACAGAGAATCGGTATCGATGTGAATTCACTGATTAAAACGATCTTCACCGTTTGGTTAAATGGATTTTTATTCTAGTAGCTCGTCTAATTAAGTATATAATATTAATGATTTAAATATAGCTACGGTAATACTAAAAGTTTTTTAACTCTATGATTTGAGTAACACTTGATATTTTATCTCAATTGCGATACGAAAATTTGCAAAGACATTATAAATACTAGAAGTCATATAATCTTATAGAAAAGAGAAAATAATAGTAATAATAATAATAATAATCTTCAATAATTGTTTCAGATGAATTTCTATTTAAAAAGACTCGAACAGTTTTTCTGTTATATCAGAATGATCAGACTGTTGCATGTAACTGCAACTGAAATGAAAATTCTTGCCACATTCTGCATATTTATGTAGAGTAACGTTTCGTAACGTAACTTAGGAAGCAAATTACGTGAACGTGGTCTGTTTTCTTTTTGTGCACAAGCATTTTAATTTGGTGATTCCATGGAATCGTAATCGTGACAAGATCTTATTTATAAATGTCATGCAAAGTTGCACACGCGTTAGGTGCAATCGCGTGTCTTTATTGGCACTTTTTACTATAGAATGGCGAAGTGACATTAAAATTACTAGATCCAAGCTATACTTACGTTAGGGATGGCCATTTAATGTGTTTTCTACTGGAAAATTATTAGTATGTTGTTACTTTTTAATGCGTGAAAGTAACGTTTCGATTATAGATGCGGTTTGTACATCGTAATGTGTGTTTTATTATTTTTTTTTTTTTTAATTCAGACCTCTGTTTTATGTGAAATTTTTTTAGAACGTCAATGCGGTTTTCAGATACATTGAAGACAATTCACACCTTTCCTTCCCTTTAACGAATATATGTAAATATTTAACAGGGAAATTCACATTAGAAATGTATATTGCAATGAAATTATTATTTAAAGTCATCTCTTATTCGTTGCTAACGATCAAGTACAATTTCTCTGCAATATAACAATTCTCGGTGCTGTAAAATAATTAAATACTCTGAAATAGATACCTGAATAGATTTCAACGAATTTATGCAAAATTTGCACGTTGTATTCAGTGAAAATCACGCCAAATTCAAAAGACCTTAGCGTCATATTTATAATACTAGTATGTAGTTCAAGAAATTATAGCGGGGTTAATTATAATTTGTAGATTCCAAGATTAACAAATGCATATTTCCACTCCATAGCAACTATGAAAATTTCTACTTCGGGATATTCACATTATTTATCAGTTTCAGTTCCTCGATTAAATTTTCAAATATATCTCAGTAGCCGTAAACTGCCGCTGCGAAGTGCACCAATGTGGCTCATTTGCTGCCAACTCTAATGATCGATTATCGTTGCAAGGTTAATTCCCGAAGCCGAAAAGAAGATCATTTAACCGCGAAAGTGCAAAAGGGTCGAATAACCGTGGAAAAAAAAGCGACACGCGCTAGTGACTTTCTCGTGGCCCATATAGAAATCGTTGCACTCTTCGGAACCTCTCCTTGTTCGCAGAACTCGCGTTGCCCGAGGCCTTTTCGTCGCGAAAGTGTTCCACCTTGCACGTACACCTCTTCTTTTCTTTTTTATCGGGCCCGTCTGTTTTACTTCAAGACTAAGCGCGTGGTCCAATTTGTTCTCCGCAACAGATTCGAGCCAACGAATTAAGGAACACGGAAGTCGAGAGGAGCACGACGTCATCGCGATATTCTAGATAACGACGAGTAATCGAACCCTTTTATTTCTCATCCAACAGACGAGAACAATGATGTTGGTTTTGCAATTACGCTTTAGATAGAACAGGTTTTTTTTTAAAAAGAGTTTGAAAAATCCGAAGTAATTAAGTGTTCGTTCAAGCGTGAATTGTTTAACCAGAAAACATCTCTGTTTCTTTAGTTGCATCGGACAGAAGAAATAAAAAAAAAAGAAGTTTTGAAACTTGGAAAGTCGGTCGAGGTTACTTGGATAATTTAGATATACATGACATGTTAATTATCGTAATCAGTGTATGCCAAAGAAGATAATAGATATTAATTATCGTAACGAAATGTCAACAGAGAAGATTATTGAGAACTTCTTGCACACCATCTTTAATCTTCCATATATCTTATTTATAAACTTTTCTTTTTGCGATAATTCATTATTACCGTGTACATACGTACTTTACCACCATAAATACATCATTTATCAAGAATACTGGAGTACCTGCTGGTATTTCTAATAATACAAATAGAATACTTTTAGTTGTACTTAATTTCTAGTTATTCTGTACTGCATCGTATCTTTTAATCTCGAATATGCTGAAAAGTTCTATTAGTAAGCTTTACTGTATATTATCACGACTGGTGTCGCATTTTTAAATAACGTAACCATGATAGGGTTTCCTGTTGCTTCATTAATGTAGCTGTATGTGTTGATATTAAATATGTCAGTAAATGGATGTGTGTGGATGAACACCAATTGGAGACAGTTAAACTACTTGAATGTACAAGTAGAAACGGTTCTCAATAGAATAAATTTAGAAAGTATATCATAAATACCGCATAATGCAACGGAAGTACAGTTAAACTGGCTTTTCCAATACGGGTACCGCGTATGAAACTTTCGGTATAAATAGAAAATGAAGAATTTGTAGTACATCGATATTCCAACTTTTATGGAAGCAAGCAAAAATAAAAAGATACTAGAATTTTCGAAATAAAAGAAAAATAGTAGGTTTATCACATACCTTTTGCCATTATGTTGCTGTGTTTTGTGTACCGTATCGCGGATAAATGGACAAAATCATGTAACCTCGTTTTATACAATACATAATTATGTAGTAAGTTATCCAAGGCGGTTATGTTAAGTGCGTTACCCTACAAAATATTAACCGGATGAAAGAAGTGGAACGCATGGCCCGCAGTTATGAAAATACAATCGATAACGAGTATACAAAAGCTGTTGGAATAGTATCGCTTCTGTTTAAACGCTCAGCTAGGAATCTCCACTCCCGAAATATCCGGACTAAGGTTTCCACGGCGGAAATGTGACCGTTGATCGTGTGTGCCTGCGATTCGTGCGTGTCTAGCATCGCAAATAATTCTCTGTTCGATTCCACCAGTCGATAGCTTGCACCACGAATAGATGCGTGGACTAATTCGTTAGAAATTAATATCGGTATCAACGATGACTTCAATATCACCGCTAACTCCCGTTATCGCGTCTCGCACTCAAATGTTTCTTAATTTCTTATTTCATCAGGGCAACCTACGATCGAAATCAAAGTATTAAAGTAACACGTTCTTCTCTTTATTGGCAACATTTTATTTAAATTTCTGTTTTAGAAATTAATGTTCATTGCCAAATAAATGAATCGTCTCGATATTTTAAGAGAAAGACAGAGAAAATTTGTTGAACGTACTGGATATAGGAATTATTATAGAAAAGTATAATGCTTATGTAAAGATTTGGTCGACAAATTTTTACCCATTCTTCGAACTTTATTCTAACGTGTATTTGATTTCTGTAGCGCTATTAGTAGAGTACTCATTGTCAGTCGTTGAGTAAGTCGGTTTTCCGCGTGGTGCTAATGCCTGTTGCGCGTTCGGAAATCCACCACAGCTTGGTAATAGAGAAACGCGACGAGTTTTAATTTAACTGGCTAACAGGCTAGGTCAGGTTCGCACGACAAACGCGGTAACTTGCCAGATCGTGATCGAGATCACGAAATCATTAGCATTACTCCGTATTAATTGCTGTCAGCTATCATGTAGGTATAGGAGAAACAGCTGTAAAATCTACGTGCGTAATCCGTATCTATGTTTGTCCTAATTTTTCTTTCGTGCAAAGTTGCAGCTTTCTAAGCTTTACAACTACTTTATGCTGTTATAACTTTATATTCAGTGCTTCTGCGAACAAAACTCGATTCTAAAGCATTGACGCGCTGAAAGATTAGAAACTTCCGTTTTATTTCGTGTTTCTTTTGATTTACTGATTCTTATTGCTACTGGATCTGGAATTTTTTTACGTTTCTTATCCTTATTTAGCTAGAACAGAAACAGTAGTAGCCTATTGAAATTTTAGCTCGTGAAGTAATCTCAAGTTCTGGTAAATTAACTATAAATAGAGAAAGGATATAATTTTAAGGAGTAATTAAGTTATCAAAAATATGAAATTCTTGTCTCTAATTTTATGTGAACAACTTTTACGTCTTGTTGTGTACAAAATAGTAGTTTGAGAAATACTTCCTCATAGACGCATATCCGAACCGGAAACATTGAATATTCATATGAAATCTCTCGAAAGATTCTCAAGAAAATTAAACATGTTTTCTATAGAAGCATTTCTCGTTACGATTATGTTTCTGCATTAGTAATGGCTCTTTCATTCATTTCTGCTTATCTAAAACATCATCGATTTCTGTTATTATTCTACGAAGGTAATGAGAAAAATTATAACAAGCAAACTTACACGAAAAGTATGATTTTCTTATTAATCAATCAAATCTCGTATAATTATACGTCGTATGAAGTTGAAATAGAAATAAGGAATCTAACTCAATTAGAATAAGTTGGAATACGTAGTAACGTTCAATACGAATTTAGTTAGTATACTTTCGGATCTTCGATACTCTGATACTTCTTAGTCGTAGTGTATCTGGCATTTTTCCATCATTTGACTTTCGACCGAAGTCAATTTCGAAGAAAAGCCGCTCGATGGAATGGAGTGGAATGCGTGGGATATAAATTTTCTACACCAGTTCTTTGAAGAATGCGTTGTGGATGATAGAGGATGCGTTCCTTCGAGAGAATGACGCGTGTCGTCCGTATAATTTTATATTTGTCACGAAACAGGTGCGGATATTTCATCTGAATCGTAGAATGGCGGAAAATAGTAGAACGGTGTGAAAAGAATGCGAAAAAGAAGCGAAAGTGAATGATTTTTACCAGCGAAAGATGTATCGTCCAGATAGTTTTTATTTTCCCTTGAAATGTTTAAACAACGCCCTTTATTCTACATGCTCCACATAAAATAAAAAAAAAAAAAAAAAAATGAGTAAAACGGTATTACATTAAGAAAATGATCAATCCGTCGAAAATGATAAAAATTCGACAAATCGTGGAATATTTCATGATTATAAAATGATCGCAATAAGATCTCGTTGAAAAGTGACGTCTGTTACGTACACTTAATAAAGAACACAAAGGTAAATGTTAGACAAGGTTTTTGAGCCTTGCAGCTATCTCTTCGCTGTTACGCTGACTAGATAAAATAGCTTAGATCGGATGCAGATATATCGAAGAGGTTATCGCAGTTTACAATGAATTTCTCCCACGTGGTCGTTCTTCCCTGTGGCGGAAGCGGATGCGAAGAAGCGGTTTCTTCGGCTTTTCTGTTACGTCGTGCGCTTTCGCGTGTCGAGTTCATCTCGAATTCCTCCTAACCCGTTGGTTAATTGCTACGAAAATAAAGGAGGAGAGAAGAGAAGAGAAGAGAAGATGCGCGACTTCTTTCCTTGTATTTTCCGTTGCTTCTCGCATGGCGAACATAACGAACCCGTGTGCTAATTAATTAAACGACCACGCGGCTTTGGTCATCCGACTCTCTCTAATTCGTTGCCCGTTTAGGGATCAATTGCCGGGTTTCGTTTCGAGGAACGAAAGAAGCAAAAAACCGTTGGGTGAATATTATCTGCTCGGACATTAACGCGATCTTATTCTATTTTTAATAAACAAAATAAAATTGTAATTAATGTATCTGTAGCGCGTGAATATCCCGCCAAAGTAAAACAGGCTGACACTCGACAGCCATACTCTTCCTGCGTGTCTGACATTCTCTTTCTAGGAAGAAATTTCTCGGCTATCCGTACACCTTTTACGCGCGCATACTATCACTAACAATTGAGAAGTGGACAGAACGGCATCTTCGCGTTATAATGTACGGTACTTTGGACGTCCAAGTTACCGATATTACGTACATGTTTCACGTTACTTTTATCCTGAATTTAAAAAACGAAAATATTCTCTCGACCATTTTACATAGCCTATTAGTTTTTTAAAGCAACTGTTCTAGTTTTGTAGGAGCGGTTTCTCTGTAATTAATTAGAAAACTATTTCTGCAATGGCTTGCCACAGGGATTACATGTTAGAATCTTAATTTTGAAGATAAATATCCCCATTTCGATAAGGCTAGTTTTATCAAAATTGAATCACGTATGGACAATACACTAAATAACGCTAGAATTTCAAAAAAATTGTAAGAAGGTCGAGGAAGGTATTTTCCTCAGACGTAACAAATATTCTAATTATAAAACAGCACAATTAAATTGAAAATCTTTCGGGACAGACAAAAGACATTAAACTACAGCTACAGAATTTCTAAAATCTTTGCTTTGTCCTCTTTGTTTTACTTTGATTCATCTATTTAATTACCCATGTAAGATATCAGAGTTTCTGAAAAATACTTGGGTACTTGAGAAACTCATAATAAACCTGAATAATTAACCCGTAAGCGACTATCAACATCCTTTTTACATGTCTTATTGTGCGTCAGGCAATTATTCATAATTAATTAGAAAGTTTATATAATATTTGAAAAATACGTGCAACAAGTGGCTGCTAAGACTGATATCAAAGTGAAACTTCGGTACGAAGTGGTTTAACTTTGACAATAAGTACGTAGCATAGTTCTAATTAGCAACGCTAATAACGTCTGACAAGATGGAAAACCGCACATGCTTTGCCATACATTCGCCAGCGATTAAAAAGTGAAAAGGAATCTCGTATCTGTCGCGGCAGAAAATTTGTTAAAATTATCGTGAATATCAATGGCAAGCCACGTGGAACATCTTTCATAAAATAGACGCGAATATTTCGTTCGTGTATTTAATACGCTTTCGCTTTTCACATTGAATCTGATATCTTCTTGTTTAGAACTGTTTATCTTTTTACAGGTAATTCTCCACGCATTCTGTTTCTTTTAATAAGTACAACCGATTAACGAGTGTAATTCTTTATTCTTGGAAAATACGTATTCGTAATTAAATTCTGGAGTCATTGAAGAAGTTTCAAGATCCTGAAATTAGAATAATGCTACATAAATAATAGTTGGGTTGATGTAATGTTTTGCTATATATTACTTTCATCTTTTTACTTGTACCATGCGTGGTGTATAAAAATTTGCTTGCAGATATAATATGAATATTTTCCAAACAATTGCATAATTGTATTCCATTTTTAGAGTTACTATAATAATTTCATCTTGTTTCGCTGTTTCAATTCTCCTCCTTCTCGTAATTCTCCAACTTTCTTGTTCGAGATGTAACTTACGTAAAACTACGTTTTTTACTTATATGCAAATATGTGTTCCGAGGTAAAATTTGCATGTAAATAGACGTAGCGATGTAAATATAAAATAGGGAAAGGTGTGAAGCGGAATTCAACCTGTTTAATTAGGGTGTAAACTTAATCGGTTAGTCTAATGATAGGTTGACTAATGTCCTGTTTATAAAATTAGGAAGAAGAAGCAAATTTCTATAATAAGAACCTTTTCTCTAATCCTTTTTCTCAGATAATAACACGCAATTAATTATGTTCTCTAATTAGCGTACACGTTGTCTGTCTGTACACTGTGGAATATGTTGTTGTATCAAATTTTTTGTAAAATCTTTAATTATGTTTGTATATATCATCCATCAAATTTTCAAACTCACGATCGCTAAATGTTTTTTAATTGTATCCATTTATTTCATAAAATTAGCGTCTTCTTGTTACATGTATATATAATTTCAAATTAATTTTCGCCTCATCTTCAATTTTACTGACTTAAATTATACAGTGGTTTCACCTGTGTTGGCTTACCGTGTATGAAATATGCTCTTATCATAGATCCTTATCGATTACGTGTTTTTAATTAGTTCGTCGAACAGTTCAGATTGAAAAATGTCTTCGCTAATTTCTACTGCGTATAATGACACGAAGATTTTCCATTGATTATTCCACGATGAATGAAACAGTATTTTTATATAAACTCATCATTTATAGTATGAAACGTGCTTTTGTATGATCGATCAAGGTAAAAAATGGATTTAATTAAACAGGAAAAGGAAGGCAAAGGTTACAGGTAGACAAAGATTACACAGAAGGAAAATTACGTTGTATACTTAGTGGAATTAAAGAATCGTTTATCGAAAACCACTTTCACCCAATGAAACTACTACCGCGATCATTTGTATGTACATAGCAAGTTGATCGTTTAAATATGGCGCTAATGATTGTGTGCGTCACGTTGATAAATAGAAAGGACGTTATGCTGTAATGTGACAGTAACAGCCTGTCTTCTAGAAACTATCTCATCTGAATCAAATGAGAGAGAGAGAGAGAGAGAAACCTCAACCTTCGTTGAACCTAATAAAACCGTGCGACTTGGTTACAGACCAAGTCGTCCGTATCTTACAAATTTTATTTATTTGTTTTCTTATCGTTGAACTGTTAATTCCATTACTATACTTCTGTATTTCAAGCATACACATTCTGAAATTGATTTCAAACACCAACATAATCGCGACAGTCGTGCCTTCTTACAGTGCTAATTAAAATTTCAATATAATTTACGACACAAATAATATACACATAAATGTTTTCTATGGTAAAATATGATCAAATTTTTTGTGTGGTCAAGCATCGCCGGTGAGCCAGTGTGTTTTCGATTCGCGTAAAAAGAATCCCCGCGATTTCATAACGCGGCCAGGGCTCTTTTCTCCTGCGATGCTCTCCCGTATCTCCTCCCATGTCGTCTCCTTTCTCCTGTTCGTCAGTAGGCCAGCGGACATTCCCGGCAACAGCTTTCCAACGCGTTCCCGACATGGCTTCCAATTTCTCGATGCAGCTGCCATCTCCGCGAGATCTATCGATCGGACTTGAACGCCACGGCCTTTTCTATGCGTACACGGGAGGAACGGCCCCGCGACCTCGCTTTCGCGAGACCCGCGAAATTTCCGTCGCGACTTCTGTACGCTGCTTATGTACGCGGTGTTCCGGAAGAAGCGCTTCGAATTTTCTACTTTTCAACGATCGGAACGAATATCGAGAAATTTCGGTTTTATTAATCACTGAAGCGAGCCTTTGGAGTCTTTGACTCGGTTCTCTCATTCCATCGTGTAATAAATTTCCAAGTTGGTAGATCAAATTGAAAATTATGAGATCGAAGATTAAAAATTATATGGAATAATTAAACATTGTTAAAGATTGTGTCCGCCATTGACTATAGTTGCGTGAGTAACGTTCATTTCGATGTAAAGAACATGCTTATCACGGTTTCGATTATTTATTTACCCTGTGTGTGGCATTCGACCGACGATCTTTCACTAAACAATTTAGTTGCGAGTAATTATATCGCCATCAGCGTGGCGATCTTTTTTCTTATTATTCACTGCCAATGCTATATTTAAATTCATAATTAATTTCCCTCGCAACTTTGCTGCTCGTTTTTCTTCGGCCATTTACATACACGTTACAAATAATCTTTCACGTTACGCTCGCCACGACGTGTGGTTATTATGTCATTTGCAGCTGATTTTTCTATTAATGCATAGCAATTAACGTGGCGGTAATTTCACCAGGGACTGCCCATTTGTCGACGACTTAATACTTAGCTGGCGGACGTCACGTGTGACTACTTTCGTCCACGCTGGTTATAAACGACTGTGTGCATGAATCAGAACGCTTTTACTCGAATCGTCGCAAATCCGACTGCTGTTCGCCGTTTATTTATGCAATTTTAAAGACCTTACTTAATTAAAAGCAAAAGTTGCATATTTGTCTTCCTTTTTCTCATTTCTTCCATAAAGCTTCGTTAACACTGTAACGAGACACAGATACTTCGATTACATATATTGGCCAGTGTGCGGACTCCCATAATGTTCGCAGTACCCATGAAATTTCAAAATGTTCTCTACGAAACAAACAACAAGATTTTATAAATATTTAAAATACTTTTACGAGAAACTGTAGCTATAACGAGAAAGTAATTATTTCCAAAAAATGATCATCCCTTTGTTGTGCGTAGAATACATTTGAAATCTTAGGAAGAAAAAGGCACCTCTAAACTAGTAGAAAATAGAAACGTAAAATAAAGAATAGAGAGAATAAAAGAAAAATCGTCAAGTTCTTTTTGTTTAGGTAATTATAGGTTTGTAGGTCTTTTTGAAACGATACGCCATGCTAGATAATTAAATAACGGAGAATGAGATATTCTGCTATCCTCTTCAGATTCATTACCTGTAACACTTCATGCGCGCAGAAGCATTTGAAACTCAACCCACTATATTATTGCACAATTATCCTGAGTGGCACTATTAAAAACAGTCGATAAATCGTGAAAGAAACATCTCATACAGATTTTCGACGGGTCATTCTTTATATAATATATGAAACATGGAAACTTTTTGTTATATCTCGTTAGAATCAGGTTTCCACTGCTGTAGTAGTGAACTTTGTATAGTTAAACGATGACATAATAAATAGCTGAATGTGCATATTATTTTGTTTCCAATTCGTCACGCTGGCCGCGAAATAAAACTTGCGGAATTGATTATGAATGGTTGGGAAAGAGGAAAATTATTTATAGTCGGTGAGAGAAAGTTGCGGGTTCTGACAAACAGATGCTTGTGTATGTATGTAAAATTTTCTTCCGTATTGAGAACCGCTTCGTTGCAAACGGAACATGGATATTAATCATGCGAAATACTGTTTAAAAGTAATTATGAAGAATATAAAAGCAGGAACTGCTAGAAACGATTAGCAAGTAAAAAGTATCATTGTGCACTTTTTACAGCATTGTTCAGTGTTTGTTAACAAACTCATACTCGATATGAGAAAAATGATGATTTTACAGAAGGACAAAAATATTTTCTTTTTAATTCTTGTTCGTCTATTTTGTACACTTATTCCGCAATGATTTTCTACGTTTTAACATTATTTAAATAACGAAAGAATTATTTAATAGTAAATCTACGTAGCTGTGAAAACAAAATTGTTCGGCGTGTTAGTTTACCATAAATTTGCATAGTTTGAATCCGTAAGAGAAGAGCGAAGCAATTGCAAGCGAATTTTCTCCAGTCGCGTCCTCCGAATTCCTTAAATTGAAATTAACGAAAGAGAAAGATTCGAACGCCGCAGAACATTGTAATTCGTTTTCTTTCGTATCCCTGCTAACGAGAATACTAATCCGATCATTATGCAATGGTCACACGTACCGCTACCCTTAACTTAACTCTACTTCGTTTACAAAAACAACTTCTACATATTTAAGTGGAATTCTTGGCTATGCAGTGCTATTCTTTACTTTAATTTATTCCTGAATTTCTGTGATCCACTTTGCATGTATAATATGCTTAAGAGACCGTTATTGGCGTCCATTTTACATGCTACAAAATGAGAACGAAATATCACGCGAGATTTGATGAAAAGATAGAAGAAATACACTTTGATAGAAATTACGGCGGATCTGAATCGCTGAATAAGTGATATTGACCCACATTCGCACGGAAAGGACCAGAAGCAAGATTCCTTGCGTTTAAAGGGGTTAAGACTTGTGTGCCTTGCTGTTATCTTGGCCGAATGAACTGATTAAAAAAGACCACGTCGCAGTTGAGCAGTTTTTCGAAAAAAGAAAGCCTATAACCTATGGCGTATTCTTTGATCAAATAGTCGAATTATTAAAAAATATGCATTTGTTTCGTAAATATAAAAAGAACAAGGTTCTTTAAATGCTATTACAGTCATCGATTTAAACTTACCTAATACTAAACATATATTAGGTTGTCGGAAAAGTTTCTTCCGTTTTATAAGATGATAATGGATGAACAACAATTTCTGTTTTATATTATTTTATTGAATTAGGTGTCTATTTCGTTATATTTCTATTATTATGTTCGTGCATAATTCAAAAAACTAATATAAAACGAAAAAACATTGCGCGTCCATTCTAAGAAACTTCTCGAACAATCTGATAGAATTAAAACTTGCAACGCAATTTGCTCGGTTCATTTCGTCTTATGGATCCTTTTCCCAAAAAAAATCTTCCATTTATCCTTCGCTTCGTTTCTTCATTTCATGATCTTTCACGAGTCTATACAGTACACACACGAGCTAGATACCAAAATTATTCAAACTTACACTACTTGCAATTAGAAAAATATCCCTTTATAAACATATAATATAAACGACAAACGGGAGCTAAGTATCCTTAATACACATCTATAATCTTCAATGAAAGAAGAAAAATTTAGCGATGAGTAACAACGAGCAGAAAATGCAGTAATACATTCCATGCTTCCATCAGCGTACCTAAAGCGATTCAACGGTACATGTACATAAGTGTACTCGGTTACAAACATCTGGTTGAAAGCCTCGTTTGAAATTCCCACTTTTCGCGAGATTATCATTCGCAGAGATCCAAACGCGTTACTCGCGCTCCCCCATTAGATTGTTCTCTCTTCAGGCTGGAAGACGGTGCGTGTAAAAGGGAATAAACTGTTTGAACCGGCACCGCGAGAGACCCGCGAGGGTATCGTCTGGTAGGGGAGCCGACTGGTCGAACGAGAGGGGGACAGGAACTTGCACCTGACTCGTACAAAGTTTTCTGCACTCAGTCAGTTCGCGGTTGGTCTCGATTCCGATCAGGGGCATCGGTTCCACACATTCACGATTCCGTCGTTAGTCTGCCGGCTGGGAATACTTGGTCTCTATTCACTTTCGTTTCGTCCCATTAAGATTTCGTTCGGTCACGCGCGCAACCAGCACGCATCGTTTGACTTTCCAGTGGTTCCGTTTTGGTGCGGGGCAATCGTCGTAAGAATGGGACGATCGGTCGACTTGATCGAACACGTCGACGCGACAGGCTATCGAAGTGTCTTTTGAGCTTCGATCGCTTCGGAAATTTCTGATCGTTCGATGCCTGTCTCGTATCAGTGTACCAAAGGGAAGCTCCATTGGCGGTGAATCGAGTTGTTTCGCGGAACAAGTGTGTAAAAGTCATTCCCATTGTCCAGTAGGTATGTAAGAAACTTGTCGATAGATAGAACGTTGGGGACAACGAGCACGCTAAGTACCTATTAGCCATCGTCAATTCCTTCGATTGCGCCAACAGCGAAACGAAGGAACGCAGACAGAGAAGTAGAGAAGAGAAACAGGTAGCGGGGAGAGTCGACGATTTCTCAATTAACTTATGGCAGAGAGAAAGAGAGAGAGAGAGAGAGGAGAAGAAGGAAAGAGAGTCTATGGCCTGTATGGTACCTTTTAAGTTCGATAACGGTAAATACAGATCCGAGCTGGAAGTAGCGGACTCGCATTCGCGCGCGCGATCGCACACCGCTACTCTCCTCATGATCTTCGCTTGAATTATCCTGCCGAAAGCATTTGCTCGGCCCGATCGTTCGATCATAAAGCCCCGTTCATTTGCTTAACGTCCTCTCACAACGCGACAAATCGAATGGCGTTTTAGTTTAACGATAGAAAGTCGCTGTTGTAACGGGATATTTTTCGGGCTGACTGATTACGTTCAGAGACGATGTTGCGTGGAAGATCTCATCGGTCATGCTTGAAATATGCCAGTCTGCGAATCCTGATAATAGGAGATTTCACGAGGAAAATCGTCGGAAGGAAACTGGCGACAAATGTGCCGATCAGAGCCACGCGAACTTTGCGTCGTTCGAGATGTTATGAAACTTTTATACGGCTTTCAATGAGGCAGTATAAAGGCTTGCAATGATATTAGGCGTTCTTATCTAACGAATAAAACGAGGTTTATGAGTTCTACCGATCGATCATCTTACATTTTTACATTCAATAATCACGACAATTTGTTCTTCCTTTATAATTTCTTTCATACGATAAGTTGACTCGAGGAAATTTACTCTTCTGGTTTAGTTGTGCCCTGTAATATAAGAATTGAACTATGGTAAAGTTTAACTATGTGACTGGTTGAATATTTTTCATCTCTGTTCATCCATTCGAGGGAAGGTTTTTCAAAGAAAGGTTGACCGATTTAAGTTGAATTCATTCCGTGTTTTCGTATATATGATAGTTATGTTTTTTTCTTATTTCACACAATTTTATCAAATCTTAGAAACGTTAGTCGTTGCTATTCCTTTGTAAATTACGTAGACACCTATGCCATGTTTTTAATTTATTCAGCATTCACCGATATTGTATCGCTTTCATTTGATTTCCACTTAATTTCTCTTTAACTAACAATGAGTTTGCCAAGTGGAATTAATTTGATGCGAGGGAAATTTTTTTGTTATTCCTTAATTACTAATACATTCAGATCAATTAAGAAAAGTTTTCAAAGATAAGCAGTCGACAATGTCTGTTCAAATTCTCCACGATATTAAACAATAGCTAATTTAAAGCACCGACATTTAATTAATAGCGAATAACGCTTTATTTACCATTATATTCCTTTATCTTCTTAAATATTACAGCCCTAATTTGTAAGAAGAAAGTTAGACGTATCCAGTTAAATGAAGCAATAAATTACTCTGCTTTTATAGGGCAATAGAAAATCTCGCATAAAAATATCCAATATTTACGAATATATTCCTTTTTCTAAATATTTTGCTCATCGAAGAATTTAGGTACCTGAAAAAATGGTAAATATGCGAGTGCAAGGTTATAAGGATAAGGGAGAAGGTGATAAAATTTCATGTTCCAATTCATCTTATTCGTTTCTTTGATTTTGACTCCACTAAAAGTGGCTATTTCTATTTGTCTTGGCTTCTTCCTGTCACTTAACTCGCCAAACTCGCTTGTTCTTTTTCTTTACCGCTCCTGTACGCGCCGAGTGACGAACAATCGTAGAATGGGTGTAGTTTTATTTGAAATATCATCTCTTTTATCGTTGTACACGAATTGCTCTCGATAATGTCGTTTAATTTTACCTATTCTCGGGTAGAAGATCATCTTGAATTATATAATCGTCGTCAAATTATTCCAACGTTTGCATAAGTTTCTCGAAATGGCAAGCTTCAGCCTCAATCTCGATGCATCTTCCAGTTCTAAGCTAATAAACAAGTTCCGCCACTACGCCGATGATTTATGACGTGAAATAACGAATTTCCAGCGACTTTGTTATGTAATAGCACTTCGTAGTCTTAAATTAGCCATAGATGACCACATAACAGTTTAAATTCTACTATAATTTTAGAATATCCAATCCTGTTTTGTATCATATTCCCCGTGAAAGTATAATTTATCGAGGCCAGTACAAATGCAACGTTGGACAAAATTTAGGAACTTCTCGAACTCTAAAAAAGCATTTCGCGTGTATAAATTTAATACAATGATCTTCGTTCTTCCGCGACTTTTGCGCCAAGTAATGATCATGCCAAGTCATGCGTTACATAAATAATTTGTAAAATACATTCCAATATTCAGATGAAACGTGTCTTGTCATTTTTCAGAATGATCATCTCGGTTTTGTTTAGCAGTAAAAATCAAATATATATATATATATATTCATATAAAAATTATATATCATGTATATTATTGAAAAATTGTGATTAGAAATGTGTAGAATCGAGAAAATGTCGAATATTTTACATCGAGCGAGAGAAACGACCGTCTTCAATGAAAATGATGAAACACCGGTCGACTATATGATAAAACGATCGAATCTTCGCGGAGTTCTGTCGCGAAGATGCAAGAAGAAGCGGCACATAGACAGTCTTCCCCTCTGTGTCCCTTTCTATCCATTTTGTTTCCCTTTCTCCACACTCCTGATACACTCCCCTCTGCCTCTTTCTCTCTCTTCGCCTCTCTCTTTGGCGACCATAAAACGCGCGTCCACTTTTACGCGGCTTTTACGGTACTTAGTCGCGGCTCGTTCTCCACGCAAGAGGAAGCTTCTCCGAGGTCCATTCCTGAACGTGTTCGAGTGCAGGAAACGTACGCCACGGTATCCAGGAGCGGCGGTGCTTGCCAATGACGGCTGCTGATTCGAGGAAAATGCCGGTGTTGATCGGCGCGGAAGAGGAAGACGGGATACGGAGCACCGGTTGCTGAAGCGAGTCCACGGAAAAGTCGCTTGGATTTTTGTATCGAGGTCGCGCGCACCCTGTCAGCGAAAGAATCATCGCCGCGATTATTTGGATTATTCGGACAGCAAGTGTCCATTCTAACTGGAATACTAATCGCCCCGCGAGTGTACGAGAAAATTGCGATCGCAGATTCAGTGACACTTTGAAAGCACTTGGTTCGATGGAAAGTCAACCAGTTGCAATTGAAGATTCGATAACATTTTGACGAACGGTGTCAATGACCTGGAATTGAAGATTCGGCCACACTTTGAAGATTCTTCCGCCAATTACACACGTGTAAATCGTTAAAAAACCTGTTTTGTTGTGTATATTTTCATACATTCGGAAAGAACATCGGCGAATTTCTTTCGTTAAACTATCGTTGTTTAGTCTGACGAGAGGATAAGGTGGAATTGAAAAAACTTTGGAAACATTTGAATCGACAAGAAAGCTGAGATAGTTGGCTTGACCAATGACATACGTATAACCGAATCGACGAGACTAGTTTCATATAGCTGCGAAAAGAAATTGACAAATTTTGTTTTAATTTCAAGACACAGCTACTTCGTCAAAATGTTAGAGAACGCAACCAGATGGCCAGGTAACGCGGGTTCGCGATTGGTGAAGGCTAGAAGCAGCCCAAATGTATCGAAAGCATCCCTATCGGTTCCTAGGAAGCAAGCAGTGCCCGATCAGAACAGATCGACTTGTACGAGCAAGCCTCCCCGAGTTACAAAAACCACGGCACCTCCTAGAACAACTGCCAAGATCGTCTCTAACGACCATGCGAGTGCTCGGACGGCTTTTTCCGCTGAATCGAAGACACGCGCTTCCTGTCCAAGCAAGTCTCGTCGATCGACACCAGACGGTCGGACAGAGGCAACGAAATGTTCATCAACGAGCGTGAAAAACGAGAAGAGGCAAGTGACGAGATCCATTAGCTCCTCGTCATCCTGTACGATCTTGGAGGATCGAACGCTTCTGAAAAAGGGTTTGTCGTATGCTCCAACGAAATTGCCGAAGAAACCGGAAGCTCTGAGGAAGAAGGCCGCTCTCGATCGTTCGGTTAGTTTAGGCTGCGTTTCAGTGGATATTCGCGGCGGCTCCGAGGAATCTTTCAGAATGAGCAGTTCCTTTAGTTCCGAATCGAATAGACAGATGATGGAGAAAGCGAGGAAGCAGGAAATTCCAAGAAGAAAATCAATCAACAGGTCTACCAGTTTGTGGAACGTGCAGGCTATTTCAAAGAACGATGTTCCGACCAGAAGAATGTTCGGAGTTTCGTCGAGGCCCAGCAAAATCCCTCTTCTGGCGCATCGGAATACGCGCGTGGGTCGATCTCTGGCCGATCTATCTCAGGTAGATCGAGCCGTGGAGCCGACAATGCAGCCGGTGCATTTCGACGACGTCGACCTCGATCGCTCGATGGACGAACGTATCTACGAAAATTGTCGCGAAGCGTTCAACTGCACGCCGACGCAGAAGCCAGCTCGAACGTACACCAGCAATTTGGAAGAACGCGTGGCGCGACTGATGGCAGAGCTGGACGACGATGTGGATGACGATGAACAGGCCCGAGCGACGATGGTCGCGTCTACCGACTGCGTGGACGCTGCTCCTCCTCGTAGAACCAATTCCGTCTACGAGGTACGGGAGATCGATGTTAAACGAAGCAACGAGTCGAGTGTTAAGCTTATTCAATCTGAGCAATATACCGCCACGGTGATAAGGATCGAAGGGAGTTCAGAGAGGAGGGATGATTCGATGAAAAAGGTAGAAAGTAACGAGAAGAATAACTTGCAGGAGACTAGGAACTCGATGAACGCGGTTAAAGGGCTGAGAAGTCGGGAGCACGAGAAGATCGATCGACAGGATGTCATCGAGGAGTCGAAGAAGAAGAAGGAGACGTCGAATATTCAGGAGTTGAGGAAGAACTGGGAGAAGCAAACGGTCAATGGATTGATCATCAAAGATGAGAAGAAGATGGATTTTGCGTCTGCTCTAGTTTGCGATACAGAACCACCGAAGACCGCTTGTCAGAGGAACAACGAGGCGAGACAGGAAGCGAAGAGCAAGCAATCGGTGGGCAAAAGAGCCAAGGAGATCGAGCATCTGGTGAATTTTTTCAACTGTAAGAACGCAGAAGCCACGAAAGAGGTGAAAGATCCGTGGATCAAGACTCGAGCCACGCCAGACACGACGACGATCGAACCGATGACCACGTTGAAGAAGAACGTCGATGTTAAGAGCATACACGACTATAATGGGTACACGTCTGATGGCAATTGTTCGGAAGACAGTGGTCACATGAGCAACGAGAACGAGGTTGAGTGGAAAGGTGAAACTCGAGATTTTGGGAAAGAGCAGTTTTTCGAGCAAAACGAGGTTCGCGGAATCGGTGTGTACGATGGTACGTCGATCGTGAGCAGGTTGGAGCCGGAAAACAAGCCGACGATGGTCGTTCGAAGCAGCGTATCGACTTCGAGCGGTGCCAGCAGCATCGACAGCTGTAAGGGGGAGAATACGAAAGTCACGGTGCACTCTGGTAAAGACCAGTGGAAAGCTTGCAGATCCTACAACGATGGACGACAGGTCCGTCGCTTAATTATTGGCCTTCTAAACCCATTAGATACCTAGTGAGAACGATCGCTAATTTGATCGAGCATCGATAATAATTCAGCTAGTGAGAAGTCTCCACTATCGTAAAGCATACGCACTAATACGAAGTGTATCCAGACGATTATTCGTCGATGAATTTGAAATCTTTCCTTAGTTTCAGCTTCGGATAGTTAGCTGCAAATTTATTGTCCGCTAGTAATATTCAGATTTCATTTATTTCTTATTTCCTATCGGTTTAGAAAATTTATCTCTTTCTGCGGTATTTTTACATTTCTACAAAACTCTGGATTTTTATTTTTAGCATACGATATCGCATATGTTATTTTTTTTTTTTTTTTAATTATTCGGTATGTTATATCGCGAGAAATAAAAATGTTGTCAGTCGTTTAAATTATGAAAGTTCATGTTCTACGAGTAATAACATTAAAAATGTTTTTACGAAATATCGATCATTACTAATGCATTAAATATTAATTAATAACGTTCCGCAATATATATGTGACAGCTAGGAGGTCAATTCATTAATCAAATACCGCGGAAAAACTCGAGCAATCCATCATTTCTTCTAATCTCATGATACAATTAAATCGTATTTTTGTCGCTACCAATCGATCAACTTTCCTGATAGAAAGTGCACTTGCAACTTTCAAGCCGAACTGCTCTCATACAAGGAGAACGGCTTGAAAATGATTTATGTTAAGCGCTGTGAGAATGTTTACAAACAGTCAGCAAGATAATATTTGAGATAATAAACGTTGATTGTAAGAGTCTAAATGGGTACAATTACGCTTGCTTCAAGCACTGACTACAGCCGCTACAGTAGAATCAGACCAGAGAAGTTTGTCGTCTTCTTGACGCTGAAAAATGTTCCAGCAAACTCTTAGAGACAAATTCCTATTTGCTTTCTTTTTTTATTTTTACTTCTTACGATTACATTTCGTTACCGTAATTTATAAAACCTTTTGAGATGTAGCAGTTAAAAAAGCAATGAAATATTCGTGCTTGGAAAATTAAAGGAATGATATAGTAAATTATATTAGCTTTTATTTTGTTCTCTTTCGTTAATTCTGAATATTACAACAATCGAAAAAGTGTACGAAGAAATAATCGAATAAATAAAGTAATTGAACGATTACTAAGAAAGCAGAGACTAGGCTTAGAGCAATAGATTTTTCCATATATCAACATGGCATTTTATTGTTTAATTACGTCTGAGAGAGAGTACATTTTACCATAATGTACTTCACGCGGTATGTAATCGTGAAAATCGTGTCAGGGATATCCTCGTTCCTTTTTCTATTCTATTCTTTTTCTCGTGAGTTCTAGTACATAAGTACATACCAACTGCATCAGCGCAATTTTAATGAATTCCAATGAAATGTGGTACTTGACTCGTGCATTCTGCAAATTTCTACCTCCGATCAAATTGTTCATTTATTATCGTGAACCTTAATATTTGCATAAATCAAATATTCATGTTTGTCATTTGCATAGCTTGACTTTTTACTGTTCAAAATTTACTTAATTTGCAAAAATAAATAAAAAAAAAAAAGAAGGAAAGGAGAAGATAGAAATGTGGAAAGAAATGATTTTTTAAAAATATATCGGTAGAATTATGTTAATTGCTAAGGGATTCTAATTACAAATTACACTGCGGTGAAAAATATTGAATACGTGTTAATCTCTCGGTTTCTTTTTGATAGATATTTTTCAGATCAGGTACTCTGGAGCGACTGGAGGCTCAGAGAGACGAGAAGCTAACTGGACACATTATTCTTCTTCAAGCAAGATGCAGGGGTTATCTGGCACGTCGTAAACTCAACATTTTGAAAGTATGCCATGACATCTTGAGTTTGTAAAAGTGCACCTTCACTTGTCAGACCGTACAGTAGTTTTCACTCGTCCCAAGAAATTTCAAAGTGGCTTCTTTAGTATTTCCGTAATGCCTTAACGAATCACCTTTTTCCCCCTTGTTTAACCGATCGGTTTCTTTCAATGTGAAGAGTTTTGTTTACTTCAGTTAGACAGCATCCGTCAGTCTCGATAGGGTTTTATTTATATTAGACACGTTTTACTTGCTTTATAAAACGAAACGAAAAGGAAACTGTAAAAAGATGTATGGAACTTTCATGGGATAATGATCGCAAGTTCCACATTCTCAGCGATAATTCCGACGCGTATTTAATAGAACGTCCGCATTATTTAATCTACACACAATATCGCACTTATTGTTCTTTCGTTTATTAATTAGGAATTCCAAATTAACTCGCCTTATCAAAGTTCCCCATCAAATTTCACCATGAAAATACAACGTTGAACATTCAAATTAGATTGCTTTATTAATGCGTACGATTAAGGAAAATTAAACCCGAAAGATGGCGATTGATTTAATTAATTGGTGAAATTAATCATCAATTCTTCATAATTACAAATATTAACACTTTACCGACCGATAGTCGATTAATCGGTTTTTTGTCGCCGACGCTTACCGACCGATAGCCTATTAATCAGGTTTTTGTCGCCGATGCTTACCGATCGATAGCCTATTAATCGGCTTTTTGTCGCCGACAATCTTTCTTATTATTTGAGCAGTAATTTGTCATTTAGTACTAAGGTACCACCTTGCTCGGTTGCGTTGCTCTGTAAGCTCGCACAGTTTTATACCAATTTGAAAAACTTACCGTTCGCGACGAACCAAAAGAATGGTATCGAAGAGCCTAAACCGAAACAGAGTGGTTGTATCGCTAGCGGTCGGTAAAGTGTTAATCGTTGATACGATGGCAGATTTAATAAAAATTTACTCGCGGTTAATAACGAAGTAATTGCGTTAAATATTACCCAACATTGCGAAAACTAGTATACCATGTAACAATTAAAAAAAAATCGTTACGATGTTTACGTATTACATCCTTTCAGCTGCAAGATCTTGCGGTTAGATGCATACAGAGGAACGTTAGGAAGTGGATGTCCGTAAGAGAATGGCCCTGGTGGAGGTTATACGTGAAAGTTGCACCTTTATTGAACGTTCATAGAACAGAGGATCAATTGAAGGCGAAGACGGTGAGGATATGCCTTCTATTTTTACGTGTTGATCATTTTCCATCGTTACATGTGCAAGAGAGACGTTGAACGGTCCATAATACTCTATAGTTTTCATAATACGAAATGAAAGTACATTTTTTTTTAAAAGAAGGTTACAAATTGTTTCAGTTTTTAAGATCACTGTTTATAAAAAGACGATCTCGTTGATATTGGACCGATGAAATTAACGAGTATGTAATTGTGTCTCTTTGAACAGGAGGAGCTCGAGACTCTGAGAGCAAAGGTCGAAAGATTGGAGCAGGAGCGGAATCATTTGAAACACGATAATGATAGATTGGAGGCTAAGGTATGACCAAAGATTGTATACTTTTTATTTCGTTTTGCCATCTCTTAATTTTCTTTCTACTTTTTTTTACTAGAAACAATTTTTTTACGAACTTCTAATTCACGAAAGAATCTTGTTTGATTAAAATTCTTAATATGGTATTCAACGTTTAACTTTCAACATCAGAGGAAGATTAGGAATTTGAACGCTAACGACAAAGGCCTGTAACTCGTATCTCTCGTATCTACCTGTATTTTATACGAGAAAATCTTTTTTTAATGAGACACGAAAACGATGTATCGTTTACTACAACTGACAAAGCGGAGTAGAATGGAAGATCTGCTCAAACGATTATCCTTTCTGTAACTTAAGAAGGTTCGCTTAGATCATTTACCTACTTGATCGTACTAATGCAACTTCATCAAGTGTACCGTAGCAAATCGACACTCGACTAGAATTCGCATATTCAGAAGTACGAGGAAAGTTTATTAAGTAGCGTCGTTTGTCCGAGCACTTGTATCGTGCAATTGGGTTAACTGCGTGAGACGAAGCGTGCCGCTCTCGGCGCTCGTTTATCGCGTTATGAATCTGATCAGCGGAGCATCGCGCGAAGTACCGACCTCCGCCGCGCGTTGCTTTGCGCTCAAATAAAAGTTCCAGTGACCGACATTTCCTGCCTACTGGCCTGGTGTCGTATGAAAATTCCCCTCACGACCTTGGCATTGCTGTGTACTCCACGCCACCAGTCACCTGCGATGGTCGTTGCCGGTATTGTTCCGAGATTTCTAACCGGTTTCGTTTCGCTCGTTCGACCTTTCGATCCGCCGCCACTGGACTATTTCAGCCGATCTATCGAACGATTTTCTACTTCCTGTCCGCCTCTGAGCTCGCCTCTTTTTGCTCTGTTTCCCTTGCCTCTCGTAGCGGTCCTCCGTCGACTTTTCTCGCGAAGACCTGCCGACAGATTTGGCTGCGATCCAAAATCATGGCCCGTGCTACCTACCGCGCTGCTCCTCGTCCGCTTTTCCATCTCGCTCGCACCCCGTCTCCCTTAGAATAACTCGGAGGTGACCGTCTCCACCAACAGACCACCGCCACCGGCCCGTGTATCGGCTGACCCAGGAAGAGTAGGCAGTTGCACCGCGACTCCTTCTCGATACGGGTGTCGACGTTGTTCGACTCGTTACGCAATTAAATGCTCGTGCCAGCCGATCCGATCAAATCGAAGCAGAAGACCCCGATCCACTAACGAACCTTACTATAGCAACCATGCAATTCGATCGCTGCTGGGCCGTATCTCGCGCGATTGTCTGTTGCTCTCGCTGCTGAAGATCCCGCGCGACCGGTTATTCCGCTGGACAAGGCGGTCGATATCGATCAAAGTATCGTAAACAAAATTCTCTGACAGTCTGATCATCGATCTTATGAAACTGCACGAAGAATAGGAAACGTTCTCCGAGATTAAGGACGATGGTCCCATATGGCAAGAAATATCTTCCTTCTTACTATAACGAATTATAGTGTTGCACAAGTGTCTTGGAAAATTATGCTGTCGACACGAGATCAAAATTGAGTTGATTCAGGATAACATCACCAGGATGCCGTCACTGCCGACCACATACTCTGGCGCGATATCGCCCGTTTCGAACAGCTCGCAGACCTTCGAAGAGCCATTGACCGGTAAAATGATGACCGACAGAGTCAGCGATTCGGATGATACGATTACCGAGAATTCAGCAAGACCTATAGAACCGATGATATTTGCGAAGAGACCACCGTTGCCACCTTTTAGAAGACCAGCCAACAGATTGCACGCGTTAGCCACGACAAGAAGTCCATCGCCATGTAGCCTTTCATCTAGTCTGTCTTGTCGCTCGAGGTCAATGTCTGTGATGTCCTCGAGGCCTCGAACAAGCCTCGATTCACCAACCTTCTCTACTCCACCAAGAAGGATGTTTCCTATAGAAAGCAGGTCTTGTTTGGATTTAGAAGACGTGTCTGTAAAAGAACAGGCTCCTGTAGTATTCGACGCTAGTTTAAATTTCGTGTTAGGCTGCGACAAGCAAAAGATAAGGCAGTCTTTTAGGCCAACAGCTTCTCACATGGAACCTTCGACAGCATCTTCGTATTTGTCATCCAAGATCTCGCAGTTTTTGAAAAGAACCGATCATATAATGGACGAGTGGCGAAGTCTGGGTCACAGAGATGACGCGGACAACGATTTAAATCTGCCGTCAATGAGTCGAGGTTACGAGAGACGCGGCATGGGTAGAAGCCAGAGCGCCACGAACATCATGATACGCGGTTATCAGTATTACAGCAGGTCGAATAGCATCGGGAAAAGTTCCAGGCGTTCCCTTTCCCGCGCCTCGGAAGACAGGACGATCTCCGACGGTGCCGGTCAGGAGGTATATTGCCTGTTTTGTATGCATTTGGAAAGTTCGTTTCGTTTCGTTGCTTTGCTCTGCAGTTCTAGCTTTATTATTCATTGGTGATGTAAATTAATTCCGTCTCCGTCTTTCCGATCAAACTTCGCAATTTATTTATGGCTCGCGTTAGGTCCTGTTATGTTCTCGAACTTCGGTCCTCCTTTCCATCTGGCGTTAGATCCTATCGTGAAAAGAAACCACGATGATATAAATCCGCTGGTTTACGATTTATCTTATGGAATACTATACATAGCTTGGACCTAACGATTTTCGATTCCACGAATTGGAACAAAATTTGAACGAACAATTCATTTTGGATGCAATTCTTGTTCTGTGATAGTTGGATCATTGTCTGTCACGAGCTATACTCGTGTAATACACATTATACTGTGTACAATTAATTTGATATATATATATACTATAGTATTTTTTTCGTTCCTGGTTTTTCTAAACCTCGTATGTATCACGTAAATAACGCAGAAAGTAGAATAAGTAAAGAAAAAAAAAAAAAACAAAACAATGGAAACTTCAAAATCAGATTAGGCAGATCAATTTTCTAAGTTGTTCTCCTTCACAACTCACGCGTAACGGATCAAGAGTGCCAGCTTTTCTAAACACTCTGCCTAGTACGTTCTTTATAAACATCTGGACACACGTTCGAACTCTCGTTTCCTTCGAATTGAACAGACACGAAGTCGGCAGAGCGTCTGACATAAAAGAAACGCCATTCAATCGCTTTTAGAGAAATAACACTATGCTGATCTGTGTTGAACCAGCCATCGGTACGCTATTACGTTCGCTTGTGTTTTCGGGTAACATTAGCTTTTGATACTATATTTAATAGGCAGCTCGGAAAATACGCCTCTAAATGTCACGTTAGTTTTAGAGCACAGGATGAAGTTGTAAATTCTGATGTGCGCCACTAGGAACCGTGTCATTTGATAAATGAAAGACTCTGAATCAGTGGTATATTGTTCGTGCTTTGATTTTGATGAACAAATGGACCAGTGAAGATCATCTTATTTAAATAGTGTCAAGTAAATGTTTTCGTTAGAATTGTTAGGATCAAGATGTGTATTTTCCTTTCTTAATGGGCCATAATAAATAATAAATGAATCGTCGACAGTGTATGTAAATTAATCCAATTAATGTTCATGATATTATCTGTACTACGCGATACTACATGTTGGTAGAGAGATTAAGAATATCCGTAAGCTAGAAGCGTTTGTAAATGAAACATAAATAACTTCTTATCTTGATTCTTATTGCAGCTGAGCGAAATGACTGCCGACTTTGCGGAAGAGCACTCAACATCGACGTTGGCGGCCGAAAGGATCGACGCTGAGACTTCGGAACGTCTACGACTGGAAAGAGAGCTGCAGGATGTGACCGAGGCGAACAAGAATCTGCAGCAAACGACTGAACGTTTGGAGATGGAACTTTTGTATGCGAGGGCCGCAGACTTAAACGGCGTAGTGTCCGATGCTGAAGATGGTGAAGACGGTGGCGTTTACAAGCAGAGATACGAACATGCTGTAAGGGAACTCGAGTTCACGAAGAGAAAAATGGCCCAGCAACATGAGGATGATCTTGAGCAGCTGGTTGGACTTAAGAAGCAATTGGAGAAGAAGGTAATTCGATCAAGACTTAATTTACACGAGTAACTAATAGAATAAGATAATAAAATCATACAAAGAAAGGATAAAATAAATATAAACAAATGTAATAAACTGGACAGCCTCGAAAACGAATACATTTTTTCTTCTTTTTCCAGCTTGTATCTACTTGTATGCTAAATTATTGGGTTTGAATACTAAATTATTACGATAAAGATTAAAACCAGAAAAGTAACCACGTGGGATGATGTTAAACGTAACATATTTTTGCGTTCCAGTTAGCTGATGCTTACGAAGAGGTCGAGGAACAACGTCAGGTTGTTGGACAATGGAAACGACGCGTGCAAAAACTGAATGGCGAGATGCACGACTTGAGACTACTGTTGGAAGAACAGACAGCTAGGAATAATCTTCTGGAAAAGAAACAGCGCAAGTACGTGCTACTTCAAACTTTCACGTCGTCTTTTTTTATTCGCTATTTCAATAGCGTTTCGCATTTGTTTCATCTTGGCTATGTAGAAAGTATTTTTGGAAACTTTTGCGTAAACGATACTGTACTAGTAGCGTAGATTCAGAGGATGTTCTAATTCTGTTATACTAGATTTAAGAGAAGATTTTTGAAGGTATTGAATCGAAAATGATCTTTCTCTAAATTAAAGTCGATTATTAAGTTAATATGGAATTATTTCTAACACAAATCAGTGTATCTTATATCTATTAAAGTTTCATCAAAATAGTTAAAATCGTTACGGTTTGTAATTTGATATAAAAGACACTTGAATTCATAATAGCACATTTTACGCAATTTCCTTTGGAAAACACGAATAGAATGAAATAAAATAAATAGTATCTTTCATACTTCAAGAAATCATCGCCTTGATTGTACTGATAAAATACGGTAACATAGATTGTTCACTTCTATAATTTTGGCTGAAAATTCTTGAAAGAACGATCGGTATATTCATTCACAAGAAAAAGTTTTTACTGGCGGCACAATTCTTGGTTACACGTTAAATTTGTCGAATTTCTACGCTATCGAGGGATGCTCTATTCTGATTTCGTTCGCGGCAACAAGTGTTTCTGGCAATTGTCCAGCTCGGTAATTTTGCGCGGCCAACATCAGCCACTGGTTGGAGGTTCGTTGGGTGCATAAACCGTGATTGACTGCTCCAAATATAGGTCTTGTGATCGCCCGGAAACTAGAATTTTGTCGCTACTATGGAAAAAAGATGTGCCATTCAGTCATGTTTCATGAATCAATTGTTACAATACTATATGTACATTAAAATTTAAATTGCATCTTTTCCCCTCCAATTTTCTTGGTCTTTTTTTCAATATTCAATACCTTTGTACCCTCGTTCTTCTATAAAAATTCCGACGATATATTCTATAAATATTCTTTTTTGAATTGTTTAGATTCGATTCAGAAACTCAGAATTTAATGAACGATCTACGGCAAGAGAAAGCGCAACGTGAAAGATTAGCTAGAGAAAAAGAAATCGCGATCGCGGAGAAGTTTACCATAGAACAGAACCTTAGTGTAAGTATATTAATCTAAAATATTTCTATTTATCGAATTTAATGCTTTTTTAATTCCACTCTTTGTTTCTTATTCGTAACTACATTCTCATGGCTTACTTTTCAACGTAGGACGCCAGATTGGAAATCGAATTGAAGGAAGAAAGATTGCGGACATTGGGACAAGAGCTTGAGGAATTAACATTTGGTGGCAAAACGGAGGAGGAAGTAGCACAGCTGAAGAAAGCGAAGCATGAGCTGGAGAAGAGAGTAAAGGATCAGGAAGAGGAGTTGGACGACTTAGCTGGCCAGGTGCAGTTGCTCGAGCAGGCGAAGTTAAGGCTCGAGATGAGCATCGAGCAACAACGCAAGGAAATACGCAAAGAGATGCAGCAGAGGGACGAGGAGTTAGAAGACGTACGTGGTAACGCTCTGAAAAAGGTGAAAGCTCTAGAGTCGCAGTTGGAGAACGAGCACGAAGAGAGGACGATATTGCTTCGAGAGAAGCATGAATTGGAACGTCGTTTGGTAGCTATCGAAGAACAGGATCGTGCTGAACGTGCGGCAGAAGCTGATACCATGCATAGGTATATTATGCGTTAAATGCGTTATGCGTTATGCTTGATTTTATAGTCGTATATGGGGAGACAGTAGATTCTTCGAAAAATATTTGACATGTCAATTCGTGAACTCTTTAATTTTATATTTTATACTTTATATTATATATTTTATAGGCTAAAAAGAGATTTGAAGAGAACCAAAGCATTGCTAAGAGACGCTCAAACGATGCTGGAGAGATCGAAAGGTGACTCGACGGGTAAAGCAGCTTTACGACAGCTGAAGAACCAGTTAGAAGATGCAGAATGCGCTAGAGCAGTTGCAGTTAAAGCGAAACAGGCACTGGAGCAAGAACTGAATGAGACGCAGGCTTCGTTGGAGGAAGCACTGCGGCAACGTTCCGAAGCAGAAGATCGTGCTAATGTAGCTAGTCGCGAACGAACTGAGCTACTGTCGCAATTGGAAGAAAATGAAGAAGAGTTGGCAGAAGTGTGTTTCGTATTTAATTCACAAATATTATCTATAGCGATATGTAATAAATAATTAACAATTAACAATTAATTCCAAAGGTTTTGAAGAAGTATCGGGCGGCTGTGCAGCAAGTGTCGGCGGAGCAGGGCCAGTTGCAGGAAGCGCAAGTGCAGATTGCTGCTCTGGAGGCAGAGAAATCTGCGTTGAAGGATCAACTTTCAGAGCTGACGCAACGGCTTGAATCCGTTGAGCAGCTTGGCGATCCCACTGCGAACAGTCTCGCTACTCGACGACTCGAGTTTCGTGCTAAGGAACTCGAAAGTAAGCTCGAATTGGAGCAAACGACAAGAGCGCGCTTGGAAGTAAGTTACTTCCCATTTGTTTAAATCAAGGGTTTGATATTTTGATGTTTTAAGAATTATTCATGACATTCTGAATTGTATTTCGTTATAGACTCAAATAGCTAGATTGAAAGAGAACGTAGAGAAACTACAAACTGAGACTGCGTTACTTCGAACAAAGGAACAGAGTGCCCAAGATGCCTCGAGAAGATTGCAAAGGTCGTTACGCGAAACAAGAGAAGAAGCCAGTTCGGCACTAGCGCGTGAACAAGAGTCCACGCGTGCTCGTCGCGAATTGGAAAAATCTCTTGAGGCTGCTGAAGCGGAGACCAAAGTCGCTAGAGACGATCTCAGGTTGGCGCTTCAACGAATTGATGATCTACAGAGCGCCATACAGGGTGAACTTGATTTAGATTGCAGCGAGGAAGGGACAACCGAAAACAGCGATAGGTATTTATTAATTGTTTAACTTATAATTAGTAATTAAGCCATGTAGTATTTTACTGTAATACATGATTAGTGAATTGTAAATACTTATGTATAAATGCTACATTTATACAATATATGTATAAAAATATACAAAAATCATATTTCGTATTTATAAATACCTTTCTCTTCTAGTGATTGATGCGAACAGTTGTCGGATCTCGAATCCGACGGAAGCAAAGATAAGGAACCTACTGATCAACGTATAGCTGAAAGAATTACTGACGAATCGCCGCTTGTTGAGTCATCGATGGATAATTGTTAATTCACAAGGCTGAAAGGAGAACAACAAAGACAGAAAATCAACAAAAATGATAACAAAAGAAAAATGAAAACATACTAGTTCAAAATCGCTAGACTTAGTTTCTTACTATTAACGTCGTCACCACTGTCGGTCACATTCAACATTAGCGACAGCGAATCAAAATTGAAGGATATCAATCAAATCACTAATTATATATATAAGGACCTTATCTCACGCTAGAGTAAAATTTTTAAACAAAAACTGAAGAGTAACGAGTGAAATCCATCGATTTGTACGATTACAGTTAGCATAATTTCACTCGTGACTCTTTTCTCAACATAATCGAAAAAATGACAAGCTCGTAGGTGGTGCTAATTTCAAATCCCAAAAAACGTGTTGATGTCGTGGCTATTTGTATTCTGCTTCTTACTACGTGTCTTTGGTGCTATATTATCCGACAGTAGATTTTGTCGACGGAGTACATTGTTGTTCCAGTCTTCCAAGGGGAAAAATCGAGCTTCTCGATGCAGAGATGTCGAGATGTAAAAACACGTCCATGTGCACAATTATCAATGCCTTTCCAACGGCCCAAAGTTCAAACGTGCAACGTATCATGGAAAACGAAATATCAAAGCCTTACTTCTTCAGAAAGCATTTTACGCTTTTTTAACACTTCGCTATACCTAGCCGATAACGTTGGCTATACAGTTTGTATTATAAAACGCGAGCTGCGCGCCGCGACTCAGTTTTTTGGTTTCTTATATAAGGATTCATATGTAACTTATTGCTTTGTAAAATGCAGATATCTTATTTAATTAGTTCGTGCGTTTTTACTTCTCCTTGTCTTCCAAATCCTCTTAGCTTATTGAAATATAATGGTGGACAAAAGAAAGGATAGCAAGAAAAGGAGCCAAATTAGTGTAATAAAATGTTATAATAATATTATGTGTGGACTCATCTTAATTAGAAAAGTTTTGAGCTTTATACTGAAATTTTTATTAACAAAAGGTACAAAAAAAGAAAAAACGTTTTCATAAGAACTTTGAGAACGAAATCGCGATTACTGTGACTGATGGTGGGTATCGCGAACGTTATCCTCACAAATAAATTTTTACTTTGAAATTTCTTGAATAAAATTTTTTTAAAAATTCGCAAGAATATTTAAAATTTATTATAGGACTTATAAAGCATTTACACTCAATTTGAAAGTTGATGTTAGAACAAATTATATGTTAAATTAATTAAATTAAATGTTACATATAATCTTATGTATTAATTCATTTTGTAATTTTAAAAGTTGCACAAGAAGTGGTGTAGTTATAGTGTACTGTATTTGTCAAAATAATCAGATATGGTGGCTATGAAGTATTATAATTTAGATAAAAAGTATTGCATCAATTTAACCTTTTTTCGCGCCCTCTGTGATGATAATCGAGGTTGAACTACATTTTACCAGAAACGAGTTGGGAGATCGCCGATGCAATGTTAAAAAAGTCAGCCAAAAAATGCGTGCTGAGAATGGGGGTCTCTAGCAGCCAACGGCCGAACTATACGCACATTTCTCAGACGATCAGTGAAGGGTAAGGAAGAAAAAACATAAAACTGAAATCAGAAAATAGATAAGAGTACGTGAGATTTAAAAAATAGTGATATAAAAAACAAAGATCGCAAAATAGCTTTCGAAAATTCCGAGGCACAACGTCATTTCCAAGAAACGCCGAAATCGTGCCACCTGATTGATACAAAATCGTTATTTTAGAAGATACATTTTTTGCTCTCGGATTTTCTCAGAAAATGTCATCGTTTCCAGGAATTTCAGAAAGTTTCAAATATCTCTAATGCTATTATATTGTCTTGATACTTACTATTTTTCTAGCAGTTTCAAAACACAGGAAGAAATGTACATATAGTTCGGTCGTTTGACCGCTAGAGGCGATAATTCGTGGAGCGTACTTTTTGGCTGAACTTTTCTCATTCACATCGGCGCCCTTCCTTACTCACCTCTGATTCTACATAAACGTCAATAAATTAAAGTATCTTGCATAATGTTCTTACAATAGTAATTTATGGATTTGAAACGACATTCAAAGTTTATTTGCTCATGTTTTTGTTAATCACTTCATAGACAAGTAGTAACATTAAAAAATAGGTATGTAATTTATAAATACTTTTAATAAGGAAGCACAGGTAGGATTTCGATAGTTATTTTAGTCATTGAACCGTAGTGACAATTGCAGTTGCAGAACTCTGTTTATGACGATTCATGTAATATAATCATTGTTTATTATAACATATTAATTGGTTTAGAGAGCTATTTAACTTCTCCATTCATAGCTTTCTAGGTTATAGTTGTTGATATTTTTATGTTCGATTTAAATGACTTCTAACGCATTTACTTTATTTACGAAATATATAAACAAATAAACCCTAATAAATTCACATAAATAAATGAATTTTATTATTATATCATACATTATCTAGTTATAACACTATTTACTTAATAAAAAATAACTGTTAATACGAAAAATATATAATATAAATAATTGTTTCAGGAATTATATATATATATTAAAATTTTAAAAATAATTTTATCAACATGATCTTGACATTTCTTTATATGATAGCAACATCAATCCAGTCAAGGAGGATTGTATTTTTAAAAAATCATTTACGTAATTTATTTCAAGGAGATACAACCACTTGCCCATCAATAATGTTTTATAATAAAAAACAAAGTTCAAATAAAGGTAATATATTAATATTTACATTTGGTAACATTATAAATTGTTAATAAATTATGCAGTTTTAATATAGTTTAAAGATTACCTACATTTCTAAACTATAAAATAAGATTATATAAATTATTAAATTTTTGGTATATAAATTTTTAGTATATCACTGGTTATTCATAATAGTTATCCAATTGTTTACCATTTATTTTTATTATATATCTTGATGTTACACATATATCTTGCATACATGTAAATGAAGATATCTTATTAAATAATACTGATATTGTTCATGTAAATCGTATTACAATTACTTTTTTAGAACTTTTTTAAAGACCGGTATAAAATAAAAAAATATTGACTCATATATATACATTCCTGATGTATTTGCATTAACTAGACATGCACCTTATATTATCTATTATTTTTATTAATTTAATATTTCCTTATATTAACTTATGTTATAAAAATATTACAATACTTTGAAAAATGATTACACAATGACTTTAAATCATTATACGAAAAAGCTGTAACAAATGTAGGAAAACCAAAAATGTACATGTATAGTGCAGAAAATATTTACAATGTTATAGTATCTGATTTGTACTTATTTCGTGCTTTTTATTTTGATTCAAAATAAAATTCTTAAAAACAATACTTTGCAAATGTGATATAAATTGTATAACTTTAAATTATATAAATATAGCTATCGAGTACTATTATATCATTTCATCTATGTTTTATAAGCATACAGTATTGAGATTTGTTAATTAATCTGTAGTCATTATACAATAAAAAGAATAACTAGGAAATTAGTAAGTAATAAAGTTTTTATATTAAACCATTGAGCTTTATATTATATCTTCTATATAAGTTTTATGTATATGCATATAAATAATGTATTGTTATTATATTAATATGATTTGTAGCGTTTTAAAAATGTTTTAGTTGTATTAAATAAGAGATATTATTTATTTTTGTTGCATAATTTTGTGGAATATAGTTTATAAATAAATCAGAAAGTTTTATACATACACATCGTCCATTATATTTTGTAGATGATAATAATTATTTCTTGCTTTCACTTTTTCAGACCTAGGTGTTAATTGAATATTGTATTTATATATGTATGTAAATTTATATTGTTGCACAAAACAAAACTTATGTACAAATATCATTTGCCTTTCGATTGATTTTGTAAGTTTATTATCTATTTAACATTACACACATATTATGTTATTATTATAATAATCACTAATATATAACAGTGTTTAGAACTAATAAAATCCTGCTAGTACTTGCATTTCCTTTTTGTGTTTTATTTGCATTCAGATGTGAATTGTTATGTATGCCACATTATGTAGCAAATTTATGTTGCGACACAATTAGTGATTCATTTTATGTTACATTTTATTTTTATTATAATACATATTTCATTTTGATCCAGACCCTTAATACATTTATATATATGCTACATGTACATGCATATATAATTTGAAAACGTACTAAAAGATTTTTCAGTATAATGGATAATGAAATATTTTTTATTATTTTAAGAATCAAATTCTCCTATGAATGATTGTGAAAATGATGAATTTATGACTTCTTGTCTATGTGTGAATAAACGTGATGCTAGACTAGAAGAATTACTATGGTACTATGATGATATGAGATTGTGCACTATATTTCCACAAGTATGCATCAAGCAATAATACCATAAATAGACTCTATTGTAGTTGGTTAAATATAATTAATCATTGGGTTAATTACTACTTTCACCAGCAAAAAGTTGACATCTCAAGTTGGTTAACGTATCAGTATGGAAAAACATTTTTTCCTTTGCATACAAATAATCGTAATGGAACTTTGTTACAATCAGAGTACAAACTTTATATTCTTGTTGAAGCTGATCTTAAAAGTTATAATCCTATTGCTGCAACACATGCTACTAAGGTACTATATCTATTTATTCTCCTCATTTTTTCCATTTTGAATGTGATTATTTTGTATGAAGGGAATATGATATTAGTAGTTTATTGTTTAAAAAATAAAGAGAATGAACATATTATTTGAAAGTTTGTGTCTATTGAAATGAATATAAATAGACATGATATTTTATGATCTGACTATCTAACAAAGCTTATGTAAATTTTTTACACGTAAAAACATTCCCACACTATATACGTATAAAAATGTTTATTTAAGAAGCTAGCACTGCGTTTAAATATGTTGTGTCTTTTAGGTCGAGGATTACGGTTTAATTATTACGTGGACGGCAAATAAAAATATTGATTTAATTATAGAGTCCGATTTAGATATGGTTGCAAAATTTCTTATTGCAGCAATGGAAGGTCAATGTTACATTAATAATGGCTTGTTATTGAAACGAATAGAAAGTATGTATAGATTTCAACCCTGTTTACTAAAATATCCGGATTATAATAGCTTTATATTTTTCCAGCTGTCCTGATATCAGGAAAGCCTTGTCTTTACAATAGTGATGTGTTGAATTCACCACCAACTAAAAGTAAGAATTTTATGTAATTAATACTGTTAATAGAAGTTTTACGAAATGTAAGAAATTTAAAATATAAAAATCGAAATTTTTTGGTGGATGAATTATCAGGCATTTGATATTGTTACTTTAATCTATTTTCAGTTGAAAGCATAAAGCATTTATCAGGGATTACTACATGTAGTTATTGTATGTACTTAGTTAATTTATCATTGTGGATAATAAGTCACAATCAAGCAATGTGATCTTAATTTATCTAAAATAATATATATACATGTAAATGTATAAGTGGAGGATAGAATTCATGATCATCAAGTCTGCCAGTAGGATTTCTGGCATACTGTTTTCTGCTTGTAGTAAAACTGAGAACAGCTTACTGCATTCAAGTTCATAATTTAAGGAATATGTAATCTTTACTAATGCTGCTTCAAAGTCTTTTATCTTCTTTTCTTAACCGCGAAGAAATATATTCTCATTATTTTAATATACCTGACGACTTTTGCAATCTTATACAACAATTCTTAATTATGTAATAGGTTTTCAAAAATAGGAAACAACTTGCTCTTAATTGAAAAATGGCAATGATTATCCAATAGGCTATGAATTTCTATATATCACGAATCAGATGAAACAAACCAAGATTGAAGAAGTTTTTCAATAGATAAGATGTACTTTTTTATTTAGGGATGGAATATTTCATAATACTCATATGACATATCTTTACAATCAATTCTCTATTTTGTCCATACTTGAATTAACACTTACATTCAGTTGTAAATATTGAGAAACAAATGCGCGATCTCTTATCCACGAATATGAAATGATTCACTCATTGTGTTTAATTATTTTAAACGTGGAGTTCGCTAAGTTAACGAAAGAACTGAATAATGCCAAAAAATTGTCGGTTTTTCACGTTATTGCTAATTCCACAAAAATCTATATTGCCGATTGTTCGGATTTTTGTTCATACGTTGCGAATGAATGATGAACTCGAGAGCGTTCTGATCGTTACAAAAAGAAATTGTACCTTATAATAGGAAAATATACCTATAAATGAGAAGGCATAAAATAAGTTTCGTATATATTTTTGTAAGAATTTATAGACAAAGAGGAATGGACAACGCATGCAGAAAAATTAAAATCATTAAGCGACACTGCCAAACTCGTATCCGAGAAGTGCAAACCATTTGAAGTTAAGGATCTTCCAGGTTTAATAGTATATCCAGAAAATGCTGTAACAGACGCAGAACTTGAACTGATGAAGCGTGTGGAGTCCAATGAAACGTTAGGTATAATAAAAAAGTTATTAAACACATGAACACAAATTGTACAAGTATTTTTCTAATATAATTCTCATGTATATAAGTTAAATGAATTTGTGTGTTATAGAGAGTGAAACTAGAAGTCAAGTTTCTACACCAGTTTCAGTAAACATTCCTCAACATGAGAATCAATTATCACAAGATGAAATACAAAAGATCACAAAAGATACCACTGAATTTCAAGGTGTTCCGCATTCTACTAGTAAATCACTTGATATGCTTGACAATTTGGATGTATCCAGTACTATAAGCACCAGACAAGTATCTTGCAGTGATATAAAAAGTACAAGTAAATCTTTTGAACCAAAGTCTTTTTATGATGCTAAGTATAGTAAATCCATAGCATCTACAAGCCCTTTTAAGTTAGTATTCTATACTAAAAAATAATTATTTAAAAGATTTAATCTTTCCTGAGTAAAAAAGGAAAGATTCAGAAATATTTGATAAATTCATTGAAATTTCCATGTTATAGGAATTCCATAGCGGAGATAACAAGAAAGTTATCAAAAACTAATGTAAAACCACCAAATGTCCTAATATATGCTGATAGTTTTATTGCACGTAACAATGTAAAAGGTGTTTTGGAAGAATCTCTTGACACAAATAAGTATGATTGTTTGTTTTATTATCTTTATGGAAAAATGTACAAAATCATCTTTATTTTAGTCATTTAGAATGGCATTAAACTTTTTAAGACATTAAAAACACGTCAAAAATATAAAATTTCTCAAGATCTTCGATATTTTACAAAATTTCTTACATTTGATATTAAAAGAAATTTTCTTTTAATATTAGGTACACCATTTACGCATTATCTCCAGAAGAAGCACGTAATGACGCTTGGGTAGAAAATGCAGCTTTAGTCGTCGTTTGTGGAAATGTTGGCAATGAGATTGGAAACCGAATCGTGGAGTATATTCTTCACGGTGGCAAGTTGCTCGCTTTGTGCTCCGACGTAATTCATATTTTACTTCCATCGTTTAAAACGGCAGAAGTACGAGAAAACGAACTGGTTCACTTTTCTTATGGGAAATGGAAGCATGTACGCATGATGCATCATATCTTCTGTTATCAAGCATCCCCTGTAAGAACGAGATTTTCACAGGATCATGAAGACGTAAAGTAAGATTTTTAGCTATATCTGTTTTTCGCACTTACAAGTTAAGGTATAAAGTTAAATTGTAAATGAAAAAAAAATACTACAGTTTATCTTTAACATTAATATTTATGTTTCATCTGAAAAAATTATTCTTATATGATTATAATTATATTTTTTGTTTCTAATGAAAAATAATCCTCCTGATTAATTATTTCCAAATTCAGTTCAAGACATTTCAGTATTTTTTACAGAGTATCTAGTGTGTCTCCGCCAGCGACAGTGAGCGTGAAAGATAAAAAGGGAAACTCTCATTCGTTTGATCTAAAGGTACTTGGAACGGAAGAAACTTGGCACACACCAAGTATTCTACTTGCCACCCTACTAGGAAGTGGCGGAAAGCTTGTTTTTTCTCAAATACATCTAGAAGTGGATCCAATGCAATATGAACTCGAGGAAAGTAAATTTAATGCTTTGAAAGAAAGTAACGCAACTAGACTGGAAATATTCAATGATTTATTAAAAACGCATCTTGAAATAGAAGTTCGTAGTACTGCAAAAGTAACTGCGCATATAACTTATACATCTGCTTTCTTTTTGGGACGACATGAGGTATGAAAAATAATTGTTATTTCGAAAGAAAATATTTATATATATTAGGTAAACTATTAACAATTATAATTATGACATCCTTTATTTAGGTGATTTTTGTTCTATACAAACTACGTTTGCACATAACGAAGCAATAAGGATTATTATTCTCAATATCTTTGACATTACCAAAATTAGGAAAAAATTTATTGAATAAAGCATGGTAGAAGGGGGCCTGTCAACATTACTACATAATGTTGTTAGATGCTGTTACTGTCATTTTGTATACAACGTCTTTCAACTTTGTTGAAAGAAATAGAAAATTGATATGTTCTGTGAATAATTTGCAGACTGACAACTGACTTCAATGACAGTGTGTAATAAGTAATTTTTCTCTTTCTGGTAACCACTAACAAAGATAATTCTGCAAATATAGTACATTCTTGTAAATATAATACTACTTACTAAAAGCGCTTGTAAAAACAAGTAATGCTATATAATAACTAGGGGTGGAATCAATTTCGATATGTTTACAAGTTTAAATCAATTTCAATATAGTCAAATCAAATTATTACTCATGAAAGTACGTACTACTTATAAAAGATTGAAACCTATCTTGTCTAGATTCGAATTTGCATGGTCAATAATCTGTGTTTTCCTTTTCTTGCAAGAACTCATAAAACTGTCCAATTTTATTTGCATTATATTTGATTCCATCTCTGATGGCTCCCTTTATACTATGAAACATTCTTCAATAAATTGTTCTATAACTACTATCACTTCAAAAACACTAAAGCTAGCGATTTCTGTCGATTCATGCTATACTTCTTGCTTTTGAATTAATTATGCTTCTGTCATGTTAAAGTTACTAATTTTTTGCGAATATTTTTGTGTAATTCGTATATTTAAAAGATTCGTAACTAAAAACAAAGAGACTAGTATTTACGTTTACTTTCTTTCATGTTGATAGTTGAAACTAGAAATGCTAGAAAGATTGAAGGATGTAATGACAGCAAACGATAGTTTAAAAATGCCAAAGCTGGAAATTCAGTTTTGTAGAAGCAGCACAGTTCCACGACCTGCTTCAGCTTTGTTTCTACCAATTAAGATTCATCAGTGTCCTGACAATTTCTCAACCGTAGAATATTTTGAGGTAATTTTTCTTTTAAATTATATCAGCTGTGATAAATTTGACTTCATTTTTTATTCAGTTTAATTGTATCCATTATTTTATTGACTTATCATACATACTTTTCGTGCTATAGAATTTATCTACCAAGGAATTAGGGCGTTTGGTTATATACGTTGATATAATGACATCATCAATGGATGTATTTAATGGTCATCAATTAGGACATGGTTTAGCTGTTATTGTCCGTCAGCAAACTCAAGGACGAGGTATGACAAGGATCTCTATTCAATAGATCGAAGACTTAGCTGCTATAATATTTAATTTAATATTTATATCTATAATAGAATTGTACGTGAACATAGTTTAAAGCATGTGCAACAACTTTCACTAACAGTTTTGGCTCTTTGTTCAATCGATTAAACCGATCATTATTATTAACAAATGTTACACAAGAATGGTGCAATGAACTTAGGCACAATTTACGTTCCATTGAATTGATTTATAAACCTTTATGCATGTAGAATAAAGTAAAAGTAAAGAGGAGCGTCCACAATTCCTTAGGATGTAAATTCGTACAGTTTTAGAATCATAGAATAAAGAGAGAAGCCAAAACATTCTTTAATCAATTAGTTATTACCAATTATTGATTTTTTTTATCATATAATGAATAAGTTTTGTATGAATTTTAAGGAAGGAGTAAAAATATTTGGCTCAGTCCAAAAGGTGCAGCACTATTTACGTTGCAACTTCATGTGCCTACTGATACCATACTTGGAAGACGAATCTCAATTTTGCAACATTTGGTTTCTGTTGCAATTATATCCGCATTTAAGTCTCTATCTGGATATGAAGTACTACATCATTAATAATCATTATTTATATTTATCATTATATATGTATATATGTATATATAATTAATTAATTATTAATTTTTAATTATAGGATATCGATTTAAGATTAAAATGGCCTAATGATATTTATGCTGGTAATAACGTTAAAATTGGTGGACTGATTGTAGAAACTCATGTCTTGTCAGATCTTAATATATGTAACGTTGGTAAGTATTATTATTGTCACGCGTAATTTAACATTTAATAAAATCACTTCTCCTTTTTTTTAAATAATTATCATTATTAGGAGTTGGAATAAATTTGTTCAATAAAGAACCTACATGTTGCATCAATGATATAGTTACTACATTTAACGAAATATATCAGAAAAAGTTAGAAATGGTATCATACGAACAATACTTTGCTATTGTATTCAATGAAATTGAAAGATGGTTAAATATCGTACAAAGTGGTAATATAGATGATTTTCTGGATGCATATTATACTTATTGGATGCACACGTAAGTTTTACTTACAATTCTTTTTAATTGCGTTTACTATCTGTGAATTTCATTATTGAGAAATATTGTTAATTAAAATATATTTTATGTTTCAACAGCGACACAAATGTGACGGTATTATCAGCATCTGGGGTGTCACAAAACGTTAAAATACTAGGTATAGACGATTACGGATATTTACGTGTACGAGGAGAAGATGGAACGATGTTTACCGTACATCCAGATGGTAATACGTTCGATTGTCTGAAAGGTCTTATAGCTCCGAAATAATCAGATTTAGAAGTAGAACTAACATGTCTGTTGAACGTGTTTAATAGTCGATTGTACACTGTTGTTCTTTTTTATTTTTATACATCTTGTATATATTTTAAATTATCATAAAAATGAATATCAATCAAAAAATGCTGATAAATTTAATTTATAATTTTTAGTTTTGTTATTTATCATTTGCCCATACAGCAAATGGAATATATATAATGTAAGCTACTTTATCCAAGTCCATATTTCTTGTTACGCGATTTGATGTCATATTTCCTGCTATGGAGAGAAAATAATAAACAAACATTGTTAACTAAAAATCAAATAGTTCTCTTTTTTCAGTATTTATTGGCTGACTATGAAGTGTTTCTTTTCATTTTACAAATGTATAATTGAGGTTACATTTATCTCGGTTGGCACCAGAATATAAAATTGTATTTGAAAAATGAGAAACCTTATTATAGCTCACTAGTCCACTTATTAATTTGTATTTCATTATTTCCTTGTATATTCTTCTTTCATATATACTATATATGTTATATATTCACTCTAAACATACAAACATACAACAAGTTGTATTCAGATATCAGAATTTTTTCTTAAAAACTACATAACATGTCGCGTGTGAATCATTATACGCATGGTTATTAATTAGTGTCTAAAACGTAAAAGTAAGAATAAATTGACCTTTGTTATCTGTACGTAACTACCTATCAGGTCACCATTGCATTCATTATTAGAAGAGAGTAATCAGATGTACTCGAATTTCAGTTATCTAATTATTATAATACATGTATATTTTTAATCGCTATAACAACTGTAATAAATTCCAAAGCACACTGAGAAGTGGATAAATTCTTTCTCTATCGATAAACCTTGAACAAGGTTCAGAATAATATTTGATTCTCATAACCGTTAGAATTATGTAACTTTTTCAAGTCTTACAATTGTTGCTTGTAGCTTTTATGAATATTACCTTTACGACAAAACGTTTTGGGCTCTATATTTTTCGTTGTCTACGCTTCTGCGACAATCAATTTTCCACTTAATCGCTATACATAAATTCGAAGTAAACATCTTTGATTGTTGATTGTTCTCTCATCTCGTTTGATTTCATTCAAAAAATTAAAAGAATTCCTTCCTATTTAATAATTTAACTTAACGATACAAAATAGATTTCCACTAACAAATTTCTTTAATATTATAGTAATAGTATTCAATTTAATTTATCAAGATAAAATATAATTTCCTTGACTCATTTATAGCTTTCGTCTTTCTGGTAATTTTTTTACAAATCATTAATAATTATTGAAATTAGTAATCTAAGTCAAGCAAAGATGTTTAACCGTTTCATCTCTCGCATAGTCTTCAGAGATATTTTTGTAATAAGCACATAATCAGACATCTTCAAGATACTACGAGAGTAATTAATAATTTTGTAAAAGATTATTTCATTACGCCCGCATTATCATATTAAAATGTCTTTTAAACCTTTAACGTGTGATCTAATTTTTTCAGATAACTTTCTGGAAAAATTTATAGTACGCAAAATTAACAAAAATACGTGTCTAATTTTTGTACAACGTTGATGTAATAACATACGATATATCTATAAATAAACATCTATGTAATTTAGTACTAACAATGCAATTAATATATATTAATATATATATATATTTAATAGAAATATTCAAGTGAGGATACGTGGCGTCTAATTTATTTAAAACGCTTCTCGTTTAAAAGTCATTTTATAATACAGTATATCCTATTTGTTCACGTAATTTCTCAGCGTTGTTGGCACATATTTAGTCAAAAATTCACGCTCATTTATTTTTCACGTACACATTTACACACGCACACGATCTACATATGTCTAATTTTTGTTCTTTATAGCTATTTGACTTTTTAATCGTCGGCAGTTATATATATTTGTAAAAGTACACATTTATTTACCGTATTGGACATTTCACTTCCAATATTAGTTTTATTGTACTATCTATGGTAATATTTATTTAAGAACTTTGGCATAATCAGAAAGATCAGATGTTGATGTCTCATTAAGAACTAATAACTTAACGAATATTTATTAACAGCATAAAAAGTTGTATAAAGAAAATATTCAACGTGAAGCATAATGATAAACGGAACATCCGAAAGTGACAATTTTTATAGATATCTATAACATAGATAATTATATAAAATTTATTTCAAGAATTAACAATATCTTCTAAATCATATTCTGATTTATGATTATCACATTTAGATGTTATGCGATATAACAGCGTAACAAACGGATCCAAAAGAATTCATTGTATTTTTAAATTATTTTCGTTTAAGTGAAAGAGATTCATTTACAATTAATAATATGACAGCAACAAAATCTTTGTATTTTTGCTCATTGAATTAAATATAGTAAGCGGAAAGAAATTGTTCCTGTTTTGATTTTTCTATACAGATCAACTAGAAGTACGTAGCAATTCGTTTCGTATTCACAGTTCACGAGTGTTGTTAAAAAGTGTCGGTACTTGGAATGAAATTCGTTGTTTGCGCGCGTTCAATGAAGACGAGAGGCTATCGTTTTTCGTACACGGATCAACAATTGCTTACATAGCAAGGGCTCCAAGTGCTCATGAACGTTTGTGCATAGCTATTGAAACCCTGGCTTCAGCAAGCATCAGCATTCGTGCGCGTCACGTGTCTGCGCCAACCGCTTAAGTGGTTCACAAACGTTTGCAAGCCACTTAAGAGAATGGTGGATATGTGTTAATAGTTTCGCGACTTCTGCGAAGAGAGTGCTCCAAATATTCTTTACCTAGCAACAGATTTCAGAAAAGTAAATTAACTTTTCACGGCTGATTTAGTTTCATACATATGTAGAAATTGTGGAGAACATATTTTTATTATTTTGTTTAGTGGGCACGACATCCGAATATGTTCAAAAATAGATAAAGTTTGAGTATCTTGTCAGAGACAATTGAGGAATGAAAAATTTAGATCTTTTCGGATGATATCAATGTAGCATTCAGCTTTACATTCCAATTTTCTTGAAGGAAGAAATGCGAAAACAGTGGCGATTTTCTTTATCATATACGATACCTCTTCTGTTAGTGATTCGTTAATTTGTCGCATACGTACTTCTGGAACAATCCGTAAGAAGATAAAATATTTGATAGTTTTATAAAATAGTTTGCAAATAAATGTGTACAATATATCTATTCTACTGATATTCTATCAAAATTGTAATCAAGACTTTATCCTCGTAAAGTAAATTAACATTGTATACATATAAAATAAGTATAAATATTTTGTACACGTGTTATCAACTTCGATTGAATGTCGTAATATATAGTACGAAATATTGCAATATTTATCCCTAAGAGATGTATAAGGAACTAACGAATCGAGATTATTATCCTTGTTCATCGAACAACGTAATATTAAGTAGTTCACCTAAGTAAATTGCATTTTAATTCGTGTCTGTAGCACTGATGGAAAATATCTCAATACGAATCTCTAATTCGAGATTTGAAATAATAAATTCTGCCAAAACAGCCAAGGCAAAAATGAACGACTGGAAGAACGTTGAATAAATTAGAATTAAAAGTTAGAAGAAATTGGAATTAAAATCTGCTAAAAAGCTATATAAAAGGTATTTGATTTTCTAAATGTTTTGAACAGTAATTTCGCACTTACATATATGTATGCACTTTATATCTAATTTGCCCTTGTGAGGACAAATGCGAGGCTAAAAAGACGTCTTGGCACCGTTAAATAATTTTTCGCATGTTAAAAAATGACAGTTTTTCGTTACCTTGACATTACATGTCGTGATTTACGATGAAAAATCGGAAAACGTCGGTGAATCGCTGTAGACGTGGAAAGTTTGATCTTCGCTTGGGAAAATGTTAGCTTCAGTTTTATAAGACTCCACTTTGTCGGAGATGCAACTGATCGTTCCCATGCGATTTTTACGTGCTGGATCGCCCGACTCAAAAAAATAGTTATAAAAATATAAATTAGAAAAGTTTACTCCTAGCGTACAAGCATTAATCAATATTTATTCGATCAAACTATTTAATTTCTCGATAACAGAGTGATATGCAAGTGAAGAAAATCAACTTTTATGAAATAAGGATCGGGAAAGTCTCTCTTACATTTCTTTTTAACAACGTTTGATCGAAAATTAGATTGGCATTTGTAAGACTTAGTGAAACATCGATCACCTGGTCGGAATCGCTGGAAATCGACTTCCGACTTCGATTTCGGCAATTTTCCGCGAACATCGAAGGACTGGAAATGTCTCTTGATTCTGACACTTCCTGGATAGTAGAGAGCTTACGGTCCTCTTCGTCATCGTCGTATATCTCCACGGTGGTCTCATGAATTCTGGCCTGACACTCTAGACAGGGAGGGATGTGTATGAGAGAGACCTAGCTAACCGAGGTCTCCTCGACAGACGGGCTCGCCAGTGCTTGTGTCTCACCGTTGGCATGTTTCACCTCGTCCTGGCTTGGACGTGATGCCGGTGGACTGCTCCGAGAACAGGAGGTCATGCTCTGCATTGTTTGACTACGACCGCCAGAAAATCGCATGCTGTATACTGCGCGGTTACCACTTTGAAGTCCACCCGTCTACAATAGTTTAACGAAACACTTAAGATCCGAAATATTATATTATAATATTACACCGAAAGTATAATTATTCTTATTAACTTAGAAATTATAACTTTGATTAGAATTACGTTGAATTATTCTTACGTTAAATTATTTGGCAGATCGAAAATATTTGAACAATATCCTAAATAAATGTATTTACGTAACAATATATTCACGGTTCTTTTACAGTGCTAATAAAATATTTCTGAAACTTGCGACTTCTATTCGTGTCGTAAATTCATCGAAATAGGTATAGATTCTTATGAAAGTTAAAGAATTATCACTTACAATGTTTTTAATATGAAACTGATGTAAGGATCACGTGAGGAGAGGTAGCAGAGATAGCAGTTTTATTTATTTGGAAATAAAAACGTGAAGCGCCATAAATTAATAAATTCCCAGCAGTTTATGTGTTCCTTTATTAAAGTAATTCGTCAAATCCAAATAAAATAAAAAACGCATAATACTTTGAACAGTAGAGTGCAGTGAACTAGTTCCTAAAACATATCTTTTTCCAATTGATTGTATTTAATATCACTCGTTAATAAGAAGAGCTACCTACTATTAGAGTAATCGTTTTGCTGCGATATGTTTTTTGTTAAATTTTGTATTACTCACATTAGCATGTCCAGGCCGAACATTTTTATATGGTTGAAAAAGTACCAAATATACTTTCGGAGTGAAAAGACAACCGAGAGCTACTGACGCAGAGATGTTGATGCACATGCACATGCTCGCGATTTGCACCTGTAAATTTATATTTACGTTCGTTTAATTCTTATTTCACCGAGAGCGGAATAACAATAAAGATAATAACAATCTTTCATATTTAAAATGTTCATCTACTTTAAAGTTTTTGAGCAAAGCTCTTGAAGTAAAATTACGAAGAATGTCACAAATTAATAACATATGGAAAGATGACTAAATATAAATACATTTATAATACAATTCATTTTGTATTTTCTTGCTGCATGCCTACAAAAAGGTTTTCTAATTTGTACTGTTATATGTATATACATATATGTACATATATAAATTACACATTAAACTGTTTTGAAACAATAAATTTAAAAAATCGTATCGAATTACCATTAATTGGTTCTCAGTTTGATACGCATAATCGCAAGATAATACGTGTCTCCTATGATTTTAGATACCGACCTTGTAGTCATTGTTTGAGCCAAAGTAGATGGGTACGAAAGCTAACCATACAATGCAAGTTGAATACATTGTAAAACCAATGTATTTCGCTTCGTTGAAATTCTCCGGTATCTTACGTGTTTTGAATGCGTACAAAGTGCACATGAGTATTAGAAACATATTGTAGACGAGGGACATCATCAATGAAAACGTGGAAACGCGGCATGTGAGTACCGCTGATAATGGATACGGATGAATTTCCGTGGTATCCGGTGGTTCAATGATTAGCCAGACGATAACACCAACTAATTGCACTGCGGTGATCCCTATAAAAACGGGAGTTACATAATACGATATCAAGAGGAAGAACAAGTTAATCATGCCGACTACGGTAAAAGCATCGCAACAACTTTGTAAAATTTTAGATTTTAAGCTTTTAATTTTGATGGAAAAGTAAAATTTCGATATTTTATCAAAATATCCAGGCATATCCTTCGAGAATTACAAACTCACCGATAGCGATTACAACTTGGCTCTTCGGAGACGTATAAGAAGGCCTTTTTATACTCTTAGTTCCTTGATTGAATATGCGTGATATACGATTTGTTTTAGTTAGTATCGCGCTATAACAGATGCTTAAGCACAAGCCAAGACCGATTCTCAGATATGTGCAATTCCATGTAGTTGGCTTGCTTAATATCACGAAACTCATGCCGTAACACGATAGAATCCCTACTAGCAACACGTAACATAACTCGCGTCCAGAAGCCATAATTACTGGAGTACGATTGAAACTGGAATGTAATTAGTCAATTAGTATCAATGAAATAGAATAAGAGGAAGATTCTTATTCCGAGGTAACAATTTTGGGAAAATACATTTTAGAATATTTAAATTCTTGAAATTATTAGTCGCGTATTTTTTACGTTAAAAACTGGGACAATTTGTAGGGTAGACTGTGAACATACCGAATGAAAACTATCGTTGTAAACAAAGTACTAAGTATGCCAATGGATGCAAATATCAATGGCACCAATGCCCACGGACTAGTCCATGGAATAACTTCTGCTGTTAGTTTGATGCAACTTGTTACTGTTTCATCCGGTGCATATCCTGGACCACAGCTGCGACAAGTGTCATTAAAAACGTAAGCGTCTTCGCGACATGCCACGCAACTCCAACAACAGGCTTCCTGGAAATATCGTTACGTTACAAAATATTATTTCTAAGAATACAAAGTTGAATAACCTTTATACATGAAAATTAAACTGTAGTAACTTTGTACACCAGATAGAAGGATATTAAATTAAATTATTTACTCGTATTATTCACCTGAAAATTGCGTACATGACCCAGCGGGCAATTATCGCTGCATAAACTTCGAGGGATGTGCATTTCTCCGGGTCCTGTTGCCCACCTTGTCATGTTAATATCAAGGTCCAACCTGAGAATAAGAATTGCAAAATTTCATTGCGTTTATTATCGAGATTTATATGAAATATCCTTCAAAACTTCCTTAAGATAGATTAGAGATATTTGGACGAGCAGCTGGATAGCTAATTTAATAAACTCGGATAAAAAATTGTTATAATTGTAATGCTTTACTTACTCCTCTTTCCATGTACCGATAAGAACATAATCAAAACGCCCGTCTTCTTTTCTTTGATACTGATATATATTATAAAATCCATACGCATCGCCATCGGATTTGAATTTAATTTCAGTACCTTGACGACCTGAATGTTATTTAAAGAAAGTGCAAATTAATTGTATGTACAGGTCTATCCACAAAAAATAATGTTTGATAGTGACACGAATTAAGGTGAAAGAATGATAAATAAATTTATTTATAAGATATCTGCGGATGTAAATTATCCAATTTCAAATTGTAAGTAGAATTGGAGAAAAACATTACGATCAAAGATTCTACGGAGGACCATAAAGACCATACTTACCGATAAAACTAACATTTCGAATATGTTGAAGAAGTTGTTGACCGTCTGGGGCTGGACGAAGATCTTCACACAAATAATGGTTAGTTCCAGCATTATTTATACATTCCTCGTTTATTAAATTATGAACACCATGCGCCATTGCGTAAACTGCATCAACTAAAATCAATCAAGCGTAGTGTTTTTGGTTTTTTGGAGGGAAAGGGGTGTAAATTTTGCAAGCGTTAGCTGCAGCTTATTCTCAAGAAGAGAGATAAACAAAAGTTAACAGATTACAAAAAAGTCATTTTATTTCCTATGTTCTTCTATTATTTAGATTATTCTTTTACTTATACTTTCCCTGTGAATACTTTCGTAATTAAATGGAATTGTTAATAGATGAAATTTAATTTCTATGCTCTCCTTCAGACTTGCTTAAATAATTTCATGAAGTCATATATAAATAATGGAGATATCTCTCACCGACAAATGGCACCAATCCTTCTTGCTCATAATCAATTAATTTCTCGTTACCAGTACAGGGTGTCATGCCAGCAGACAAATTTGCATTGAAGCTGCATTTGTGATGCTGAGACCAAAATTCTCGAAACCAAATATTTCGACAATTTACTATTTTTCCAGGCAATTTCTTGTGTGGCACATTACTTTCACTCTGACCATCACACTCATTATCCACTCTTGGTCGAAGGCTTAAATAATAGTCATCAAAATCTGAAAATAATAGTTATTTTAAAGCATTGAATGTATCTACGATATCTTTAAAACAGAGATTTAATTTGCTATATTACACAGCTTATTAAAATGTTAGTGTTAGGTTTAATATTGAAATTTACCGAGAAAAAATGAGGTTTCCACCGCACATGTTTAACAAAGCAAACAGGATCTCACATAAATAATTAATATCTTTAACTAAGATATTTTTCTTTGATCCTACTCATTAACCCAATTGATTTTGATCGCAGAAGTCTCGCTTTGCAATTAGCCAATTGAAGATACTTGTACTATCTCCCAAAGATACCTTACGAATCCTTTTTCTCTTACCTTTTTATCTTATCCAGAAACTTCAATTTTGCTCAGAGCATGGAGAATTTCAAACAAGCTGAAGTTTCTTTCTAATTGGATAATTATCAATCATTTTTTAGCCTCGTTTTCTCGCGTTTTACTCAGACGAATCTTTACTTTTTCAAAGTATTATATGGAAAACCCCATTATTGAACAAAGTTTGTAAAAATTTAAACAACACAATCGTCCAGAAGGGCGAATGGAACAAAAATGTTGAGATTCTTAGATTCGTCACTCGAAACTCGACCAAGTATTTGTAATCAATTTACCTTGAAGGGATGTTCTATAAGGCAAAATTGTGATTGCACCCTCTGCCGCGAATTCTTGATCTCTCACTGGATATACTTTAGCACCCCACGAATCGCTACCAATCCACATGAAATGGCCTGTACGATTAGCTCTAACAGCTGCCTGTAGAAGTTTCCTGCGAATAATAAAGAATTTCTTTTTGAATGAGAAACAGCAAATAATTCTTATCAATTAACATAGAGAAAACTGGCAGACAATTGAAATGTTTGTTACACGACGACACATTTTATATAGTTATTTCATATATATGTTACACACTTAGCAGCATCGAATTAACCCTTGACATCTTTAATGAAAGATATGGTTGATATTGGACCAGGTAATATCGTTGAAAGAAATGATTAATGACCTGCTTGGAAATGACGTGCAAAAACGATTGAGTGGAGTAAGGAGAGCAAAAAGCAGTCGATTTTTACCTTATGTTATCTTCATCGACGAATAAAACGACACCCCTGGCATTGTGTTTCGAACCGAGTCTTTCGACGATTTTATCGAAATCTTCGGCTTTCGCGTTTCTCAAAATCTTCTCGCTGACTGCTACGCAGATACTATACTCCGTCGACAATGAGGTAAAACTGGCAATACCCTGTACGGAATGGACGAGTAACAGTTAATCGAGGTGGTCGATTAAACGTTGGAACAATATGAAAAATGTTTTTACGAAGGGATTTTTTATTATTAGTCAGAAATGTTGTTAAAGTAGTTAGATTTATGGCACGAACTTTTGACAAGTCTATTGTTGAGAATGCATTAATTAAAACTTTTATAATCGACCATAAGAGCTAGATATTATATCGTGAGCGAGGAAAGTCAAAAAGTTCGAATTGATAGGATAAGGATTTAAGATGCGTTCAAAGAGATTCATAAGCTTCTTTAAATTTAGATCTATTAGTCTGTCACGACATAAACAATGGATGATATCCTGGGAAAATTAAAGTAAAATTTGTACGATATTGTGTTGCTTTGTGAAAAACACGTAAAGATCAATAATGTCATGGAAAAATTTGCATAAATATTCACCGTCTACTGATTAACGTAAAAAGTTGTATTCCTTATATAAAACGCGGGTTATTAAAATATTAATCCTGACGAGAAGCATAAACGATTACAAATGTACGATATATCATTACGGTACTTTCTATAACGGATCATTCCAAGTCATTATCCTGGAGGAAATAGAAGCGAAGATGAGTATAATTAGAGAAAAAAATGGAATTGTTGATACGCATGAAGAATGTACAAGTATTAATTACCTTCTCTCCGTAATCACCTTCAACTGCAACCGTAGATACGTATTTCCAACCGAGTTGATGAATGATTTCCACCATGGCTTGAGCTTGAAAATTATCTGGCGGCACTACCCTACTAAAATATTCGAAGCGACTTTTATCCGACAGTTCTGTGCTCGTTGATGCGTAGCTTATCTGTGGTATCTGAAACCGGTGCAATAATCATCTCTCTTTCCACGTTTCAACAAATTTTTTACGATATTAACGAACGAGTGTTACTACGTTTTGTAATAGAGGTATTTAAAACGTTAATAAAATCCATATCTTTTGACATGGAACACGCGAATAATCGAAATATATGAAAAGTTTGATCTTCCACATAAATGAAATTGAATATACAATTTTAGAAGGACATAGAAAATATATATTATCGTTTTCTCGAAGTTTGAACAGAAGAACTTTAAACAGTTTTCAACGTTGATAAGAAATGGTAGAAAGTTCGAAACGAGTAGTTTCTAATTTTTTCCACTGAATTGCTTCAAGAGCTATTAATTAACTTACTGGGTTCGCGTCAGCACTCGAAATAGAAGAACAAGAAACAAAACCGCGAACAACGCGCTGGATTTAAACGATCTAGCCTGACAAACAACGCTTAATTGAATTAACGCTCGGCAAATTGCGCTACAAAACTCGGCGCGATTTGATACTTTTTCTATAGCTGCGCACTTTGTTTGCGAGTTTTCAATGAAAACAGTAATCTGTTCGGCGATGCGTTACGAATGACGAAAATTCAAGATTACAACATTGTTACGCTATTTGTACAGAACATTTTTAACTGTTTATACCCTGACAGTGTTTCATAGTATCGCTCGGATTAAAATATTGCCAGAAACGAAATACTCTTGGCCCTCGACTAAGATTTATACGTATCATTTCTTTTAAGATCTCCGAGGTGCTATAAAGCTCAGTGGTACCAGCGCTCAGAGACACCATATTTAATTACAGGATGAGGAAGTACAGTAGCGGTGTCGTTTTTGTTCCTGCCAATTCATTTCGTTCGTTTTTCTTTCGGCAACTTGTATTCTTGCGCTCTTGATTAATCACTCTTATAATTGTTTTTCACAGGATAACGATGATTTCATACGTTCCATCTTTTCACGTACATCCGCCCTTTACAGTTATTTCGCCGATAATTTCAGTATCACGGGATAAATCAAAGCATGCGATATATTCGGAACAAGGGACGTCGAGAAATGATCGAACAGTTTGCAAACTGAGGGTCCATCCTTAAGATTCTGAAATTTCCATTGGAAACATTTTTTCACGCAGCTTTGAAGTTGGAATCTTTTGATATGTATGATTTTCTATGATGTAAATGCGTTCAAAACCGTGCAGGTGGAAGAAGCATGCGGAGTATGTGGGCGGACGGGTTGAACGGTATTAAAACGAATGGAAAAATGCAAAACGGATTTCACTGATTTATTCGAACATTTCTCTGTAAGCCTATATATGTAGTTGAATATCTGACTATAGTCTTGCACGTAATCGTTTAGCTTCGATCAGTCGAGGGAACAGGTATCGAAAGACAATAAATGATTTTGAACATTTGAATTTTACATATTTCTGGATAAAAAGTGGTAACGTGAAACGATGAAAAATCTGTCCGCTATTTTAACATATCTTTCCTACACCGATAGTAAACGTACGAATTTTTCACTTCGATGAGAATGATTTTTAACTACTGACCTTGAATAATCGCAGAATATTGGCTACCATAATGGAGACTACGCTAAACGAAGCTCCTATAACACCCGTGACAGGTTTATGGGGCACATACATCGGTGGTTTGTCATTTTCACATTTGTATTCCGATATATCCTGAAAACGAATAAAAGAGAAATCACGCGTGTTTGTATCGTGTCTATTCTACTCGTCGATCAGATTTGCTTATATCGATGCTTTGAATTAAAAACTGATATCGCATATATACGCATGTATATGTATATATTGTATAAATGGAAATCATTGAACGAACAGATTGTATCGAGTAGTTTATCGTTAATATCAGAATCGGTAGCTTATTGCACTTTGTACAAAAGAACTTCATTGGTTAACGTGAATGTTGATTTTGTATGCATAAAAATATCCATTCGAATTTTTGTTAAATCAAGTTGGCCATTTTGCGTCTTTTATTTCCACTAATTTCTCTTTTACAATTTTACATTCATTCTGCTTGTTCTACCGAAAAATATTGTGGAAATATACTACAACCATCTATTTTGCCTAACTAAGTCACTAAAATAAAAGCATAATTTTCAAACAAGGTTTCGCTTCATAGTTGCATAGATTTTTCAAAACAGATATAGAGATATTTTCAGAAAAATACGTACAAAATGTTCGCAGCGTGATTGAAAAACCAGTGATGTTTCATGCACAAACAAATCGCAAATACGTGTATGAAATCAAATTTTATCATACCTAGTTTTATACGAGGAGCTGAATGTTGGGAGTATATTAAATATACATACGTGCGATTCGCTAGAAGGCATGTATCGTTGCGTTTGTAAATGTAAATTTAATGAAATTCTCATTTTAATTTTTAATTTTCATAAAGTCTAATTACTAATCGTTGTTGCAACCGGAGCAGAAAATATGACGTCCAAGTAATTTAAAGCTTATTTCTAAGGTAGAGATACACAGCTATGAAACATTCAATTGATCCACTATGGTTATTGATTCGTTTACTAGTTTCTTTATCGACGATCTCTATTTAACATAAAATTATTATCTCGTGTTCTAAATAATAATCGATCGTTTATTAATAGATATAAATGTCCGGACGAAATTTATGTAAAATGAGGGATAGGTAATTGGAGCTCAGTTTGTCGTTGAAGAGTTGTTGGTTACGAGTCTGGTCAATGCTAGACTTATGCTACTTATACATAGTAGCAGCGTCCGTCATGCTTGAAACGGACGGGAGATGACAGAGTATCGATTCTAAATTTTCTACTTCGCGTCAGATACCAAAGAAATAGTGGTCTCTGCAAAGGTTATATCTGCATCAGTGCTATCGCCGCATCTAGGTATATAACGCCAAAGCAGGGAGTAGCAGATGCTCTTCCGAATCATTTCCACTTCACTAAGAATACTAAATGACACCGCGTAAAATGTTCTCCACCATCTTCCATGTTGTTTTGCAGAGTAAATTAAAGAAAGATGTAGTCTTCTTCGAAGTTTCGTTGTAACTTAATCATTTTCCGACATGTAAATCACTCGTACTATGCATGTACATCTCTGTTGAAAAGTTTTGCAATAGTCATCGTATTAGTTTAAAAATAAGAAAATGTAAATAAAAGTTGAGAAAAATACGATTCAGAAATATGATTCAGTTTGAATCATCGTACGACAGAAAATTAATTAATGTATCGCTTAGTTTACCGAAAAATACATGTAATAACTTATTACGATAAGTAAGTTGATATGTAAGAGCAGTTGTAATTATATGAAATAATTCTTTGAGAAAAATTAATAGCCTGTAATATGTGTTTTCTTCCTACTACGTTATCATCAATCGATAGTCGATAACTTATTAAAATTCGTTAGAAGAGGTAATTTATTTAAGTAATTTTCAATCAAGTCTATCGATTGATTCTATTGCAAATGAATATTATTTTTAAATACGTAATATCCTATAAAATTTACTATACATGGAGCTTCGAGTGTTAAACGGACCGAAATTGATAAATCTGGTCTATTAATTTCTGGTGTTAGATGGGTAAAGATTAATCTACTGCCTTGAGGGTATACTTAAACTTGATAAGGTAATCTAAGAAGATACCTAATTTTGTATTATTTAAACATATATTTTACATACGCTTACGTTATTTTAAATATTTATCGAACAACTATGATTTTATTTTTTCTATCTTTCGTACCTTAGCTTGGCTTTATGGATAAATTCGTTGCATCTATTTAGAATTTACTTTTTTACTAAAAAGAAAGCGTACAGACAAAACACAAATATGTAATTCGTTATTATTCGTATTTTTTCAATTGGATATTTTTTAAAACATTTGCTTAGAAGTGGAAAGATTTCCTATCATAAATCCTACAGAAGAATACTCGAGATACTGCATCGTACAGAATTCAGATCTATCTGACATAATCATGGTTTCAACAAGTAGAAAATATGAATGAAAATGGTGAATTCACATATTCTGAAGACAAATCTGGCGATAAAGTCGCGCATAAAATGATTTCTCAAAAGGGAATATGCAATCGTGTAGGAAGAAGATTTGTAAGGAACATTACAGTTATTTTAACAGAGAGAAGAGTAAAAGGAAGAAATCTTCGAATAAAACTGTGTCTTACTAATTTGTTATGTTAAACGATATCTATCACGCGAAAGACGACGCATGAGTTGTCAAGTTAAGTAATGGTATTGCAGTGCTAAAGATTAGATACATCTCTGCTACAAATGTAAAATTTATGAGCTTAAAATGTCTTAATACTGTACATGTACTTACTTGATTCATGTAAGATCTGACGAATTCCATACTCTGATCAAGTGCATATGTATCACTGCTGCAGGAGTCGAGAATAAGCGCGCCTAACGTGGTGTTTGGCAATAACTCATCGTCTGAATTTATTTCATCGAGAACGTACAACATAGCCTCCAAACGTTGCATTCCTTTTTCTTCTTTCACTGCTCCGCATGGTGATTGACCGATGGAACCTGCCACCTATGAATAAAAATATGATTATGAATAAAATCCATGAAAAATATGATTGATTTCCAGTATATACTCGATAATCGTGTTCCCTTACACTTACTTTTTAAAGATAAATTTAACAAAAGCTGCTTATTGAATTGTATGCTACCGTATATCAAAAATATACAAGTCATACATCGCTTACATAAATAGATTTAAAAAATGTACACTCATGTGAAAACGTATCATAGAGTTGGAAATAATTCCGTTTCTACCTTTGCATTTTTGTGCATGTAAGTAGCGAATTATTAACGAGTTGAAAAATTCTTATGAAATCTTCGAATTTGTTTGTTTTTTCCCAGATTTATCCCGGCACATTTTTTTACTAATTTATTAATTACACGTTTATTTATTTCGGCTGGTTCGTTTGATAATATTCTTTAGTAAACAAGGGTATATTGATTTTACAGCGCTTGGCAATGTTTTTATCCAAGTGCTATAAATGCTCGAACCAGTTGTAGTCGGGATTTTGTGCTTACAGCGACGATAATTCTTTCCGTCGAAAAATTTCCTTGTAATTTTACGTTTATGCGTGAGATAATTGTTTCGTTAGAAAATAAATGGATCCCAGTGGTTCATTATTTTTTCTCAGCGGACTGTTGTACATTTTTTCGTAGTAATTTTTTCATATCTCTGCCCGTGTTAATGTGTCTTCTATAAATTGTAAATCGTCTGCCGTAATTAACGAAATGCAGCCAGGTATTAGCACAGATCCACTTCAGTGTTTAACGGTCGCACTAATCACGATGATCTAAAAATCTCTGCCCATGTTTTTCATTGGCTAAAAATTTACGAATTTTGTAGAATAAAAAGAGTGTGAATGACATTTTTGGAAAAATTGTTCTTTCCCGTGGAAAACATTTACGAAAAATTTAAAGAAGCAAAATTGTACAAAATGCACTTATGTGGAAAGATATATAGAACTAATTGTTGGATTTGTTTCATTCCTACCGTGTACTCTAAATATCTTTAGTCGCTGAATCTGTTTAATCGTCCTTCTCAGAATCACTTGGTTTGCTATAAATGACTGTCCTTTTAGTGCTCGTTGTCATGCCTGGTGATATCCTATCTCTTTTACTCGCATACAAATTTATATCTCTTGGGTAAAAAGACGGAATTTAGGTTTCAATTATGTACAAGAGATTAAACAATTTTTTACCACCTCTTTGCTTTCGTATCATGCGATCCTATCGCACCATAATTCTCCGTGGGCGTGATCTTAGACGGTTTTCTGCAGTTCCATTTCGTTTCAGATGATTTACTATGTTCGGAAAGCTTCCTGCGAAGATATTAAAATCTGACGCGATTTTTCCAAGCGTGTCTTCTTTTATCCGCCTATTAAATATACCTAAGTGATCTTTTATGTAGGCATAACTTCACAAACTTTCCACTCTTTAAATTCACAGTTCCCTTTAAATGCGAAAGTATAGATTTGAGAATCGGCGCTGTAAAATAAAGCAAATGTTCGAGCGATTCTTATTCTATTTATTTTATCGTATGTGCTTTCTCTGGCAAGACGGAAAATAAGAAAAATAAAATACTAAAATTACTCGGCAGAAAACTGTCGCCCTTGGTATCATTTATGCAGCAATCGAGTCAACTCGAGCACCTATCTTCCACATAATACAAGGTGTTCCATGTTTTGGAAATTTTACCAGTATGTAAAGCTTCATTAAGTAGTTATAATAAAAATACGAAATACAGAAAGAATAATATAAATTTTGGTGACACGTTATCAAGGGAAACGAATCTTTCTTAAAAATTATAAAATTCAATCTATGGTTTCAGGGAAAGAAAACAAGTTAAGAAGAAAGAAAAAAAGAGGAATATATCAAAGGAATATGGATACGTGTGGTGAATTGATACAAAGAGATAATTGATTCATTAAGATGAATTGGAATCAAAATGAACTTAAAGTATTAAAATTAATAAAGTATTAAAATTCATATCTTGAAATGAAATATACCAATTTACCATAACTTTTTAATGAAGTTTCAAACGATCTATATTTATATAACGTTTTTGTCTCAGTTATACTCATAGAATATCCAAAAAAAATTTGGCCTCGGAAAGCTTAGAGCACCACGTATACTCTAACACCTGCACGCTTCTTCTGTTTCTATTTCATTCTGCCTTTAATCCCATTCAAGTAAACTACGCAGACATTTTCAGGACACATTCGATCAGGTTGTTGTCTTACGGACTAAGGATACATAAGAACCTGAATCAGAGTACTACGCTACTAGCTCTGGATATATGTCATGGCGTAATTCCAATTGTTAACGTGTGTGTACATTGTACATCGTAAACAATTAGCTGCATCTAAAAGAGAATGTACTTGATGAACCCTATAAGTTAGCAAAGTTTCGTTAAACATTGAGCGAGACAGTTGGACAGTTTTCCTCGTTACTTTGGATAACACAAAAGCTGTTACAACTCGTACATACTTACAAAGTGGAAGAATTACAGTCGCATATTCTCTTCTGTTATAATAACGTTGGAATAATTTGTTACTTGATATCAAAGAGAATATAAAATGTACTCCGTATCTCGCTAATCTTACAGACGTTTCTTCATAAGTACAATATAAAGTTCGTTATTTATGCGTTCATACAGCGTTAATAAATTTGTTGAAAATTTTTTTAAACTGCAAAACTATCAGAATCTTCGCGTAATTTTTAACATTTACAGTATTTCATTAATTATTCCAACAAATGGATTGTAAATAGAAAAAGAAATTCTTTCAAACGTCACTCTGAACGCATCTAATGTTACGAAGTTTCTCTTTGGGATCTGATGTTTGTTATCTTGCGATAAGTTCCATTTTCTTGCACAAATACGTTTGTCTATCAAGGAAAAACTGACCCTAGAAGATCGAATCGTCTATCTGACCTATTTTTAGTACGCGAAGAAAACTTAAATGCGCGCCTGTCGTGATTTATGTAGTAAGTACGTACATGTTTCTTTCTCTTGATATTGGGTCAGTCCATAAGTTCGTGCGCATTTCTGTACATTTGTGAAAAACACGTGATCCGTAAAAATCGCCTTACGAAGATGGAACTCAAAAGCCACCGTCAAGATGACAGAGAATTATACGTATAAACATATTGCAGATTGAAGACAAGCTTAACATCACATTTTCAATTATTCTGTTAGATTATAGTAATACGAATTTTGTGAACTAAATTGTTAAACGATTAATAAATTGTTATTGTAGTTATTATAAACAGTTGCTTCTACTTTATATAGTATACATAAAGTAATAATACAAAAATATATATATTCGTCCTTTTTTCATAACAAATACTATACATCGTTTTAAAAGTTACATCTCAGCTATTACTTCGATAAAAATGTATGGTGATCGACGATGATCCAGCGTTTTTGTTTTTTTTTTAATATGACAATTTCGTCAAATTACTCTTCTCTATGTATTATTAAAAGACAACGAATTGTAGGCATTGTATGACATTTATCTATGAAAGGAAAGCCCTAAATTACTAATGCTATAATAATATCTGTCGTATTAGCGTCAAATAAGAATCGTATAAAATGGAACAACCGGTAACATTTCGTGACTCGGTGCATTCACTTAAAGATTAAGTTAGGGAAGAAAAATGCATTTCACGTTCAACTCTCTGGAGCTTCTCTGAAACATGCCAGTTCTACCGATACGTTAGAAGCGAAAAAAGAAACAGAGTCCAATATTTCCGACTACATAAAAGGACCACGTGGAATAAAACGTTTCATCGATCAACATTATATGGCAAAGAGCACATTGCCTTGTCTCGTTAATTAATACCTTTTGCCAATTGTAGAGTAATTAAAGTAACTTTTGTTACGTGATATAGTGTGAGAGTGTATTAATATTAATTAAAATAACGCGATAATTAAAAGAGCACGAAATCTTTATCGAGATATTGTTGAATTTTTTAGCCGTTGTGACTTCGCGAAGAATAATCATACAATATGCGATTCGTGTGAATAAATTTTGGAAGCAATAAAACGGTGAAACAAATTTTAAATTAGCTCCTGACGGATCGTTATAAAGATCAGACTTTGACATTTACGTTCGTAATGATTTGGGTGGAGAAAAGGAATGTCCTGGCTCTACAGAGTAGCTTGACTCTGTAAAATTTTCGTGAGAAAAACCACCTTGACTTTCGTGTCGCTTGCTAGCGTGAAAGCATCTTCGAAGGAAATCAACTTATGGAGGTGAAAGTAGATACTTGCTCCTTTAAAACGTATCCAGGCGAATTATTGTATGATTTTTCTTCGCCAAGTTCTAGCAGTTCGACAATTTTTCGATCAAAAATACCACGACCCATTACCTTCTACGTCCGATGTCACAATTTTACAGAAATTTATAAGAAACGAATGTTGTGAATTATATAATAATTCATTCATAAAATAATATGAAAGGAAACGGTTGAAAAAGTTGATCGTTTACAACGTAGCATCTAAATGAATATCCCTCGCACTTCTTTTCTCCTTCTATTAATATTCAGCGCCATGCATTTTGAGTTTAAAAAACGTTAAAAAATTTGTTTCACGGAATACATATTCCTTTTCAATAATATCGTGCGCTGTTTCCTGTTCACTGAAACTTTTCAGCATTCGTGTTTCATTTGACACGACTCTCTTCTAAAAATTCTCAATTTTCCTCTGCAGAGATAATGCTGATTTCGATAATTAATAATGTAGTAATGTGTATTGTAAATGCGGCGAAGCTTTCACGTGTCCTGTGTAGCACTACAATAAGGCAAAACCCGTATTATTTTAGTGTTAATAATACAACAACAACATATATATAATTAAATTAATGGAACAAAGTAAAATGAATGCAATATGTGAGTATAGTAACAGAATTTGCTTGGACATTATTTTATAAGAAAAGAACCTATACATTCAGCATACATACGTAACTGTTTTACACGAAAATTCAGAGAAGCGACGTACGTATGATCTATTTTCACATTTATTCTTCTCTCTGTTTTAATGGAATGGAGAATTTTTCAAATGGGATGTTTAAATATTGAAACTAATAATTTATGTACGTCGATGCAAACGATGGAAATGTAGAAGCTATATAGTTCGATATTGGAATATGAAAACAAGGGTGTTTAAATTTCCAATAGAGATAATCCCCTTTGATGGGAGGAAATTTTTATTTCGTAGTAGAAAGTTAGCAGTTCATGTGTATAATACTTCAACCACTGTGTATTCAAAGTATCGAAGGTATCTTACACGCGAATAGACAATGCAAATTAAAGTAAAATAGATAAAACGTAAAAATTGATAAGGTTTGTTCATTTTAATGACTCCATTGTGTAAAAGAATTTATCAATACTGCCATCTTATAACTTGCAACTTGCAAAAGTTCGCTAATAATACTCTTTATTTCCGAAATATTCGTTTCGGAAGTGAAACTGTTACGTAATTTCTGAAGTTAGTCGAAGTTGGTAAGTGGCTTAATTCCTTTTCACCGAACTTAGTAATGAAATTTGGTGACACAATGAAGCTTCGAATACCGTAGAATTTTACATTCATACGCCAATTTCAGACCATTTGTTATCTATAGAAAATACAATAGAATTATACATACTTGTTCGTGCATAGGAAAGATTCCTCCGAGAATTACATCACCATTGATACGTATAAGCTTCGAACCATCCTCGTCGCGTCCCTTTCGGATGTGGCACTCGCTTATTATGATAAAATATAACATCCATGTTAAAATCTTGCCCACGCTCATCTTGTACGCGGCAGCTCCGATTCTTTCCTAGTATCTGCAACGTGAAATTGAAAAATTACTTTCTTCCATTGTAAATAATTAATTTCTGCGCAATTTATCTCAACACGCTCATACAAATTTGTTTACTTCGTTTTCGTGCATAGACTGCTATCCAAAGGTTTGATAAAAGCTGGACTTACATACATAATAAATAAATATTATATAATATTTGATAAATAGTAAAATAATCTCTTTGCGACTCTACGAAATCCAAAATTGGCGAATTGGTCTTTCTGGTCCTTCGAGTTTTATAGGCTACTATGGAATACTCGGTTTAGGAATTAGGATGCGACACAAGTACAAAATGACTAGATGTTAGAACTGTACTCATTCGTTGTAGTATCTTTGTAGAGTCATTCTGGGATAGTAGCTAGTATATACAATGCAGAATTCGTGGGGTTGTTGTTCCTGCGAGCTATGAGGATGTTTGAAAGCAGTTAGACCCCAGGTGTTCAGGCGTTTAATGGGACCGTTAATTGTTACGACGCGTCTCCAGGTTTATAATACTTTGATCCTCAGGAGTTTAGAATTGCGTTTGTTACTAAATTCACAGTAATACGTGACTTCTACATTTTCACTCTCGTTACAAAATTAATATTGTTTGCCACAGTTATCTGCTCAATGGACTGGTTCCATCGCGTGCAATAAAATGAACGAAACTGCAATAAAAAGAATATTTTGGTTAAACTTGTTCAAACTTGATAGAATACGAATATATTATTAAAAATTGGTACTTCGAATACTCTTAGGATCAAGCAGGTAAAGAAAATTGTTCCGGACAGAGACTATCCGTTATTGCCATATATAATTACAACAATTTCACGGTAATTGGATTCTCTGTTTTGTTAATGACACGCTATTCGTTTTTGTATAATTCGCACACGTATTGGGCAAGGTTCGCAAGATCTCGATATTGGTTAATCCGCGATTGAAAACAGAAGAGGATTAATTAGAAATTTCAAGTCGAATTAAAAAAAAAGATAAATTTCTTTCTTTCTTTCGGCTATTTCGTTCAGACTCGTTCAGTTCATTCCCTCGATTAAATTAGTAACATTTACAAGGAACAGCCGGTCCCTGCAGAAGACCTGCAAGTTCGACTGCGTTGACGGGAAGCAACGCTCGGATACTTTCGAAACAGTCAGCTTCTAAAAGTTATGTAAACTCAGTTTTGCCAAGTATTTTGGGATTGCTGCTTCAAGCATAACGCCGCGTTATGAGATGTAGCGAAGTTCAACAGCCTCGTAACCCTAACAAACATTGTATTAAATACCACAAGATTGCACAGTTAGTTGTACAAGAGGACGCATTTGCAAAAGACAGTAGCTAAATTGAAGGGGAACGAGATGATCCAAACATATGGTGGGACTAAGAATTCGCGTGGATAACGAATGGTTGAGAACCAAACGAATATTTATGTTGGAACGCTAGTTACAAGAAGCAAGAGCGATTCAGAGAATGCATGGCGAGACTTAGCGTGCATGGCATGCATAATGCTTTGTTGTGCGTATGAGATCTTTGAAAGTACAAACTGATTGAGAAAGTCAACCGTGAATTTTCAGAGAGTCGACCAGAGCCAGAATTAACCCGTAATTAGGAAACTTTCTAATACGCGCACGAATACCTGTCATTATTGAGAACTCCGCGTATCGGAAAATGGCATGATATTAGGTTTTCACTTCGAAGGAACACGAATATTAATAATTACAGCCTCGTCGTCGCCCGTTCAATACCAGTTGCTGTGTTGTAATCTCGCTCGTAGATTCGACCACCTCAACACGTGGCCCCTTGATTGATGTAGATGCACATTGCTAAGGTACTGTTAATCACGGGAAATTACCTATCATAAATTACCAACTGACTGATAACCCACACTCTCATTCAGGATGGTACAGCGACAAGAAACATTACCTAAGTATGACGCGCGAATTTTCACGAAACTTTGTACATAACTTTTTTTACCGATAATTTTCCATATTTAGAGGAACTGGCTTAGAGAATGTTTGCAGAAATTTAGAGAATGAAAGCCCGCAAAGAGACAGAAAATATATTTTCTTAGAATATTTTGGAAAGTATCAGAGATAAAAGCAATTCTATTAAAAAAAAGAAAGAAATGGAATTGTTGCAGTTTTGAGTACACTGATCGATACAATTTTCCACCCTCTATAAGTTATTCGTTAATTAATACATTGCTATTATTTATTATATTTATGTCATAACACTTCAAACTTGTGAAATTAATGTCGTTAAAAATCGATAATGAAATAATCAAAGAAAAAAACATATAAAAATTACGAACTAATTTAGTAGTTATTTCGATGTTAAATCTGCAGTCGCCAACGAAACGTTGACGCAGTGGACACTTCTTTAACGTCACACGGTTTCCGTGATATGAGAGATATCCAAAGGGCATGCGAGTTCTCGCTTGGATAATGCTCGCTTAAAATAAAATTATATTAAATAAAATTGTACAAATTATACATTGTAACGTGTAAATTATTAGATAAAATATTTTCTTTCATAAATCGTACGATCTCTCTTTCAACGAATTACATGTACAGTTCCGCTCTCTTGTCACATTTTGAATAATCTCTTTTCGTTAATTTTTTCAAGTGAGATACGTTTTATAAAATAAGAATGCATCCAATCTCTGCTACTTTACTACTACTACAAAATATCGTAATAAAACGTCGGGACAAAACGTTTCACGTTAAAAAGTGTAAATTAAAGATTGTACCATACATTATTTATTAAAACATTAAAGTAGGACATATTTGGAGAGTTACAGCAAAATAATAAAAAGTAAATGCGAAATGTATTTCAATAATAAAGCGTTGTGTTTTGTATATACAAGTATTTTACCATAACTACAAAATAAGATGTCTCGTGAAAATAGTGTAGTCTCGTGAATATATTTGCCATGTAATTTTTCCTTTAATAATATCCCTCACAGATTCGATTATTTGATAATTGTTTATTCTTGCTTTTATCAACTCTCAACATACACACAACATGCACATCGACAACCAGAATAAATTACTAGCAACTCAACGGCAGACTATTAAATGGTAATCTATGTATGGTGTATGATTTATGAATTTGAATCAATAATTCTCGGTTCCGCGTTGCAGAGACACGTCGCATCATCATCGATTGCATGCAACTTGGTATCAGTTATAGCGGCATATAATAGTCTCAATTCCATTTCATTCCATTATGCTATTTTCTCGCGTAATAATATCCTCGAGTTGCAATTACGTTATTTTCACTCTGCGTACGCATTTTCCACCGCATAGTCCAAGAACTGGTCGAAAAATAATTTCACAATTTTCTAGCATTCGAAAGTTGAAGAGAGCTTGTCGATCGAACGATCTGATCGAAGTGCAAGGCATTTAATCATTTCGAGAACTGACGCTGAGGAACTCGTTGAAAGATCGAATATTCTTCGATGCGAAATAAAAATTCTTCCAACATCTACGGTAGCTTTTAAAGAAGAAGCGACAAAATTAATCGAACCGTTCCTTCGGATATCCTTCACGCTGAATTTCTCAGGAATTTCAGTAGATCGTGAACTATACAAACAGACAGGCGACCACCGACTGCCACGAGAAACTTTTGCACACCGCAAGAACGTTCCTTAACATTCTGATATTCGAAGACGCGGTTAATAATCGCCGATAATAATCGTATAAGAAATATGTATGAACGTGAGCTAAGACTTGTTGTACGGCGGCTCTTACTATGTGGCCTGTGATCTAAAAACAGAGAATGCAGATTTTGCAGCCCTCTACATAGCCGTACACTCTGAATAAGAACAATCATATCGGGGAACTTCATCCTGATTGTCACATCACCGTGGAAAAAGGAATTTCGTGTGAATGTTTATGGCGAGTAACTGAATTTCGAGCGGTCGTGCTTTGCTCTGAAACGCTTGAAAGCAAAGTGTGAAAGAAGAGTACATGGCAGCCCAAGCTTTTGAGTGGACACGATGGTACGTACATAGATGTGTCCTGGGAATATCTGCGTAGTTTGCCTGGACTGAGTGAAAAAGAGTGTAAAATGAAGAAGAGGAAAATGTGTTGGGATTGCTGCATGTTGTGTGAAAGAGTTTAGTTCCTCGGGTGGTGCCGAGAGTGAGAGTTTTGTGTCGCTGAGTGATTTTGTTTCCTGTCTTTCGTACGATCAAATTGTAGTTTAATTGAGAGTAATAACAATTAGTTAGAACCGCATCATTAAACAGATTGTATATTTGAACGATACAGTTTGAATGGGTTTCATTAACGTGGCTAGTGAACGAAAATTCGGCCAGACTGCCGTTTCATTTTTCACTTGTTTCATCTATCGACACGTCTATTGATTTCGGCTGGCAGTGGAGCAAAGGAAAGGCATCTGTCGAAATGCAAATAATCCGCGTAAAGGAAATGTCAATAATGTTACCGTCATAGAGCTAGGATTGTATCGACGAAAGGAGAATTGAAAACTGTGAAAATAGTTGGTTTTGAAATTGTTCGATAAGTTCAAGGTTACGTTAAAAATCGTTTGGCAAGAACAATGGCAAAGCAAAATTGAGGAAAGTAAAGTTAATAAGTAGATTACGAATTTTTACGCATTTCTGTAAAATTTTCATGCCTAGAAAATATGTATAAAAAACATATGAAATACTCAAAGTATAATATTCGTTATGATTTCTGTACTGTAGTAGGTATAATTAAGCGTTAATTCCTTGTTTCTATCTGCCTCTGCAAAATTATTATAACGCGTAGAAAGATTATGCAATGTGAAAATGTTGGAACCCCTAAATCAAAGATAAACATTTAGGATTACTTTATGGATCGTGCTTATACATATATCTTACATGCTTGAATACCTAATTTGTTCAAACCATCCATCACTATCTATCTATTCAGTATATCCTGAATTTTGGAATTTTCCAAACAAAATCTATATTTGGTACCGGTTATTTAACTAACATCGAACGTAATATTCAAGATATCAAAGATCAATATTTTATAAAATATTTGTCTCGGTATTCTAGCAAATATGAACAATAAATTTTTAAACTGTATAAAAGTTGGAATAAACTAGCACGTGTGTTTCATATTTTCTTTTAATAAGTCAGATGAGGCGAGAAACGCTTTAGAAGAGAAATACAGTAGCGTTTCCTTCCTTTTTCGTTATTTTTCATCTCATTCGGTTCGTTGAGAGGCGAAGATCACGGTATCATATATGCCGAGAGAAGACCGCTATACTCTCATTTTCCTAAATAGGACTTTTATTAAATTTCTTTTCCTACGTCGCCACTTACCATAATTTCAGTCAATTTCGATAGAAAAGGAATTTTGTCGCATCTTAAGAGTATCCCATAGGAGGAATACGTACAACCAATATTTTTAGATTAAAATGGAAAGCATACAGTTTCCTAGAGGAAGCGAAGTGTAACTGGAGAATAAAAAATGATATTTGCTCTGGTATTTTAAAACAAACCACGGTAAACACGAAATTCTTACTATACAGCATAAAAGACTATGAAACTCGTGAGACTATGAATCGAAACAAATTGCAATTCTTTGCGTGATTGAAAATAGATAAAACGTATATGTAGACAAAATGAGCTACTTTTATGTCAATGATATTCACGAAATTCACATTTACACTTTCTATTTATATAACAACGCGTTAAGAAATTAATTGTCGTGCATTTTAAAAGAATTACAGAATTGCGAATATATGCAGGTACTTTAAATATTCTACAATTTTACAATCGCTTCCTGTACCTTACTTTTTAAACTTTCAAGTTCAAAATTACGTGGAACATCCCGAATGTACGTAAAATATAGGGGAATAACATTTACAAACAGCATATAGCAAATATTAAATTTCAGAGACGTTTCATTGCGGCAAGTCTGAGAATTATCGTTTAGTTGAAACTTTAAAATCAATTTCGCTCTGCATCGTTAAAAGGTGCTCTGCTTCATAGTTTTTCCAATACAGAAAACGTCCACCCCTCTGACAAACTTTGGGTAACTGCTAACAAGGCTTGTCCTTTAAGTCTCTTTGATCCCATCACTTGAGATTCCAGAAGCAGCCACGGAGCTCTCGTTTTAGACAGTACGTTAATCATTTTCTTTTTCTTTCATATTCCATTTTCATTGTCCTTTCCTTATTCTTAGAAACGATCCCTGTTGTAAGAACGTGATTAGATGATTCTGATTATTAAGCATAACTGAATTATGAATAATTTGGTATATCGGTACTTTTTCGACAGAAATCTATTACGTTTTTTAGATGGATGGATGGATGGACGTTTCGTTTGAAACAAGGCAACAAAATTTGTGTTCTAGACACGTAGAAGTTTCAGACTAAACAAAAATTAACTTTAATTCGCAAATCTACATTCGAATGCGCATTTATGGTGGAATCTAAAATATCACGCGAATAAATTCACCTATCGAAAGAAGACAGAATTATTTGAAATTGCGAGAGAAAACTGGGAGGAAATACTACAGATAAAAATATTAATAATACTTCGTTAACCCTATGACAGGCTCAATTGATACTTTGTAATTTTAAATTAAAAATTTGTTGATTTAATAAGGATATTTTTTTGGTATTTGTTAAAATTCTTCTAGATGAACATATTTCAAATAAACGTATATGTATACGAGATTTAATCTAGCTGGGAAATTGTGTAAGTACGTAACTCTACGCGTACTGTTTCCTCACGCTGCACATCCTGCTTTACTTTGTTTCACGGCTTTAAATTCCTTCGTGTACGAATTATTAAAAGTTGAAGGAGAAAAAAACGTTCCGTTTTCTAATTATCTCGCTCGGCTACACTTCATCCATTCGTCTTTACGGGTGTCTTTGTCTGAAATTTAAATAAGTGGGCAAATATGCTGTCCGCTGCAGAAGAATCGCGAAATTTCGAGGGCATCTCCTGCTAATGCTGTCGGCGTCCTGCATGCTCGCCTGTCCATCAAAGTCAGGTGTGCCGTGCGTTCATGTGCCGGTCAACGTTAATTAAGAAGTCCGCTAGTCCAGATATGCATTGTTGTCCACGTATGCCAGTGTTTCTCAACCTTTTTCAAACTACAACTCCATTTCCCTGCAAAATAACGTATGACCGTACTCTGCTAAAAAGACGCTTTTAATAGAAGGAGCGTTCAGACGATCAATATTATTGACGATATTATTGTCAATATTTGAGGTTTTCAACATTATCGTGGCTAGAAGACCCCTAGACGATCAATATATTATTGTCAATACGATGTTGAGAATCTTAAATTCATCTATAATGTTGCGTATTGATTAGAACCATTGGTGGAATATTACGATGAAAGGCTGCTGGAAGTCGTCTTAACGAAGCTTTCTATAAAACTAATTACAACTGTCGGATTGTTGGAAATTTAAGAAAAATTGAGGCACGATGTTGAATAATATCTGCTAGTTTCTTTGATGATACTCTGCTGCCTATAGAATGGCTTGCACGAGCTTCTTTTTGAGAAACTCTTTGTCATCTTCAATAATAGATTCCTTCAAGTAGCTTTAGACTATCCAATTTTTTTCCCACTGGAGGATTTTATAAAAAGTAGAATAAATGATAGTAAGCGTGTGTCATATTCGATATATAAAATGAACGGAATTGAATATCCTAGCTGACATTCAATATTCTTTATCTAGTTGGAAAACGAAACCCTTTTAACTAATCAATTCTGAATTTTTCCTTTTTAGCTAAAAATAGGAGATGTTTTCGTCATAGAATACCAGTATCTTAATAAAAGTGCGATAAATAATTTTATGTTTCCGGAATTTCCGGGACAAGTCGATAATAAAATAACTACGACGATCTCCCAGAAAACATTTTGTCAACATTTCCTCAAGTTTGGAACGTCACAGGTTGAGAATCTATGACGCGAAGGTTCAGTTTTTTATCTGAAGAAATAAAATTACGATATTTAAAAGATTTTCGTCTACTGAAAACATTATGCCACCGTAAATTTCATTATAATGTAAAGACATTAAAGTTGTAAGAAACAACAAATGTTTTGTCTGAACTGACTTATACCAAACTGACTGAAAAACTGACTTATACCAATTCTACGAGCAGGTAGAAAATGGTTTACAGGTAGCAAATTAGAAAAGAGGATAGTAATAAAAGCAACAGAAATAAAATTAAAATCTCATGAATGAAACATCAAGGAGATATCGAGACGTGTAGTAAAACATATTTACACGAAGAGGAAATGTGTATACGATGAAATGAAATCTAAGCTGTTCTCCATAAAAGAGGAATGCAATTTTACTGTGTAATAACGCAGCGAACATTAATTGGAACGTGAGCTATGACAGAACAAAATTAGTCTCTTCAAAAAAATTAATCGAAAATGCAACAGAAATTTTTTATCAAAGGGGTCATTTGCAGAGAAATTGATTTTTTAAAAATATCGAACGCATCTATACTTGTCACGTAATGTATGATGTACTTCAGTGAGATTTTTCCCCTCTAATAATATCGATAGTACGTACAATAATAAATTATATAATAAAATGTTTTCGAATAATTGCTTCGTTGAAACCGTGAAATAAAATCTGTAGAATTTTATTTGTTTTATCATCGAATATGCTACTATATATTACGCAAGAATTGTATTATTATCGCTAGCTATTATTATTACTACGTATTTACATACTATGTATACTATTATTTATTATTTAGGAGAATTACTACGATACTGTTGTACCGAGTACTGATAACGTGTTTAAAGACTAAATAATTATTAAAACGATTGTTGCAAAATGTACGTAGAAAATGTTTGCTCTGAAAGCCACCTAGTTTGTTAACTTATTCACTGGCATTCTTTCTCGCACAATGGATATTAGTCAATAGCTAGACAAAGATGCATTGTTCATAACTTCTAGCGTAGCTTAACTTTATGTAGCATGAAAAGTTGGAACAACTGTTTGCCGCAGTTGTTCGACTTTCGTTATGTTTCGAATATAGATAATCGATATGGTATGTTTCAGTAAATGAAAATCGTGCTTACAATTAGATTTCATTATATCTGATTAGATATGCACGTACACAAAGTGATTCTAATAACTGGGCCAAACTATTGGTATCTCTGTTCTAAGCGAAGTTACACAGGAAAATTTTCCTCTGTTTAACTAACTATACCATCCTGTGGTGCGAGTTTTCTCGCAATAACATCCACGCCTGTGCAAACTGCGATTCCACTTTTATTCTCATATGGAACCACTTTTTACACAATTACTTTTTCTCCATAAATTGATTTTTTTTCACTTGTTTCGCCAGCAACGTTATTGAAAACTCGATGATTATTTCGATATCAATATTTTTCATCCCGCGCAAATACGAAAATATTTCATCGTATTTAAAATAAGTATATCAAGTTGGACAAAAGTTGAGAAAAAGATAATTGAACGATATTGTTTTTGGGCAGTCGTTTTGTGCTCGAGTGTGCATCAATTACATGTTGCAGAGTTTAGCGTAGTTCATAAATGAATTGATGTTATGCAGATGTTGGACAAAATAATGTAAACACTCCTTATACGACATATATACAATATAAATATGCAAATTTGTGCTCTCGCGAAACATATGTAAAAAAGTGGAATCCAAGCAAGCGTTATGTTTTTCCTACTAAATAATATTTTGAATATTGTACCTTTTTTATTCTATATATTTTTGCATATATATCACGCACATACACGTACGTTCTATGCATTTTTACACCTTTTAATTTTTCACGGATAAAAATTCGCAATCTATCAATAACAGCTCTCGATAACTAACTAGTACAGACATGATACATGTTTATTAAAAATATATTTTTCAAATATCCGAAATATAAAATAAATACCTGCCAAGGTTCCTTACACTTTTACTGATTTGATCACGTTATACTTTAATCACTGCGGATACTGACTATGTCATTCGTCCCCTTGAAAACGCTGTGTGAACGTATTGCGAAATTTTCCCCACGGAAAGATTTTAGTAAGTGAAAATGTTCTGTTCCAAATGTTTCTTTAATTACTGGAATTTTCTGGCTGCGCGACTATGGGATAGCGGAATTATGAATTTTGTAACAGCTGTGCAAAGACTTTCGTATCTTTTCCAGTCGTTAAATGTGCCACTAATGAGATGCGTTATCGTCACACGCAAAAACTGAAGAATACCTAGCACAAGGTTTATATCTGTTCAAAAGCATTCTTCTAAGAGTCTGAAAGATCACCTTGTAGATTACGTCCTAGTCCGGTCTAATGGCCCTTTCGCGGATGATATATCGTGCTTCAAGTTCGAGAGACGAGATTTCTTTGCATCGGCATCGCATAGCTGGGGCAATATTAGTGGAAAAATTAGAAGAGCAGCCAGCTGAAAGAGTAAAAGAAATACAGTTTGGAAAAATTCACGTTGTTTCCCTTCAGAAATCCAGGTATGGAACTACGAAAAGGAATTTGAACAGTTAGCGATTAAACTACTTTTGATCAGAAGTTTAAGTAAAAATAGCATATTAGTTGAGCTAAAACTCGCAAAGGTAACGCGTTCGAATATTTTCACCTAGCCATTTCTCATCTTGAATTTATGATCGGCCGAAGTATGAAGCGTAAAATTTAACAAATCTTTGACGACAAGTGCGAAGCATCGTTGGAGCATCCTCGAGAAATATAAAACGAATGCCTGTTTGCTAACCTTGTCCATTTGTAGTAACTCGAAACTCGTGGAATATGCAATGTTCTATATGTTATACAACTCTAGCATTTCGAACGTTTGCAAGAACCTGTCTGAACTCGTAACTATGAAAAAACAAACGAGAATATCTTACGCTTGGTCTGTCTTATTTGAATTCTAGAGCCATTACTTATACGAACAGTGTATTTCAAATGATTACGTTGATAAACTTATATGAAGTAGCGGGACGAAACTTACGCGGCAATCTAATATAATGCGGAGGAAAGCGGCTTCAATTTGGAAATGCATGCTGGCCGAATACTGTCCAACGTTGGAATAAGAGCGGTTGAAGCTATTGTTCATCATCAATTCATCCTCTACGAATCATAGCTAAACAATCGTAACTATTATATCTGCAATTGGACTACTGCCTTCGTCGCCTTCAATTATATTAACGTAATCTCGATACAGGATCATTGGTAATGTAAGTAGACGAGAGCCAATTTAAGTCTGTCGATAGTTACGTTGTATCTGGAATTATGGAAACTCTTGCAGAAGGCACATCTTCGTGAATTTCATTTCTTTTCACTATTATACGTGAAATAATAGTATTTGCAGCGCTCTATTATCAGCAGACATTCTGCTCGGATAGCGAAACGTTTGGATATTGCAGCAGAACGTTCAGATATCGAGATACTCGGATAATGGTGTTCGGATACGAGAGGTTCTATTATGCTGCTACAAAATTTGAAAGGAAACTGCTATTGTTAAATTCGTCCATAACTCGTACGAAATTAGAAAAATTCATATTAAAGCGATAATTATTCTTCCTTGTTGTATGTAACTATTTCTCTAATTTCCACAAATTTTGGAACAAATTTGTAATCGGTATGAAATTTCTTGGAATTTAACAGGATAAAACTATAGATTCACTGCGTTTTTGCGCCTTCATTATCCTCTGTGACCAGCACTATTGATTCTTCTCTCTCTCTCTCTTTCTCTCTCTCTCTCTCTCTCTCTCTCTCTTTCTAGAATTGAGAAGCAAATTTAGATTAATGTAATGTTAAGATACATACACACACAGATATCATTTTTAAATATTTCACGCGTGTATTGTACGTAATATTTCAATATGCTTAATATGGGAAACAAACATATGCAGGAAGATATAATGTTTTAACTAAGACATAATACAATATGAAAACTTTCATTCTAAACGTGTCACACAATTCCCGGTAATCGGACTGTGGTGAATAAGAGATTAAGTGGCCTTATTTCTCGTTTAAACAAGTGTCATGTACAGCTGTTCAAGAAGTCGAGTTTATGAAGTTGTCGTGCAATAAAGCAACTTCAACTTTGAAATCTCAGTGCACTTACAGTGGAAACCAGTACGGTGCCTGGTCTCAAATCGATTGAAACTTATATTTCAATTGTCTTCTCTCAATTACAGAACCTGTCTTCCCATATCGCATATGCTAATTGTTCTTTATTCATAGTTTAAACAAAATTACGTAGTTGACCAAATAATTTTGTAACGTGCTCGATGGAAACGCGCTATCGCGAAACCAAGGGCCGTTAAACTAATCGAACAAAAAGGATAACACGTGGCCAACGCACTGTTTAAATAAAGAAGAAAAAGAAGAAAATATCAGCGGATCAGCAGCGATTAAATGCCTAATCGATTGAAAATGCACCCTTGTTCATGAGCATTAGGATGCCTAATGGTTTTACACCGAAAACGATAACAGATTCACATTGTTAGCAAAACGATTAATCGGTTAGAAACTTAAAAATCCGGGGGGGAAATTCGTAAGAGTCGTTTACTGGAATTAGAAAGAAGTACGGAATTAATCATTGCAAGAAGAACGAAGATGTAATCATAAAAATTCCAATTAAACTTCAGTTCGATAAGCAATACAAGAAGTAATCGCGTTGCTCTCGAAAGAAAGTGGAAGAACGCTTTCAACAACAAAGAAGTTAGCCTGAAAGTACACGCATGTGTACTGTAACAAGTACTTTTTTTACTTGCACACACGTATATACCCAGCGTTCTTTCAACCCTTTGAATAGTGAAGTGGTTGCTTGACCAAGTCAAGAATACAGATGCCAGGGTTACTGTGACGTGATGTTAAATTATGCAAATAAGAAAAGTGCTTTTTCATGTAAATATGTAGCATATATGTACACTGACGATCACACATTATCATGCAAAGTTGTTCCGCTTCTCTGTTATATACTTTAAACTTTTTAACGTGGTGGAAATTTTGTCCTAAGGCAAGCGACGATATTACGCTGTCGATACTGTTACGTCCACATTTATAGATAAAACACAAACATTTGACGTTCGTATTTGACATGTAGTTGAAATTTTCATTTGTTACATTAATCAATCTCGAGAGTAAGAATTTGCGGAATGACAGTTTCACTATAAAATAAGAAATCGTTAAACGAAATATATAATAGACACGGCTACAGCAATTGAATAGTAATAAAACATTTACTTGACTTTATTGATTTCTAAAACGAAGAGAGACGTATTGGGACGAAAGTTCACTTATGACAGCATGAACGTAACGTTCTTTGATCCTGAACGTTCAAGGGTTAATACGAATATATCGAAATAGGTTCTGAATAAATTTCTCGGCGAAAATAAAATGAAAAATGATCGAAGGCTACAAAATTGCTTGAATTCATAGGGTTCAAACTTTCAGGAAGTGCAAAGGTCGGGTATGCAACGTACTTAAAAATGTTCTCAAGAGGAAAAGTTCTTTATACACGGAGAAGGATTCTCTTGAAAGACCATGGGAAGAATGTTGTTTTCCTTTCGTCCCAACGAAGAAACGTGTACCAAGTAAGAATTTTACATGTAAAATTAAATTCACCTATCGTGCCATTTTTATCCCACATCGTACCATTTTTCCCTCTCCAGAATCTGTTGATAGAGGAGCTCTAAAACCATTAAAACCCTTGCGCCTGCAAAAGTCAATTCCGATTAGCATAGCTTTTATAATCGTTTTACTTTCAGCCACCTAAGCGAGTCGAATCGTGCTGTGCATTCAGATCGGTTAAAATGGTATGGTGGAAATAGAATATATTAAAATAAAATTCTCCGCTCGATTCCGTCCTCGTACGTATACTAAACATCATAAAGCTCATTAACAATGTAAGCAAGCTTCGTACAAATTATTTGCAAGTTGCGACAACTTTCAACACTGCTCTGTTATATCAATTTGTAGCGTATTAGTGTTGGTTTAGTATTTAATGAACTTAGGAGCTGTTCTAACAACAATCAGAGTTTTTCAGCGCTTTCAAATGAAATTACTATGAACAGTTGTACTATCCGATAATAAAAAGTATAGCGACCCATAAAGGTACTTGAAAATTTTTGTTCCATATGTTATATGTGCTACAGGGAACTTTTTGAAATTTTAGTAGCAACGAGGTTTGTAAATTGGTGAAATTATACTGGTAAAACTTAGAAGCAACATGAAAATGTGTATAAAAAAAAGGTTACAAGTTATTTACTGCAAACAGATATAAATAAAGAAATAAGTATCGGTAAAGTACAAGTTTGAAGTTTAATAGTCTACAGTTTCCCATCTAGTAAATTGAACGTGATTTCTTATGATTGCACGTTTCATAATAAAACTGGATCTTTTCACTGAACTTTCCCTTTGAGTTCGTATAAAATATTTCATCTAATCAGTGATTTCATTTGAACGAGTTATTCATCGAAGAATGTGCGGATACGTAGTATATTTCTATATGAAAAGATATACTGAGACTGAGACACATCGAATAATTGTCACTTGAAGTGCCTATTTCAAAAGAACCCATTTTAACATCGTGCATAACTAAACAGGCAAAGATAAAAATGCCAGTGTGTACATACTATATAAATGTGCGTATATAAAATTTAGCTGCTTTTTCACAGCAACAGGTTGGAGAAGTTATGAAAATAATATTATAAATCTTAATTTATTACGAATCTACGAAGTAAACATATTTTGGCGTAGTTCGTCTCTAACAACACGATAGATTATCATTAAATATTTTGATAATAGGTATGCTTATAATCGAGGGATTAACAATTACTTGTTTTCAAGCAAGTACACGATATAGTAATTAAACAACAGGGTAGAAAATTACTAATGGTTTGTTATGTGTAATATATTTGTATCAGTTGTCATTCTGTGTGAATTGAAAAATCAAATTGAGAAGTTTTATCGACACACAAGGAAAAACGTCCGCATTTCCCAAACGTGCCAAAACATCTATTAAAAATGATCGCAAAATTCATTCAACATTCGCTGCCAATTAAGCTAACATTTTATTTCGCTCAGGTACTTGGCAACTCTCAGACAAATATCTGTATTTCGAAACTTTGTTTATTCCACGCTTGCAGCATTGTTTTATTTATTATTATTTTATACTATTTTGGTAAACTCTCATAATATTTTTCAACGATAGTTGTATCGTTGCGTCGAGTATACTTAATTGTTGAACATAATTTCTGATAAGGTCTCTAGATATATTTGTTTGTCCCATTGAATTCTGTGTATTAAATTGGATATTGATTTCACGTGAAAGCCATTACGTGTTCATAAATATCGAATAAACCAAAACGCATAATTGGAAAGACGCTGTCCGAAAATCCAAATTTCTATGTTCATGTATATCATAAATTACCGAACCAATCATCATTGTCTGTTTAATTATAGTAATAAACTATTTGATAGATTCATTGTCGGAGAATTACGTAGGTATAAAACATCCAACGGTATTTTATCCGTACAGTTTAACGATCCAGTTTTTATTAATAATTCCGCAAGAAATTGAAAGATGATCCACTTAATTGTTCCACGTTCCGAGTAAATCAATTCCCCGAAACAAACGTTTTGTATACGAAGTAAATTTTTCCCGTGAATATAGAAAGCATTCGTACAGCAACCATTTTCGACAAAAATGTCGCGGTACTTTATTTCAGAAACATTATATCTTCCCTATAATTAACCGAATTATGTAAATGAAACGTTGAAGCAGTTGCACGAAGAAAAAACTACCTGAGGAGCAAACTAGAATTTTGAAACAAGTATCGGAACAAGTAGTTAAGGTCGAATATTTATCTTGCTTAAATATTATGTAGCAGCAAGATAAACGAGCGGATCGATCATTCATTATTCAGCAGATAACTTCCTCTCCACGATTCCGTCTTCCTTGACACTCTCCAATGCTACAAGTGGTAATGCTCAATATGAAATACCAAGATCTTTGTGCGATATAATTACCAATATATCAATCTTTTAGTTTTTCGAAAGTCAACTGTTAAATAAATTTCGACATTATTCAATTAATAACGATTCACGATTGTTGAGTGTATCAAATATTGTTCAATTGTATAAAAACTAGAATTATATATAATTATCAACCACATAAAATATTATTTAACTATACAGAAAGTAATTCAGGTATTCGTATTTAAAGTAAAGAATATAAAATAGATCACGTTCTTTTTATTTTATCACTAGAATATAGAATTTATCTTTTTATTTCTACATAGAACGCGCTCCTTCAAGTAGAAACTAGTTGCTTCGAAAAGAGCAGTCACGTTTAACCGAAAGTCGAATAAATGTTATCGATTGGTCTCACTGACATCTCCTAGTATCGAGTAAGACAGACATTTATATTGTACGTCGCGTCGGTTCGATCCCACAGCAAATATTTCATGTTTGTACACGCCAAGTAAAAGTAGAATCTTTATACACTATACATATACATGGATATATATATATATACATATACATATACGTAAGTACGTTTTATGTAGGAAATTGGCCGATTAATTATTTCGAGGTAAATTGAGCGTATAATTAAAAAAGAAAAAAAAGAATAAAACATAAACTGCATGACACTAGAAGTTGCTAGAAATGTAGTATCACACAGCCATGTAAGTTTCTATCGAAAAAATAAAAGCAATTACAGAGGAAGAATCGTAAAAGGTTTACTGTCGATGATCCAGATATTGGATGCGGTCCAATTGTTATTTCACTCAATTTGATCGCTTGATAACGAACAATGCAATGTGTGCGGATGTGCGGCACGTGCATCTATAAACGACACGTAGGTATACATTGTGTATGTTGATACAGTAAATTTATCTTATCAAGGTGGAAAATTCATAGGTACTACTAATGAAAACCGAAGTTTTGTTACCTATGAACCGATATGACGACAAATTGAGCGCCTAAAATAGCATCTTCAATAAGGGTAGTTCTTCTACGATCTACACTATCGTTTATAAGTATCCAAACGCTTTAATCGATCTATAACGACGGCAAATTAAATTTCACTAAAATGCACGAATTAACGATGGATTACATTCATCATATTAATCAAGTTATTAATCGTATTAAATCAATTTAATCACGTCATAATATTAGTAACAATCTCTCAGAAGGATTAGGTTGAGATTAATTTTCAACGTTTCAAGATCGTATCTATCTTTTTAAATGACATTCTCTGTTCTTTTATCTTCAAAGAAACTATTGGATGATCTCGATAGTTCATGGCGCAAAATTATTCGCTGCTAAATAAGAGCGTAAGATAATAATGATAAAATAAAAATAATGATTCTTATTCGACGATTCACGAGAGACTTCCAGAGTGGCGTCGTCTATTTGCAATTATCGGATTGGCGGGGTTCATGCGCTTCTTATCACTTCCGCATTAATTGTAGCATACGCTGCAATGAATGGCTCCTTGTTTCCTACCTTCTAACATTGTCGTTGTATTATTCGCTAAGTAATGTAGCGATATGATGGATGCTTTGCGCATAATACACGCACAGTAAAAGCTATAATCAATAGGACCTTCCCGAATGGGTAGATAGGTTGTGGCGAGCCAATTTCGTGAACAGCTCGTCCGTTCGACGTAACGCCACTTAAGTTACTTCTTCAGAGAACGCCAAGACGTATCGCGTAGCAGGAAAAAAGAAGCCAAATACGTCGGAAGGCATGAAACAAAGACGAACGATCGCAACGTGTGCTCCGATCAATCCGGAAGTGATAAGAAATGTACGAGTCCCTTTCATCTGTCGATTGCAATGTCACGTCTGCCGACGCAAACGTACACTATACCACTTCGAGCAACCCTTTGTGACTTGGGAATCGGTGGTCTGCCGTTTTATTTGTCATCGGCTTGACCTTGTGCTATAGGTCATTGAAATCTCCTAGATATCTACCATTGTACTGCAGATATGATAAATTGTAGCGTATCGCTAAAAAGCACAATGACGACAAAAAGTATCGACACATGCTCTCGTTTTTTGATAAAACTTGTTTGAAACTTTCTTCTATTTTGATGTCAGCATGCTTTATGGCCTCTTCTACGTCGATCAACTTTTGTGAATGAAATTTTTTTCGTGTCTCTAGAATTAACGAAGATAATCGAGTTACTTTTTATGCGTGCGTACAAATGTAAATATTTGTGCGTAATTTTACTTTACAGGAGTGTTAAAGATGAATGTAAATATTTAGAAAAGTCTAGACAGACACGCTCGGTTCCTATTTATGTACTTTGGAATATTCCTTTCCTTATTAAAGCGTTATACAATTTCCTGATAAAACGACAATGAACGATTAAATAAAGACTTGCCCACTCTGCTTAACGTTTTAAAGTCTTTTCCGCGGAAAAGCTTTAAGACTTTCAAAGAGACGACTTTCAGACAGATACGCTACAATGCTAAGCAAATGAAAAACACCGCATCAAAGAAATAACATACATTAAAGTAAATAGTTTAAGCAATTATTACCCGTAAGATATTTCTCGAGATAATATCTTTTCGAGTCTGTCGCGATTTTACAAAAATCTTTTTTTATGACATAAAAATAGAGTAATATATTCTATTGAAAACAAATAAATTTCAGGATATATATATCGTGTCAATAGAGAGTAAAAATTGAAAAATACGTTATCGAAGCCGAAAACAACAGATAGATGCCCTAACTTTTCAGTGATACCGTGATATTTTGCTGCTTTCTATTCAAGTTCGCGTGCATGACTTATGAAACGACATATCTCAGACAGAAACTATTCACACTGGACAAATATTGGTCGAACTTTGCCAACCAACTATGTTAGTCACGCTATATATTGATAAATTGATCAATTGTGCTACTATTATAGTTACGTGAAATTGAAACGATAATCCATCATTGGTTAATAATAATAAGTTCTGTTTCATTGTAATTCCATTAGTCGCTTAATGTTCTATACGATGAAACGTATATAGCGTACATATATACAAGTGTATTTTTCCCTTGATAGTGCTTTGAGTGATGTATATATATATGTGCCATGTTTTAGAGCAACTACCGGTATTAAACTTTGAATTGTAAATGAAATAGTTGCACGTAAGTACATAAAGCTGATTGCATTCCTCTCTTCGAATTGCTTTGTCCTAGACAGTTCAAAACACGCTTAAGCTCACTTTTTACCGATCACGCATGTTTTTGCCTGTTTTCCAGATCGACAGAGTGTAGGTATTCGTCGTAATCTATGGAAGGAAAAGTTTATAAATTAATGTGTCGGAAGATATATTTCATTAATTAAAACGTAAAATGCGAGACTGCACTGACATCGCTTTCTATAATGCCATTAGAAACTTTTCACTGAGCGAGAACGCGAAAAGAATGCACAGTTAAACACGCATTTTATCAACTGCTATTGTTTCCACGGCTATAAACGAGGTACGAAGTTGAAGGTATAGAATCCTTTCCTATTTCTAGGGTTAATTATAATTTTACTAGATTTGAAAAAAATGCTGAGAAAATTGAGGAAACCAAAGGCAAGTTGAAACAGGCGATAAAGAAAGAAAAGAAAGTTTTAAAGAACGAACGGAGAAAGAGAGTAACCGCGACTACGAATTTTTATGCAAATTCATATTTTCATGAATACAATTAAAGAAATGGAATGTAAGTAATAATAGGATCCGAGTACTTTCAGTGTCTTATATTTTTAGATATTCTCCGCGTTCCCCGCAATTTTTCATCTACAAACGCAGACGAAAGAAAAATAGAGGAAAGTCTAGAAAATCTTATGATAGAAAATTCGTATCTTCGCGAATACAACTAAAAAGATCGAATGTAAGAAGAATGTTATTTCTATTAAATTCCAAACCCTTTTTATACGTTTTTTCGCCTTCGAATTTTTCGTAAACATTTTCAGTATAGCAATAGTTACATTCAGCAGCTGAAAGTAGTTATTTTCTCGTCACAATACCGGACGAAACGCTAACTATAACGTATATTTACGCTTTTATTGGCGTCTTAAGTAACTGTCAGAAAATGTTACGATCCAGCGACATTAACATTTGACATATTGGTCGAGGCTCAGCCTTTATTTCTAAAGTTGGAGATGAACCTGCTAGGATCGATAGTTGGAAACTACTGATCGTTCAGTTATGTTAAAGTTGCCGGAGTATATAATCAAATTTCAATTGTAAACCGTTAGAAAATTTACAATTGATTAGAAGAGAATACGAGCCAGCGTTCCATTATGATTTCAAATCTATCGAACAGCACACGGAAAACAATCACGTGGCTGGCGATTGTAAACCGTGAGAGATCAGTCGTTGTTCGATCAATTTGATGACCTATTATACGACAGAAATCACCGATAATAAAAGAAAATTGCGAGAAAAAACATGATGTGAATATTTGAAGGAAATTCACAAATTCCACTAAAGTCAGCAATTTTTAATAAAATTGTTAAATATTCCTTCGATATTGTTCGATAAATGCTACTTAGATATTTTATTAATACTTAGAACTATCGAATATTAGCGAGTATTGATGAATAATTAAGATTATCAAGAAGTATAATTAATTAGAGGTACATAATACTTAATGGACCGTAATTATCTTAGTAGTAAATCCAAAATTCTTCATCGTGTTTTATATTTTGAAGAGCAAAAACCGGTTAACGTGTAATATTAAAATATGTGAAAATACAGTTAATATCAATTAAATAAGTTAACGACTCAACAAATAGAAGATTGTTGTATGTTTCCACCAAGAGAATGCTAATTGACAGAAATTCGATGGATTTTCGATTAAAGCGTCATTATTATCACATTATGAAGAATGTACGAACTTACAAACCACTGAGAATCAATTTCATGCTGTTTTTAAAACATACCTCTCTTTCCAGAACTATGCGAATAATCGTTTGTGAGTAAATAGCTATTTCATTGTTTCGCTTAACAGACAATTATGGTATGTTGTGCTGTGTTATTAAAACGCAAATATCATACGTTTGAAAGAGTCCAAATCATGCAAAACTCTATATTAAAGGCAGATTACTTAAATTATAAAGCAGATGCGATTAAACATCGAATGCTTATTAGATAAAATTTCAATTAGTTTAATCCTCCATCGTGCTTACTGTAGCGTTGTATAATTACTGCTATCTAGATTCCATTTCAAACTCTTACTCAACTTTTTCTTTCCTTTTGTGTTCACCGTGGCTAATAAACTCAAGTCGGTACTACAAAGTAAGAGAAAAAGTAAGTCTAAGAAGGATAGAAAGATAATTGTGGGAATACAACAAAGTTATCAATGAAGGTACAGTTGACAGAAGTAAACAATCTAAATTGCATTAAGTAAAAATTATTGCATCCATTGGAAAATTAACGAGTCATTCAAATGACGTAATTGCTCAAACACATACTCTAATGTTAATTTTGTGTGCTATATCTCTCTCTAAATTCTCTTTGATTAACGCTATGAAAGCTAGAACATAGTAAATGAACGTTCATGCAAACGTTTAATGAACTCTTTTGCAAATATCGATATTGACCAAAAATTAAGAATCAAACGACATCTTGTATCAATTTGTCTACGTTTATACCGTAGTAAAGTATCATTTAACGTACTGGCAAGGTATCTTTATGATAATGTTGTTTGACAACTAAGAAAATATCGAATTATCGTTCAACACGGGCCAATAGCTACGTTACTCTGCTTTCGCTTTAAAAAAGCTCTTTGTCCACGAAAAAGTAAAACATCGCGGTAAATGTCGTCTAGGAAAGGTATCGAGGAACTTTTAGTTTCAAAGTTCGAAGTCAATAGAACGTTTATGGAAGCGTCGTGAATTGAAATTAGAAAAAGAAATTCAAAGGCGTGCTGGAATTAATTAACAGTTACGCCTTCAAAGGCTTGCAATGATAGATCCTTAAAGCGAAAACTTCTATCTCGAGTTCGAATATTTCGAAATCGGATCTAGTGAACGCTCGATCGAGTTTCTATTGATTAAGATACAGCAATCGTTTCGATGACAACGAATAGCGGATGCTGGTCTCGCGGTACAATGCCGTAAAACTTGTTGGCAAGAAAAATGAAAGCGCGGAAAGCCTGGCAACGCGAATCGACATGCACGTCTACTGTATGAATACGACTAGAGACACGGATATGTCCAGTTTCGTCGGTTTCAAAGGTTACGAAAAGAGAGTAGAAAATTTCTCTCCTTACTTTCTTTCGCAGTCTTTGTCGAAGCTTATTCAGGAAACAGCGAGGACGACGAATAATACACGCGTTGCATTTACGTCTTTTCACCGCGGCAGACTGGTCCGTCGCACCGTTGGCTACAAATTTCAGAAAGAATGCTATTTACGACGAAGCTTTGCAACGACAATCACGATCACTAAAGGCGAATAGATGAAAATAACAGGCAACTACTAGCAAAATATGGACGTTTCTTTCGATGTGAACGTACGCTGATCGTCCAGGATGCCGACGTCGCTGCTGACGTTGACGACGCTGTCCTGTCTATCGCTTCAGAAAGCCGGAGAAGGGAGGAAAAGCTGCTCTTTTTCTCAGTGGCGCGCTATCTTTCTTTCTCTGTCTTTCTCCTGTTTCCCCCGAGTTCTCCACTTCTCGTACTCCACTCTCTTTCGCCAGTCGCCTTGCTCGCTGGTGCCGCGCGCGCCAGGGAATGATCACGCTCTCTCCCTCTCTCTCTTTCTCTTTTTACCCTTACATACACACACACACACACTCCCTCCCTCCCTCTCTCTCTCTTCCTCTCTCTCTCTCTCTCTCTCTCTCTCTCGCCTTATCGTTCGTTCTTTGTCACTGATACGGGAAAAGCAACATAGCGACAACGTCGTCCACGAAAGGGCTCAGGGGAAGGAAAAAAGCAACGAAACTAGGAACGCGACACCGGTACCACGGGGTGGACTGAAGTCCCTACGAGCGCCGGTCAGATTCTTATAGCTGGCATCGGGGCGCAAGCGCTGATCGAGCTTCTCGCCGCCTAGGGATGGGCCGCCGGTACGTTTCGAAAAGAGGTGTTGATCCTCTTCTCTCGGCCGATCGACTTTTCATCGCAGGATGAGCCACGAAAACAGCTTCCCGATAACCTTCCTTACTCTCCTGGTCTTTTCCCTCATTTTCTTTGGAGCCACGAGATATCCAAGACAAAGTTCACTCTGGCCATCCCTGTCGATATCACCATACTCGGTACTCTCGCACTGCGTCAAATGTTATTGTAGAAATTGCAACCCGTCCATTGCCTGTGGCATGTACCAGCGACTGTGTTTGTCATCGTCTAACATCGATGAATCAAACATACCGAATCGATAGACGTTGCTACCTGGAACGTGTTCGCGCTGGACCTCGAAAAAGATTCGAAAATGATCATTCGTACGAACGAGATGGAACGTAGAATTAAAAGCATAGCAACTGCTACGAGAGAGAACAGAGAAATTCGATTTTCTTTTCCATTTTGAATATGATATCGAGATAGCCTATTTGCGGATTTCACTTATCGTTAGTATCAAGCGATTATTAATTTGAGTAATTCAGCGTTGAAAGGAATCTAGAAAGCACTCGTCTTTTGTCTTTTTAACAAACGTTAGATGAACGTAAATACTTTTTAACGTAAACACGATCGTAGCTCTTAGCTTTCTTTTAATAGTGAATATTTTAACAATACATGTTCTTTCAATATTGAATATTTTATATCAGATGAATTTGTTATCAGATGCTATTTAGAATGCTTTCAAGGAATGAATATCGAGGCATATAGGATTAAACAGTATCCAATTAAGAATGGTAATAAGTAAGGACAATATGAAAGTTAACGAACACTGCTTTTGTTCGTACGGATCTTCTGCCCTCAAAAATAAATCAACAAATATCGACACATACGCGCAATTCTCTGTATCTTGCTTGTTGACGCCATACGTTTATACTTTCCCCGTTGTTGTTTGCTTTTAATTAAAATAAACAAGGAGTTGCTCTCGAACGATCAAGTTTCTAAATTCTGACGCTCGATGACATTTTAAATATTCCTTCTTGTAGTTTATATATATATATATATATAATAAAATTATATAAACAACTAATTTGTCTTTTGGAATAAAAAATTGTTTCTTTTCTAATCTGCTTTGAGAAGGTAAAATCCTCGAGTCAGATTACAAAAGTCCCTTTAATAAAAAGATTTGATCACATACGTCACATATGCTAAAAATGTAAAAAATAGCTTTTTATGGAATCGGTGGTTAAGTTAGTAAAGCAATCCATTTCAGGGTTTTGGTTAAGTGCTACGTTGTTACTCACAGTCATCTCAGAATCAGTAGAACGTACTTCTGTCTTCTCTATTCTGTGACAGACCCTCTAGGAACAATGTTTCCCATTTTTCAAAGTAACGCAACATCAGCTTACTTGCCATTTATAAACTCCTTCGCACATTTTCCAAACTATCGATCTTATGACATCCGTTATTAGTCATTCCTGATCATCTGAATTGCTCATGGTTTACAGACGTTCCTTGTACCTACATACAGAATGAATTTATGCCGTAAATCGTACAAAAGTAAAATTCCCAACTACCTTCGACGACCTTTTTAAACATATGTCGTTGTAATACAAAATTAAAGTTTCAAACGTTGATCGAATCAGTATATGAATTCCAAGTTTTCTGATATTGTACAATTTATGATGTGTTTACGCAAAATTTAAAGATGCAAAAATCTACAGATTATGCAAAAATATATAAAGTACAGAAAGTACTGCATCCGTTTTAATTTTTAATAGATACACTGAATCATCACTTAGTTTCTATTTCGTGAACCGAGTTCATAAAAATATGAATTTGTACAAAAGTCTGCAATCCGCTGTGAACCAATAAATATTAGTAACTTAATGCATTATTTATCAACTCAGTTGAGAATTATTTTTGCCTTAATTTATTACATTACGTAGAAAGGAAGACTAAAATCTTTTCATACAGAGGACGAAATTTACGAGTAACGGAAATCAATAAATTTACAAATAAATGTTCATATTGCATACCATATATGAGACAGATAATCGATATGAAAAACGCAACATCACTTTTAATTAGAAGTATGAAGTATATAAAATAAGATTAATGCTGCCGCTGTTCACCTCGACTTTAAAAATAATTATTATGAATGTTGAATACGTGAGAGGCATAATTATTAACATTTACTTAGTTAAAATCACGCTATATAATACTAAGCATATACCATTTTCCAACGAAGTATAAAATGAAGTGGGCATTCATGCTGCAGTAGAAGAATACTGTAAATGTTGGCAATTGTGTAGAAGATTGATGATCGACTGTACAAATTCTTTCACCGGGTAATGTTCTGCTTCCCTTGAATCTTATGATCTTCGATGGATTAACTACTACCGATTTTTCATCTTCAAATTTAGAAGACGGTTTTTCCTAAAAAAATATTTTCAGATAAAGACAGAAAAATGGAGCTTGAAATCATTTTTTTTTTCTCTTGATTATGAATATAACTTTTTTTAAAGAATATAAAAATTACCACTTGAAGCTTCCAACTTCTTTCCTTTGAAAGAAAAAGAAACATTTTTCGTTCAGGATAAGTTTAATCTAAAATATGATAGAACGATTACGCGATAAATATGAAAGTAGCAAATATTCTAGCTTCAGCTACATTTTGTAATATTACTCGAGTAATTAACGAAGCTAATTAGAACTTGCACACATCTGTCTTTTTAATAATGTTAATAAATGTCGTAACTCATTTAGGCGTCTATTTATTTAGTAAATTTAAAGTTTTATTTTTTCGTAGTCCGTCACAATTCCTAAATAGTCTTATAATATCTGAAAATATAACTCTGTCAGCTATTAAAAGTTAGTCTTTCGAATCGTCCTCGCCATCAAGGATGAGCATTTCATATCTTTTTGCCGGTAATTAAGTTATCTGAAGTAGGTATAATTTCATTTTGTAATTCGTACTAACTTTCAAAATTAGTACACGAATGTTCTTATGAAATCTTACTATGATTTAAATTTGTTATTACATATTAGCAAATCATGAAATATCTTCAAGTTTTAAATGAACAAAAATATTCTATAAACTATCATAAATTGTTCTTAATAAATGAACTACCGCGTAGCCTCATTTTGATTAAAGTTTTTAAAATAAAATGGAAGAAAATTGTTTTCTACGGAGAATTGCGATTCCATTGAAAATTCTCTACCCTTTCTTCTCTTATCTGATGTAAGAAAAATATAATAGTTCTCGGAAAATAGAAAGTATCAAATGAATAAGAAGCATGTAGAAGAATTTCTCAGGCAAAAATTCCTCGTATTATATTCGGTACACAAGATCCAAAAGTAAGTCTCATTAGAAAACCGCAGATATCAGCAGCACGACTTTGTTAATTAACGATACTTGTTTCAACAGAAAGTTATCCGAAAATTGTCAAAGTTCTCAAGGCGACAAATAAATGTTTTTGTCAATAATTTAGCTGCCATTTAAACGCCAATGTACTGCAATATCTGATGTCATTAAGGGCACTTCGCTATCTTGAATTTAGGTGGAGATTCGCACTTCAGCATACCATCAGTGTTAGGGAGATCCTATATTCGTACTTCGCACCTTATTGTTTGCCTTTCCTACATTATCACAGCGCTTCATATTTATAGGTACTTATATCCTAATATCATTATTCAGCTCTTATTTCTCTGATCCTTCGTATCTCTTCCCAAATTTTAATAATTTAAATAATTTTTCATAAGAATCAAACCGTGATGCCTAATTTTTTTAGTGTTCCAAGCTTCGAAAAGAGAAAAGAAAAGTCTAGGATACTTAATCGTACCTTTACTATATTATGCGGTCAATTTCTAAATAAAAAAATAAAATCCGTTTTGAAAATATTCAGAAGTGAAATTCGATGAACTCGGTGTATAAAAGACTCAGGTTCCATCAATTTCACAAATGAATGAATCAATTCATTGTATAATATATAATAATGTGCGCAATTAATGCTTTTTATTTTATAAATACCAGTTTTATATGTGAATGGATATCTGCATAAAATCGTATATCTGCGTAATAAGAAACGTACACGCATATGTGCAGAAAGTTCACGGAAGACAATTTTCCTTTCTTTTTCTTTTTTAATAACGCGTTGCATACAAGTGACCTTAACTATTTATGTTACTATCTACGTGACTCAAGAACACCTTGTCATCTTTATCCCCGGGGCAACTAATAGCCTCGATTCTCGAAATGTCGTGATAAGTACTGGCCTTTAACCTGACCAAGCTAACTTCCCTTTATACAGATCGAGAGTACTAGTAAAAGATTTTATTTTATGACATAATTGCATTATAACTTGCTCTTTTAACATTTTCCGATAACAATGATCAAAGTTATATATGTTCGCATATTGTTTTAAATAAGCGTTTGTTACTTAAACGATAGTGTGTACACATATGTATATATAATAATGAATTTCATTTCAAAATTGAAATCTATGTATATACTATTCTGTGTTAACCTTTACGGCTATAATAGTACACTCAACAAATTATATTTTACTACTTTTGTTAAATACTCTATAAAAAATCAATTTTTTGAATATCGTGATCAAAAACATAGAGAAATATACAATAACTTAATACTTAACGGTTATGTATCCTCAATCCACACAATTAATATTTATGCAGTTTAGGGTCGTCATCGTAAAAAAGCGAAATGTTTATATCGTAAATCCTTCCTTTCGTAAATATACTGTATCGTAAATATACTATGTATTATCTGTCACATTTTTATCCATAATAATATTATAAAATAATAAAATAAAAGTAAAATACCAGACAATTGTTGCTACAATTTTTGAATGTCCGACTTTCTGCTGTAAACTTCAGTCCACTACATTGTCCAGGAAAATACACATATGAATTATTCCATTTACACATATTTCTTCGATTCATTCGATAATAAATATTTAATTAAAAAGGAAATAACATCGACTGCAATATAAAAATGTCAACATTTAAAATCATTTTCTAATAAGAATATCTATTCAAATACCTTTCAAAATTTTATAATTTCTCTTGACGAAGTTGAAATTCAAAATAAGTATTTGTTTAAAAACAAACTGCATATATGTGTAACTGCATTCACTCGTAAAGTATCATGCTCGCTTTAAATTTATGTTCTGTTTGTAAAAAAAAATGTACATAGCACTTAAATGAAATGGAAATCATCAAAATTAATTAATCGATACAAATTACTCTCCTCTAATTTATTGTACGTTTATATCTAAAATGATACGCGTCAGATGTCGCTTCAACATACGCGTGAACTATAAGCTCTATCTATAGTTAATGACTGAACTTTATGTTGACTGACGGTGATGTCCCATAGGAAACAAGACGCTAACCAGAAAATGTGAAATGCATTTATTTCTAAGTGAGCACGAACGTTGTGAAAATCTTATTTTACTAGTCTTAGGATATCGAAGGTAACGATGAATTGGGAAATTAGCTGTGCCGACATGTGTCGAGCGTGCATGAAAGTTGACGGCGTTCTTCTTCCTATGTACGATGATGACACGATTAGTCAAAAAAATTTGCCTAATAAACTTGCAGAGCTTGCATCGATAGAGGTTAGTTATAAAATATCATTTGGTTAATATATTTTCTGTTTCTTGCTTTGTTAAGTAGTCAGTCATTCTTTTATTATAGTTAATCGTGCATAAATTTGTAATTTTGTAACATAACCTTAAAATGGTGTCATCAAATATTCATTTATTAGATATACCTGCTATTTATTTTGCGATAACAAGATACAGATGTTTAAATGGAAAAAATAAACTTTGTAATTAAATTCAATTGAATGACATTTATTCCATTGTAATCTAAATTTTTAGAAATAAATAAGTCGAACAAGATTAATTTATGTTATGTTATATAAAGTATTACAGTAAAGTTTTACATGTAGGATTAAAGTTACAAAAGAGATAGTTATAATAACATTATATACTAATTTGTTGGTTAATTGTATTATGAATACAATGAATGTATTATGAATATAAATAGAATTTCAAAGTAAAATGTGAGTTACTTTTTCTTGTATTAGATTTCAAATTGACTAATGAGATATAATACAAGAAATGTTAAATAGGAAACTTGTTTTGTATTAACTATACTGTATAAGTTACATTATACATATCAGCTAGCTTGGTTAATATAGTTTACTTTTTTTAAATAGATTGACAGGTTCGATGGGTTACCAAATATGCTTTGCGCAAAGTGTGCTTATCGCACAGATGCATTTTATGATTTCAAGTTGCAAGTTCAAGCTACTGAAAGGAAACTCCGCAAAATGTTTGAAACACAAATTCGCTATAACATAAAGGTAAGATACCTGGCCTTTGTAATTATATAATTAAGATTACATTATTTTACAATGTAGTGATTTTCTTATGTTAAAAAGTTTTGTAAATGCAAAAACATGTTTTTGATCTTCATATGTTATACTTTTTAACCTAAATACTGTTAGTTCATTAATATTGGAGTTATAAGTTCTAGTTGCATAATATATACAAAGACAATGCTTTGTTATGTAATGTCGACATAACTGATTGACATTACTAATTTTTCGATTTTAATTCTATTACCTTGTTCATTCTCAGTAAATAGTTAATTTTCATAGATGTCTAGTGTAAATAAAAGAAAGTGTAAACACATGACGTTAATATAGGTATATGTTAATATTGAATGTTAATGAATTTTATTTATTTGCAGACATGTAATTACATTTACTTAATTTCTATTTGCTTGCAAATATATGTATAAAGTAGTACTGAATAAATTATAGTGATCAGTGACTTATATTGAAAATAATGATGTTTTAAGAAGCTAAGGCAGTTGAAAGGTTATTATTAAAATGCATTAATTAAATTAATTTGATTAATCATTTAACATTAAAATTAATGCAGGTGTATACTAAGTACAAAATTTGATATGTTTCATAATTTTACAATTCGTTATCAAAAATTCGTGGCCAACTTTTATATTTTTAAACAATATTTTATACTTGTTTCTTTTGTTACTACGTACAAAATATACCGGTGATATGGAACGAAATTTATTTGTTGCGTATACTAATTAATATTTAGTAACAAGCTTACCGTTTCGCTCCAATTATAATTTAATCATGTAAAAAGAGCTTTGCAGTTGTATATTTTATTACGAATAAATCAGTTATATATTGAAAAAGTAGCCTTAGAAATCATTTGTACAAGGATGTATCAAATACAAAGATATTAGTATATAAATAGTAAGAGAATAAAATCTTTCGGGATGATAATAGTACGATACGCTCATATTTAAGCAACCAATATTCAAAGAGTGAAGAATAATTTTTATTTTATTTGATTGTTCTTATTATATTATCTTCCCATAAAGGTTACCTTCCTTGTATCGATCCAATCTCAGCTATATGCTTGCATTTTCTTAATTTCGTTAACTTCGTCATAGCATGTAATTGCACGTAATGTGGAAGCATTAACATCGTTCCCAACTTGTTGGTATTGCCTTTCAGGAGGAGGCAATGGACAATGATTTTGAACAAGACTGTTCAGAACAATCAGACGAATTGTTAGAAATTAAACTATTAGATAACAAAGAAGATATTAAGCCTACCATTGATGTGGATAGTTCGGAAGAATTTTTGTCCGAGCGAATTACTATAAACGACAAAGGAGAGCAAGCGTTAGAGCTCGACGTGTCCGAACTGGTAGAAGAAAATGGCGAATTTAACAAGGCTAGCATATCTGGATTAAAAGGTATTATCATTTCGAAGCTGTCAGGAGCAGAGATCGATCAAGACAAACGGCTGAAGAACGAGATACCTGATGAAATTTCGAAAATTTTGGAATCCCAGCAGCTAGATTATACCATAATGTATATACCGGAAGATGTTTCTTTAGAGCATGTAGAGCATGTGAATACGCAGAATACGCTTTCTTGCGATACTGTGATTAAATTAGAAGATAGCAAAAAGATTACCGAGGCTGACTGTAATGGGGAGCTCCTACACGAAACTGTGGATAACGAAGAATTTTTAGATGCCGTGTGCAACGAGAAGATTGTGGAATCAAGGGGGGAAGATAATAAAATCAGCGACGATGAGGTGGCCTGGAAACCTACGATTCCGGAAGAAAAATCGATGGAAAGACTAAACGAGAAAAACATACAAAAACATTCTCCGGAATCGAATCAACAGCCAGAAGAGAGCGACGACTCTGACTCTGATTATTTTGTCGACCCGAAAGATAATATATTAGGTAGCTTGAATGATACAATAACGAGAATAAAGGAGATAAAACTCGAAGACGATGTGATACAGTATCAGTGCACTCTATGTTTGCAAAATTACGATAAGCTGACCGGTGTCTTGTTGCATACTATAGACAATCATGTGCCGAGTAGCGGTCCATTCTTTTGCGTGGTATGCGAGAAAGACTGCCAGAGTCATAGAGAATTGCGTGCGCATGTTAAAACGCATAGAGGCCAGTTCCCTTATTCCTGTTTCATATGCAACAAAGCTTACACGATGAAGAGGTATTTAAAGAGGCATATGGTGTGTCATACGGAGTTTCATAGGCATCGTTGTCCAAAATGTGGCCTCAGATTCAAGGTTAAATCAGAGTTAGAAACTCACATTACGACACACATACGCGGTGCGCCTTACTCCTGTAGTCAATGTCCACGACTGTTCAATCATAAAGGTAACTATAAGCGGCACTTGATTACACACTTGGATCCGCAAGGTCTTCACTTACCCAAGTATCCCTGTAAAGTTTGTGGAAAAAGATTTCTAAATAATCGCACTTTAGAGACACATATGCGCGTTCACACAGGTGAAAAACCGTTCAAATGCGAGATATGTGGACGATCGTTCTCTCAACAAGGAAATTTGTTGAATCATGTAAGAATCCACTCAAACCCGCGAAGCTACACGTGCGAGGTTTGCGGAAAGCGATTCAACCAAAGGGCCACTCTGAGAGATCATAGTCTTCTACACACTGGGGAAAAACCATATGTTTGTAATGTTTGCGGAATAGCGTTTACTTTTAGTGCCGCGTTGAGACGCCACATGTGGACTCATACTGGTGGAAAACCATTCGGATGTGAAATTTGTAGTGCTCGTTTCGTGGGCAAATATGATTTACGACGACATATGAGGATACACACGGATAGACCGAGAACGAAACGAAGAAAAAACGTGATCAAATCGAACAATGAACAGGAAGGAGTAATTAAAGAAGAAGATGTTACAGTTTCGGAACATCCTGATACAGAGACCGTTTTAATAGAGCAAGTTTTGTTAACGCAAAACGTTACGCAGGTTGTGCAACAAGAGTCTGAGAAGGAAAATGTCGATGCTCTTTTTAATCTTATACAATATGGTTAATAGAACCTCTTCTTTTTACCACACTTGGATCACATAAGTACTGATTCTAACTTTTTAATTTAATAATATTTATTAATATTAATTTAATAATATTAATATTAAGAATACGCAGTTTTTTGTTTGGTAATTAATTATCATAAACATTAATTGAAAAATATCAAAAAGGCGTCTCAAAATTGCCCATAATACGTAATTTGAAGGTATGATACAAAATTGTTATTATAAACTTTATATTTGAAAATACTACGTTACTATATTTTCAGAAAATGTATATTTTTGTCAAATAAATGTATATTGTTATTATTTAACGTTAACAATGAATATTCGTGATTCTAGAAATTTGTGATCTTAGATGTTAGAAAGTAAAAGACATATGCTATCTATGATTTTTATTGATAATATTTTTCTCATAAAGCTTATATTTGAAAATTTCTTATTTTCACAAACTCTTCATCCATGTAGATGTAACACAGCAAAAATATTTAAACGTTATAAATTATGTACACTTTCATTTTTAGTTCCATTTGAATCAATATGGAAAGGTATTATAGAGATGTATTTTAGTTGACTAAGATGTGTTGATGTGTAAGTTAGACAATTATGTTTATCCTCTATTCTCTTATCATCATGCACGTGAGTGTACACAATAGATATATACAATAGATCCACAATGATGTGATCCACAAAATATTATTATATATTTCAACACATTTGCTGTTTGTGTTCCTATATCATGAGTTTGTAAAATAAATGCATCATCGTATTAATTTATAGATATATTTCATGGCAGTATCTGAAAAATGAGCGAATGTATATGACAACAAAATGGATCATTGGAAAACGTATAAGCATGTTTCAAAATTGTTATTGATCAGCGGTAAAAGTATGAATGAAAAATGTAATGTATAAGATAATAGTGAAAGTTATTTATATTATATTATTTATTAATATTAGACACGTGTAGTATGAGATAAATATAAAATATGTACTTTGAAATACCAAAATATATAGATCATAATTCATTTTATCAGCATAGTTGGATGAAATCGACCTGATTTTTCTTTAGTTGTTCAATTACAATTAAAGTAATAATGCAAACCTAAATGGTACACATGTGCGAAAAAAAGGTTTATTGTAATGCAGCTTTTTAACCATACTCTTTTGTATGAATTTATCATTTATTGGGAAATTAATATTTTAACTATATAAGAGTAGTAAAATTGGTGGAAAACAAATTGAATTCAATGAAATTCATAAATCTAATTACATAATATTACCATATCTAATTACTATGTAGCTTAAAGAAAATCTATATGATTCGCGTAGTTATAATTTTGTAAAAGACTGTGGATGTTTTAGATAAATATAATTTTATTAATTTTTTAAATGCTGAGAATAGGACTAATAACAACTGTCAATGGTTATTGTCATCTCTTTAATTGATATAAAAATATACTAATTAAAAATTGTGTTCAAAATTATTAGATTTAATTTGCACATGCAAATATAATATAAAACATTTGCACATGTCTAATAGTAATAGATATTACATATTTATTTTTAAAATAATAGTCTGTGTAGTTGATTTAAAATTAATATATACCGAAACGTTTTCAACATAAGTATTATATTTTCAAATATATATAAGATTTTTTCTTTTAAAGAAGAATCAAATTTTTGTCATATTTGATCGAAAGTGTATTCCATATTATTTTTATAATCGCATAAATTAATATGCAATAATCACTGATAGTAACAAATATTGTATAAAGTATGTATATAATGCTCTTTATAGTATATTATATAGTACAGTATATTTTAAACCTATGATTTGCTATTACAACTTCATAAATATATAAATATATCGAATGATAATAGATAAGATATTGAGTGAGTGAAGAAATGTCACTACACATCTGTAAATTTATGTATTTTTCAAGTCTAAAAAAGATTTGAATTATTTAATATACTGCTCAATACTTTAAATCTTCTGTCTAATTTTTTCTTCTCGTGATATTAATCGGCATTAGGAAGCTATACATATTTACAAATATTATAAAATTAGTTGTAAATAAATTATAAAAAATATCAAATAATATTTGGGAGTGCTACAAAAATAATTAAGTAAAACTTTTTTCTCGATATGTTCATATGTTACTAATATTCAAATAGAAATATTCGCGCGCGGGAACTTGCGTGTTGAAGTAGAAAAGAACGCGCGCGACGATTCATATGGGAGGCGATGCTTGCGCGAGTGGTTTAGTGAAAATTCACCATCTTTGTCGATGTTATCAAAAATGATTCTTCCATTATGCGGATCAATAATTTAGTAATTTTTCGATTTTTATACTAAGTTTACACTCTCAACAATTTATTATAAGAACAAATATTATTATTTATACATATATTTTTACAGGTTAGAATTTTGTTTATACTTTTATGGTATTAGTTTTCATCTTAGAACTAAGTAAAAACATTTGAAATGATACTTATTGACAAGAATAGCTATATATTAGCCAAAAGTCAGTTTGACCGGTGGATGCCGATCAAAAGTGATGGTATGTATAAAAAATAACGCTGACTCTAAAGTAAAAATTTTCTCGAAGACAAAAGAATCTATATATTACAAATATCTCAATATGTAATAATTTAGAAATTTTACTGGGATTTTACTTTATCGTTTATAGAGACAAAATTCTATATTTCGTCCAGAATAAAAATAATCTATAATTCCATAACTACGTTAGATTTTGATTCCAACCGCTACTAATGTTGTACTCCTGTACTAAATCGACAACATCGCATGTGACACGAGAATGGTAAAGGGATTGTCTGATTCCTTAAATCGTAAACTATTAAAAAACGTTGCATGTCAGATTTAATCTGTTTTTTGTTACGATTTTATAACGTCATTGTGTCTGCCAATTTTCATAGATTTTGATGATTATCATTTGCCGAAACAATAATTTTCAAGTTTCTGTCGGTAATATATATTTTGTTTTTTTCTTTTTTTTTATTACGATTTGATTATAATTTAGTATAGAATGACGTCACGTAACATTTTTAAATTATTCGAGTAATAAACAGTTTTTATATGCATATATATGTGCATGCTATGTTTAATCTATAATACTTAGTTACAATTTCTCCACAACAGAGGGAAGCACTTCATAGGTTGGTTGATTTTGGTACGTAAAGGTATTGTTTATTTAAAATATTTTTTATAACAATATATTATTATTAATATAGAGATAATTAGTTGGCTACATACTTTTTCCATAGTGAAATATTGTTGCAATTATTTAAATAATTCCGAAACTACAAAATCGATAAAAGGTTTAAATACATGCTAGTGTTTGTTTAAGATATGTGGTATAATTTGTTTACATATTTATTTTCACAAAATAGGTATTAAAAATGGATTTATAGAGATAGACATGAATCAGGTTCAGCAGGTTTCTTAAATAATGTTGAAATATTTTATGAATCTAATAAATAGCATTTTAAAAATTTTGCCTAATTGAGGTTAATATTACTAATTATCTTGCTAAAATTCAGTTAATCCTGTTTTGTTAGAAATTTATGTTGCAATAAAGTATGTTATGAGGTTAACAATATGTGCACATGTATATAAGAAAGTATACATTTTACGTTTTTTGTTAAAAAAAAAAAAAATATACATATTCATTTTCGTTTGTCGTAGACTTGTCACATAGACTACTATTCGGTTTTTTATCTGAAAAGTTATGAACGTAAAATTACATATAATTGAAATGTTTTAATAGCTTTGCATTGTAAATTACATTTAAATATTTTGACCTCTTCGAGGTAAACGAAAGTATAATCAACTGCAATTATTCGTTATCATGAATACTGCAACTATATCGAATGACTCATTAAAAAAATGTTCCTTACTTAAAAATGCATATACGATAGCGTAAATTGTTTCTTCCGTGTTAGACTTAACACGTCGCATATTGTAGTTTGTAATAATATGATCATAAAATGGTTATAAAATTTCGAGAGAAGTATGATTCTTATCTTCTCTGAAATTTTATATTTCAAGGACAAATATTTGCGAATGTAAATACACGTATTTATTATCGCATTAAATAACTGAAAAACCTCAACTTGTCAGACTGTTGTATTAAATATTACTATAATAACAAAATGTTTTTTACTAAAAAATTATTTTTTCGTCATCACTTTGCCATATTATTTCACACACATAAATGTTTATTAATGACAATTATTGCACAGAATAAACATTGATGCATTTGTATGTAAAAGAAGATCAAAAGACGTTTTTTAAAATTTCAATATTTCGTATGTCTATATGTAGAAAATTCTTTTTATCACTATCGCATTTTATTTCAACATAATTATACCGCTCGAAGAATCTACTTATAACTGCTATTACTTTTCAGACTTGAGATGAATCATAAAACGTTAACAGCGAAATATTTGTCACAATCGTAGAGGATAATTACATAAGCGGACCATTTTAAACAAGACACTCTATATAACTGATCATACTATAAGGTAATATTCAACGTATTTATTACACTTTTTCACAAGACCCGAAACAAATAATAAGAAAAGAAAGTTTCGTAAAAGGCAGATTGTATACGTCGCAGCAAATGATGCAAGATGTTACCAGTCGCGCAGTCAGCGCCCGATTAAACCTCGCTGCGTCGCGGGAACGGTTGCGCATTGAACGTGTGCGCATGCCGCGCGTGCGTGCTGCGAAAGTGGTGCTACAGTGGCGCCAGTAATGGCGGCGGAAAACACGCGCGCACGCCAACACCGCCGCCGGTTTGTTTCTCCACGCCTCTACCTCGCCTCCACCACCGCCACCGCCACCGCCACCGTTCTCACGACTCGCGGGTAAGTACCCTCACACTCCAATCAGTCTGCACTCGCATGTCCACGAGGTTGCTCGCACGGGCCTGGCGCCTTCCTCTTGTACTCACCCCTCTCTTGCACCTGGCTCACCACGTTTAGTGCAATACCAGAAACCCGTACCCGGGTGACCGAGCCACTAGTTGAGGTACTCGTCGGGTATTATCATTCGTCGAGAGGTTAGGTCGGAGTGACCTATAGTGGCGGGATTATATGACTCGTTTGAATTTGAATTCACCCGCGTCGCATCGTTCCGTCCATTATCGTTCAGTTAACTTTTTCAAATACGTTGTAACGTGATTAACGGGTTTCGTACGACAGGCCACGACAGCTGTCAAACGAGTTTACGAGTTTATCGGAGGTTTACGCCGCACGTCGAACCGCGTGACAACCCACGCGTTGAGGTTAGGTTGTTCGCTGTCTAACGCGCCTTTTTCGAATAGATTCCTCGCCACGTTACACGGTAAATCGATTTATGCGGATATTAGTGCGAAGGAACTGTTAGTGATAAGAACACGTTTCCTAAGCAACGGATAAGAGAACAATGGGATCCGTGAAAATAGAGTGAATGTTTTCGAACGGTCGTATTTCGTGCAGTGACTTCTTTGGTGTACAGCAAAATGTACGCGTGATGGTGATTAATATATACGCGCATTTTATACACATTTATACACATGTACACATATGAAAGATATAAATGCATAGGCATTTTTATTTTTCATCGATCTTGAAATGTTGACAACCGATCAAACCAAGGTTAGCCTGTTGCGTCGTTGCATTGCCAGTGTTCATTTTTAGATGATTCGTCCTCGAAATTTGAAGGCGTTTCTAATGTCTCTGATAATATTTCAGCACATGCATATCTTTCCTCGTTATGCTTAAACACACACGAATATTAAATAATCGGGTAATTAACTTGGCTAAATTTGTCAAACGTTATAAAGACAATGTTTGTCGTACGTTTTAATATCTTTAGTAGAAAGGATTTGCTACAGCATGTAAGAATAAATCATAGGAATAACTGGCAGAATATAAAACGATACTGGATAGCTATTAAAACACGGATTTTTTAACGTTATGTTTTTAGTATATTGTTACGAATTTTTCAAAGTTAAATTCTCACTATGTTATTTCCTATTTACGATGCATAATAGTCTATGCTTGATTTCCCGAGCATAAAATATTTAGCATAAAAAGAAGGAGATTTTATAAAAGGTGAAATTATGAAATCCGAGAGTAATTTTCATTCGTTATTGCCCACTGGTTGTACAGAAAATAAATAATCGCTGAAAACATTGGTCGATAGCATACGATTTAACGAGTATATTACAAAGATTAGCTTTGAGCGATGCAGCATGGATAATCGTACGTAGAATATTAAAACGGTAAATTTTTTATTGAAAAACCAATTTCTAAAGCCATAAAATTCGACTACTTTCTCGAATTTCAGTCCTATCTTCTCGCTGAAATTCAGCGGTAAGTAATATTATTGTGTAATGTAACGCGGATTGCAATTAAATTTCGATGACGATAATATACAGAGTGACGCAAATTGTTAAACGTTGTTACGTTAAACAAATAAACGTGAACACCCGCAAAGCATCGAAACACACGGGTTTACTCGATTCCTCTGGACTTCTTTCCGATGCCTTCCGACGCCTACTTTATTCCACTTTTCAATATATTTGATCAAACGAGAAAGAAAAGTTGATACAACTGCGATCGATGCAGTTGCTCGTGGATCAAATTCGATAGCTCTCGTTGAAAGACTAGAAGGAGCAGAAATCGAAGTCATTTGTTGGTCGAGTCATTAACTATATCGTGTTCGATTGTCTTCAATAGCTACAATTACTATATTGCGTTATCTTATTTTGCCTGTCGTTTCCTTTACGACTTTCTATCGGTCGCTTTCCAGTGATTAATACATGCTAATTAGAAACATTTAAATATGTAACTTGTAAAACCTATCTAAAGAAAGGTTTCGAATATCTTTCACTCGCGTTCTCTCTATTTTGTACTCGACTCTTTTCTCTAAATAAAATATTTGTCTCACCTGATAATCATGAAAAGACGAATATTTTCTTAAATTTCAATGCCGGTATGTTGTTGTGGATATACGAGAAGTTTAAAAGCGAACAATATTATATCAAGACGACCAGCTGTTTGGTAATCGAATCTTGTTCATGAATATTTTGCTTTCTAGATTTTTAAGCAAGTTTCAAAGGAATTTCGAAGCATATGTTAGAAAAGAAGTCCGAGGAATTCTCGACGCGCGAATTTCTATCACCATACGTTATTCAAGCGTATCTCCGTACTATCTAATAAAATAATTGTATTAAACGGAGATTTCAGCTTGCCAGTAGCTAAAGAGGTTGAGCAAAAACTATTCGAATAAACTGTCGTAAGTACTGTTTCCCACCAAGTCGAATTCCTTACGATCGTTCCCGGCGCATACTTCTAATTTCTCTGTTTGAATTTCCAGCGACAGATTACTTGGAATATAGAAACATTTCCTGTGACTGTCATTTATATCACTAACGAAGAAATTTAATAACGCTGCCACGCCGATTCTTATTTAGAAAATCTTTGTCTGCGAAAAGTCCACGACCAAAGCATCCGTACGAATATATAACGACGCTGGATTTGGTATTAAACAGTACTTACAAAATCAACACACACTTCACACACTTTTCATCGACTACTCACCGTCGTGTCGCCATGTCGTTGATCGAATTTCGATATTTTCTCACCGCGGTTTAACGCCGCGAAAAATCGGTACGCGCGAGGATGGTCCAAGGAAGATTGAGAAATGGAACACGCCGATATCTGTTCTAGATGGATAATTCTGCGTATGTGCCGAATCATCTACCGCCGCCATCCCTGGTCGTGTTTTCACAGGCCGGGGGGCTGCCGGAGGCTCTGAGAATGCAAAGACCCTTCAATCCACAAGTTAGTGTCCTATCGTCCTCGCCTATACGCCTAAGCCTGTCTTTGCTTTTCTACTCCTGTTTGTTTACCTATGCGAAGATCTGGTGAAAATAATATTTCCGACAACACGTCACAGAGCGACGATTAGCCCCGGTATTCTCCTGACACGGCTTCTTTTCTCTTCCCTTTTTTTTTTTTTTTAAATCATTGCCTTTTCACAACTACAGTAGCTTAACGCGTGTATAGGAAAATTTGTACGCTGGTAAATCCGATCTATCGTCACACGATCGTTTTTATTTCCAACTTTTTAAGGACAAGATTTCAATGCCGTTGTCGCTTCTTACGAATCTTTTTTTTTTATTCTTTTATTTAATTCCCCGATCTTCTCTTCTCCATTTTGTTAAATCGTCGCTCCAGTGTTTATAATTACTGTTGCTTGATCCTTGTTCCAAATATTATTTAAACCAGTCTAGGCGAGAACTATTGCAACTAAAACAGAATGGGTACTTGAAATTGACATTATAACGTTAACTATGCCTTTAAGAAGGAAGAGAATGATATGTTTATAATTACGATATTAACTATTTGAATTTTTATGTAATAGACTTTTTGCATACGAAACTCGGTGACTAGAGTGACTAGACGAGGATATAGGAAAACAGATTTTTACATGGAAATAAAAAAAAGGAACGTTATTCTCTGGCGATATACGTACTTTGGATAATTTATTGCGAATTCATTTTCCTACTATATCATAGTGAATAATAAAAGGCTGCTGGCCGATCTTTATGCTTCGAAAAATGTCAATTTCAATGGACCAACTGCAGTTGCCATCGTTTCGACCGCTAGCCGCTTTATGCACACCAATGGTAATTAATGCACGCTTTGAATAGGGATTTTGCTGAATGTGTACGAACGAATGTAGTACATATATGCATGCACGAATCGTAGAGAACAAGTTGTTGTAGACAATTCATTATTTTACATTTTGATGGTAATGTAAAGAAGCATAATTATATAACTGAATCGGCGATGCGTCGCAAACTATCGTAAGTATTAGATATCGTCCGTAGATGTATTTATATCGAAGTATCACCATGGCAAAATCACACTTTAATAATTAACGATCGAACACGGTACGTTTTATCTTAATAAAGACAGCGTATAATTTTATACAGCGTACACGAACATCCTTGCGAATGATCGTAGATACTTGAACAGATTTGTATTTCATCCAAAGCCAGTTGCTTTTTACCATGTTTATCCACGTAAGACGTAACATGTATACAAAGAAAGTTTAGAAAACAGGAAAGGGAAAATGGTTGAATCTGTCTATGTTGGCAGTGTTAAGAAATCACTTGCTGGTATAGGTATACAGCTGTACTTGTTTATAATTAAATAGTTGCCTAAAAGCAGAGGCGATTATTCATCGATAGGAAGACAATGAAATAATATCCATCGGGGCGTTGGAAAATGTATATTTTTAAAGTGTTTATTAACGAGCTCGTTTAAATACACGTCACAGAGGGATATTGTATTATTGAAACCGATTGCAGTGTATGCTTGGAATAAAAATAGGGGCTCGCTACCTTTCGAGACACGTACAAAACGATTGATTGGAATCGGATAATAAAACGTGGCAGCATATCAAAATTCGGTGCCGTTAAAAAATGAGATAATTTCGTTGGAAATTAATCGCGGCGGAACGACGAAATTTGTACGCGTTTTTGATCAGAGAAAGAGAGTGGAAGAGGGAAACAAAAAAAATATCTTGTAAATATGCAAAAGCGTGTGGCTATCGACCCGTCAGCAGTTTCAAAAAGACAATTACTATATCGTAACTGAAAAACTACATTGTACTCGATCGTCTGGAAAAACTACAATTTTCACGATTACCACGCCTTGTCCGCTCTGTCTTCTCTTCCTTTACTTTTGTCACTTCTCGTCGATCTTCGGTGTCACTGAGTTCTAGCGACGAAAACACTCGACGATCCGAAGCATTTAAATTCAACCTCATTTTTCGTAATTCAATTTTATCAGAGAAAAGGGACATCTTGCTCGGTGAATTGCGAGAAGCTGGCGAAAGCGTACGGAAGCTTGCAGAAACTTCATACGAACGTGTCACGTGAATTCTGAAACGAATATGGTTTGCGACAAATAAAAAAATACGCACACGTTCCTACGTATTAGCGAGACTGTCCTTGACACTGGTTCCACTCTTTCTTTGTTAACTTTCTCGATTAACTTCCACGTACATCCTCAAACTTTACCAATGAATAATCAAATCTCGTTACAGTACTGAAAAGTTTGCAAAATGCTTTACACGACACGCGATGTGTATCGGGATTGGCAACTAAGCGACTGCGGATTTTGTCAATAATTTCGTCATTTAGTTGCCAAGCCAATACATGGAAATTTTCTGTCCTAAGTACTTGAGGTACACACTGTGTGCAACAGAAAAAGTCTCAAGCAATTTCTTCTGAAAGATTGCAGCAACCACCATCGTGTAATTGAAGTAATAACGAATGACTAATAAATGAGTAATCGGACGAATGTAGAAATGCGGGCATCGACAAACGAGAACCTCATTTCCTCGTATAAAAGAATAATAAACTAATCGTGCCGTACTAATTCCCGTATAACTGGTCGGCTGCATCATTATTGCCTCGATGAAATGTTTATCCGGAAATCGCCTATCGGATGCGACGAGTTGGCGATTTTCTGCCAGCTTTTTAACCGTTTGGCCGGCGACTCCGTTTCCAGGAATAATATTAAAAACGTCAGGAATCTTGATCGGTACAGCCATTCGGCGCTCGGAATATTATATCGAAATTGAAATGTAATAAGTTTAATTAAAATCACACATGGTGCTCGTGCCATGTATTAATCATAACTAATGACCGTGCGCCATGTAATTAATTTGTGATTTTTAATTAATCGCTCGGCAATGCATAACAATCGGCAACGATTTTTCAAAAAATACACCTTTGTTCCGGAAATGTTTACACCTACGCTTCGGTTACGATGAAATTCGTTACTTTCCGTCGGTAGCGTTACATTCTGCTACTTTTTCCTTCGATCAAAGAGCTTGCGATAAACGATAAGCGATTCTTGCACAGGTTTGTTCTTATTCGCGAAAGCAGAAAAATATAGCGTTTTCGATGCTGTTCGGTGTTTCTCAATCGTTTCAAAGAAAATATTCATCGTATCGCGTAATTGCTCGGCGTATCTGTAATTAGTTGTAATTCAACGACAAAGTTGCGCGTCTCTGGTCGAAAGTGTTTGTTGCGAGCTCTTTCATTTTTTGAGAAATTAAATTCAAATGTCCATAGATTCGACTTTCTTTTTTTCTTTTGTAAACGTGTATTTCGTGACAGTAACCGAACTTTGAAATATTCGAATTTGTAGTTCTGTAAAGACGTAATACGCTATTTTAAGTTATATTTTCAATAGAATATTTTAAACTAAGGGGCAGGGGCGTAATAAAAATACATACGTTGAAAATCTTTTACATGCAACTATTACATGTACGAACATTATGTGCGAAAATTTTTCAAGATATCGCATTTGAATCCTCCAGCATGAATTAACCAACAACGTTGAATATTTACAATATTTTAACACCTGTAATTTGTAACTGGTAAATTCAACAATATCGTTAATCGTCAATTTATAGTGCAACAGGCTCCTGTTAAATACAATGAAATCGAGAGTAGCTTTTAAAAATGTTTCAAGAATGAATTGACCAGAAATAAAAGGAACAACTGTTGGGTATAAGAATTTGCGAATGTAGCGACTTTGTTGTCAAATTTCAACGTTTCTCTCGTCCGATTTTTAAACATATATTCACGCACATCTAAACTCTAAAATCGTACAAACGTAGCGTAAGCGTAGGATGTTGGGCAGAACACCTACGCGACCAGGAATATCGATTTGATAGTGCGTAAGCATTGTTCAAATATTGGTATTCGATTTTCGATCGGTAATAAGTAGATACGTTTCCATTTCTGTTTAAAATGCAATTGCTCTTTCGTAGAAATATTAACGGCTGATGCGGAACCGGCTGGATCATTCGCACGAATTTTTCCATCCAGCCAAATATCCTACGTAGACAGATATTTGTCGAAAAACAAATTCCACTTAATATTTGTCCAACTCTAAATATGAATGTTTAGCGGTGTAATGACGATTCTATTTGTTGTTGGAAAGTGTGACACACAGCTATACAAAGGATGATCAATATTAAATCAAAATTAATGAAATACTGATGTCGCAAACATCACGTAGACAGATAATGCAACGTCGTGTCAATATTCCGTGTATATTATAAATACGAGTAGTGCATCGATCCTGCCTCGTTCTTCGAGTTCTCGTGTCGATCGTATTTTTCTATCGTTGAAAAATTCCAAATTTTCGCGATACTTTTTTTCCTAAGCGCAGGACAACATGCGATTCTTCGTTTCAATTCTTTGCTGCAAGTTTTACTATGCGTAGGTCTTTTCGTTTGTTCTATTTTTTTTTTTTTTTTTTTTTTTTTTTTTTTTGAAGACGAAGTGTATAAATCTGTTAGATAAAAAATATGAGATCTAATTTTATAGGAGAAACTTTGGTTCCAGATAATTTGTCTTTTATTCGTTTTTACTCGTTTTCATACTCGTGTCGTTTCGCGCGATATTCTTTGCAGTGGGCGAGATCGATAATTGATGAATGGAAAAACTGATTGCGTTAATAATTTAAAACAGAAAATTTGATAAACAGATAATTTGATGCATTAAATACAATTAGGGTAGGCGAATGATAAAACGTTATTCGTAATTAAAGTAGGTATTTTATTCGTGTGCAGCTTTTAAATAAATATATCTGGATTATAATATTTTTCTATATTCTTCTTCCACGTATTTACTTATTCGTTAAAATTTCATTTCAAGCAACCGCTGTATATTTCGTGTCCTCTCTGATTAACGAGGATATAGAGGAATAACATAGAATGGAAATTATTCTACAAGCTCGAGGAAATACTAATTTCTACGTGTCTAATGTACATCACGACAATAGTGTTTCGATGTTGCAAGTTGTAGGAAGAAAATTACACTGCGAATAATACACGGTTAATCCATTTTTTTTTCGTCGAAGAGAAGAGAAAATAAGAAATTGAATTAAATCGATGTACAATGTCACTGAACGATCTAAAAATACATATCGTTTCTTTCGAGGTCTATAGACGATATTTTTGTTTCTACAAACTTTTTATTATTAGGTTGTTCGAAATGTTTCTTTCCTTTGGTAAGAAAATAATAGACGCACAATGTTTTTTTGTTTTGTATTAGTTTATTGAATTATGCACGAACGTAGTGATAGAAATAGAACGAAATGGATGATACGTAGTTCAGTAAAATAATATAAAACAGATATTGTTGTTTATCTATTATCGTCTTATGAAACGAAGGAAACTTTCCGGACAACCTAATACAGGACGATTGTTGGGCTTCTTATTTTCAGCAAATTGTAATTTCACGAATTTGCGCTGAAACGTTCGTCGATGAAACGTACAACAGCAAATCCTGTTATCAAATATAAAACGTAAAATAATTTCGTGCATTGCCAAATAAAATTCTAAATGCGGTGTATAAATCCAACAGAAAACCATAATTAACGAAACAACGCAGAAATGATTGGACAACCTAATATTTATCCAATTAAAAAAAAAAGAACTTTTGATATCGTTACGCTAACGTAGCAGCGAGGAAAGACGGTTTGATGTAAAAATTCAATTTCGTGAAATATCGCGATGCTACACGTAGATTTGTAAAGAATTCTCAACAGTCGTTCCTCTGATAATCTGATAATTCTCATTTTCTAAATTAACGTAAAACAGAAATTGTTGTTTACCTATTATCACCTTATGAAACGAAAGAAATCTTCCGGACAACCTAATATTTATTTAATTAAAAAAGAAAGAACTTTTGATATCGTTACGCTAACGTAGCAGCGAAGAAAGAATTGAATTTTTGATGTAAAAATTCAATTTCATGAAATATCGCGATGCTACACGTAGATTTGTAAAGAATTCTCAACAGTCGTTCCTCTGATAATCCGATAATTCTCATTTTCTAAATTAACGTAAAACAGAAATTGTTGTTCACCTATTATCACCTTATGAAACGAAAGAAACCTTCCGGACAACCTAATATTTATTTAATTAAAAAAGAAAGAACTTTTGATATCGTTACGCTAACGTAGCAGCGAAGAAAGAATTGAATTTTTGATGTAAAAATTCAATTTCATGAAATATCGCGATGCTACACGTAGATTTGTAAAGAATTCTCAACAGTCGTTCCTCTGATAATCCGATAATTCTCATTTTCTAAATTAACGTAAAACAGAAATTGTTGTTCACCTATTATCACCTTATGAAACGAAAGAAACCTTCCGGACAACCTAATATTTATTTAATTAAAAAAGAAAGAACTTTTGACATCGTTACGCTAACGTAGCAGCGAGGAAAGACGGTTTGATGTAAAAATTCAATTTCGTGAAATATCGCGATGTCACACGTAGATTTGTAAAGAATTCTTAACAGTCGTCCCTCTGATAATCCGATATTTCTCGTTTTCTAAAATATCCGGCAAAATTCGTGGATAAAACTTGCGATATTATATAACCGGATATCTCATTTGCAGTATGCGGGTATTTCTATGAATTCGAGCACATTGAAATAGCGTATAATACCAAAGCAATATGGCATTATACTGTTAATAACGTGAAACCACTGTGTTATAATAATCCGTCAAAATGTGAAGCTTCCCCCCGTCAGTTGTATCATTCAATTCGCCGTGATTGACGAGTCTATTAAGCTGGCATAGTGAATGCCTCGATGGAAATCAACGAGTTCTGTTTTGTAACGTTTGTAATAATGGAACACCGGGCCACGGTAAATGTCATCGTTGCGAATCCACTCGATCGCTATCGAAATCTTTCGAACATTTAGTACACGTTCTGTTTGCCCTTTTCTCAAACGAGAAATTGAATTAACGTTATCATGTACTTTTAATAGAAACTGCCATCTTCCTTTTGTCTTTTCTTTGGCAAAGTGTTTTGGCGAGGTAAACGTTACTTTACCAACGTAGGTAAAGTAAAAGGACAGAAAGCTTCAAACAAAAGCATCTTACGCTCTGTTCCATGTAAAGATGTTCGTTTCACGAATGAAGTTTAAATAATACTGTGCCAGCCGCTGTACGTATTATATTTTTGATAGATCTCTAGTGTAACCTTGCAAGTTTCTGTAATGAGATTTATAGTCGAGATCATAATTAGATGGAACTTTGGAAAAATTTATGAGCAACGATCATGAAGATAGAGGAAAAACCATTTAAGTAAGAAACGTTTCCTAAAAATATATGAAGTAAATTGGCGTAAGATTTCTACACAGTACCGTATCAGATAATTAACGTACGGTCGTAATATCCAATTAGAAGCGTTTCCTTTCTTCAATTATGAATTGCAAAGCAGAAATTTGAAACGATTCGTGTAGTGAGTAAATTTAATATTAAAACCTTTAATTACATTATATTATGTAGAATAATTAATATTTAAAATATTCTATAAACGGCAATTTCGTTCATACCAGTTATTACACGCTAGCTATAAACTTGAAAGAGTTTAATTATTCCAAGTTTGTTAATAAACTGGTTAATTAAGTAAAAAATAATATTTAAATAAGCTGCGAGCTTGAGATACGCGTTCTAAGATTCCAAACATTTTTCCTTACATTAATTCCTACAACTAAACTTTAATTAGCTACAATGTTGCTTGTCTGATAGTTAATAAGTTATTGACGATAACTTTTATGCCCGCTTGTACGTGTGATGGTAACCCAGTTCCGTGTAAGCATAAAAATATAAATTTGTGTAAGTATCTACGATCTAACAATCGCAAGTTACAAGAATAACACAGTCTACGCCTAATTTTCTAATTAAGCTACTACAGTCTATCAAAATCAACTAACGATCCGAGCACTTTTTCACGGTAGTGTATTTATCCCATAACAATCTCTCCGTGACTAATGATATTCTTCTTTATTGTCCAGGTGACCGACTCGAAGGATCTCCAAGTGCCGTTCAGCACTGCGGCTTCTCTGGGTTACGGCCTCCATCATATGCTCCACTTGCCGCCGCAATTTTTGCACCCTCTGGATCACCGTTTACCGTTCGGAGGGTTCAGGCCCCTGGGGCCATCGGCTTTCGCTCCGCCGAGCAAGTGTCTGAAAGTGGAAACAGGAAACGGCCCGGTCACCGGTTCCGGTTTGCCAAGTATCGGCTCATTGTCGAGCATGTCGAACATGTTCTCGCCTTCGTCGTTGTCCTCGGCCAGCGGAGGCGCCGTCGTCTCTGTTTCTGGAGCGTCGGCGAGCATCGGAGGCGTCGGAGGCGTCGGAGGCGTCGGAGGAGGTGCGAGCGCGGCAGCGGCACAGGAAGTCGCACCGCAGAGTCCCGCTGGCTCTACCAGCCGATCGCCTACAGGGACCGGAACCGGTTCGGTTCCTAATCGCGGCACCACTCCGGAGGACGAGGATCGCGATGCGAATGCCACGCCTGGGTCCGAGAACACGGAAAGATCTACGCCCGAGGAGGGACGACCGTATCGACGTGAGTCCGCTTTACTCGTTTTTCCCTTCTTCTGGCAACAGTTGCGGATTTTTGTGCATTTGTGGCAAATTTAAGTACCGATCAACGTGTAAAACGTAGTTTCCATCGCGTCTGAGTCGGTTAACGCTGCAACTACCAGCGTCACCGAAACGAATAATTCGTAATTCATAGATTTGTAATGGTGTACTCTTACGAATAATTTTTGCGTGAAGTATACGAGTAGTATGGTAGACTGTTCTATTTATTGCACTCTAGTTTCTTTGAAACAAGTTTTGTACTTTAGTCACGGGTAGCTTTATCGTTAATATCGCTGATTCGTTTACACTCTCACTGTATGTCATTTATCAAGCGTGCGTAATATGTAAAAATATATAAAACGTTCAACGCGAAGTTGTTGTGACAGTCGATTTGCGAGGAAGACGTTTAGCTTCAGTTTTCTTGATCGTATCCGTAAGAAAGTGAATTTCAATGCATAAAAATCCGCAATCCGTTCACGAGATTATTCGCTCTTGTAGTTACTCTCTAGATCTTCTTTATCCCTATCTGTCTAATATTTTTCTTGTTCTCTTTCTCAATATTTTTTTGACACTTGTATTATTGGACACGGTCTTACGATCCTCGGTGTTTCGAATATAATGGAATCGCAACTAGCATAGAAAAAGATCCTGTGCTTTTAACTCTATGTTCTATCCTCTTTCTTAAAAGAAGTTAGGCGTTTAATTACGTAATAAAAAAGGGAACAAAAAGAACGAAACGATTAAAGGATTAAAAGTATAATTGAAAAGATAATCGCGCGCGTAAATATTTAATGCTGCATTGTTTTTGCGTTTTCACTCGATGAAACATTTATCCACGATATTACAATTAATAAATATTTTCTCTTTTATACATGTAACGCGACGATGCATGTTCCTTTACATTTTAAATACCGTGTTTTAGCTACGATATCGTCTCGAGTTCGTTTTGCCAGTGTCTCGTGTAATATCTATGGATAGACATCGTTAGTTCTCCTACCTTGAAACTCTTCTAGAAACCTAAGATTTCTCTCAGCGGAGATTGATGATTATTCATATTCATACATATTCATATTCGATATTGAATATTCGTATTTAGTTTTTGTAGTACCGTAGCAGATTCTGTGTCGGATAAATGACAGACGAAAAAATTCTTTATCGCGTGTAAGTTATACGAATGATAAATTAAACGAAACGAATAAGCGTAACATCGGTGGCGTTGAAACGCATTCGAATAATAAAAGAGTATCTTGCTACATCTAACAACGCAGCCGGTAGGTTTCATGATTTTTATGTTGACAAACGTTCTATGTATATACAAAGAGCAGCTGAAACGTATATAGGAATTTGCAGAGGAGGAACCACGAAGATTTGTATGCTTAATCTACCTAAGTCGTTTATTTGAATTCTCAGGGGCGCAACAGCTGTGTCGCGTCTGAAAGCTCACGCGGGCTTTGTTTCCATGTGTTTGCTTATTTTTCGGTACAGTCTTAATTACCGAAAGATAGAGCCATTCATTTTTCTCGGATACGATTCTCGCGGTGAACCATTCTTTCTTTTCTTTTTTTTTCGCTACTCTCTCTCCCCTCCCCCCCCCCTCTCTCTCTCTCTCGAGCTCAACGTTCATCCAGCATTTGGCGAGATTTTTATCGTTCATCCTCTTTGCACTTTGCGTTCGAAGAAAGTACTTTGTCCTTTCGTCGACCAAACAGTTTTCGCTCTGTAAATTCTTTCTCTTATTAAAACCGAAAACAGCACGTAGCGGTCAGCTTTTCCTGTAACTCTCTTTTCCTCTCTTTCTTTCTCTTTCGCCGGCTGTCTGCTCGTTCCACCGCAGCTAATTTTCGTTTGATTGCGAGACGAGAAAAAAAAAAAAGGGGTTGGAAAAGGTCGAAGGTGTGCAACCTTGGCGTCAAGCAGCAGACTTTTTAGGTTTATTTTTCGAATGGTTCAGCGCCAGGATAACGATGTCCTTTGACCGTGGCGAACCCTATGACGTTAGCCGCGTCGCTAATTAGTCGATATTCACTTTGTGGCGGCGAGTCTGCGTTTCAGAAGGGACACCGATTCCGCAAAACTGCACTCAAGCGGTTTCGAATTGAAGATCCTTTTTTCCCAACTTTTGTAGATTTTTACGCGCGCCTCGCCCAACTGTACTTTCCTCTGCGTTTTGCAATAATTAAGCCCGTAGTATAAACTTGCTTCTAATAAAGCTTCGCACGCTGCATAGCGTTCTTGTCTCGTATACAGACTACTACGTATTCTCGGAACAACACTTGGGCTTCTAACATCGTCTGCTTTCGTTTACCGGCTTTCTGTAATCCAGATACGCCATTAGACCATTGATAATTTTCAGCCGTGTGTACACTTAACTGGATATCTGTTAATTATTTCCAAACATATCGGTTCTCTTGCAAATTCGCGTGCTTTCGCAATTGCAAATCTGAAATTCTACCTCTCGATGGATCATAGCCGGCACAAATAAACGTAATCATTCTGCGAACGGATGGAAAAGAATCGAAGAAAAGTAAGAGAAAATTGACGACGAGGTTGTTGATTTAACGAAACGACGAAAATAACGTTCGTAGTTGCGCGCTATTACGCGGTATAACGTTAAGACGATATCGACGTGTGTACGCGCGTGAAGATTTTTTTTTAACTGGTAGAAATTAATTGCGTAATCTACGTATAGAGTTGGAGAATTTGTGGGGAAAATCGTGAAATGATCAGCAAATAATTTGATCGTGCGCCTGTGAGCTGTTGGTGTGAGTTTTAAACGCAACGCTGCATCGTAAATGCTCGCATAGCCGCCCGCCCTTTTTGGTAGCCGCGCTCCAGAAGGGGGTTTCAATGTATCGATACCTACGCATGAAATATGTTCATAATCACGATTGACAGGGAATCATGGTAAATAGTCATTTGCTACTCCATTCGCGAATTTACATTACGCCTCTATTTGGATCTGACGGCGCAGAAAAATCTGCAATTAATATTAGTATGCTGGCTATGTATAACTATACGCGTAATCATCGACCTTTTGGCGATACCCATGATTTATCATATTCCGTTACGGGTAAGCATTATTTCTGCCCTGTGTTATAATTAGACGAGAAAAAGATTTATAAAGAGACTTGAGAGCAATCTACAAAGATTTACAAACGGACGAAATATTTCGATAAAGTATAGCGAAATAAAGGGAAGATCTGTTAGGTTTTTCTGTTTAAAGTAAAATGAGATTTAGAGTTGTCAGAGTAGTAGAAACGATGAATTAATCATTTTTCGTAAACATTTTATCCAACTAAATCGCATTATTTTCTTTATATTTTGTTATATATTTTATCGGATATATGTTTGTCCAAATTATATCCGTATCATTTGAATCTGAATATTTCATTAGGCGGCATAGTGATATTAGCTTGAGAATAAATATAATACACAGTACAAAGATATTTCTACTTACGAACGAAATCCATAAATGCTATCGATTAATTACATTTTTCTATCAAAGTGACGAGCGATGGTCGCGCGAGAAGAAACGGCTTTGGAATTTTCTATCGAAATCAAATCGATTATAGTGTGATCGTGGAACAGGGGCTAAAAAGGATCAAAAAAAAAAAAAAAAAAGCGAAAGGGCGGAGTAAGAGAGATATGAAATATGAGCACGGAAATGCAGATATTTGTCAGGAAATTGATAACTCGAATAAACTCGTCGCAAAACGTTCAAACAGTCTGCCAAACGGGACGATTTTACCTCTTCTCCCGGCGGCAAACCGAACTATGTACAGACATCGGTCGACTACGGCAAATGCGTGATGCGTGCGCGTGTACGTGCGCGTGTACGTGTACACATCCTCGTATGCATCCGCGTATTACGACGATTCGGTATAAAATTCACGCGCTACTCTGATATACTATTCGAACAACTGATTGTACACGAATTTTATAGCTATTTGTATTTTTCGCTAATTCCGTTGTGTAACTTTTGCAGAAATGTGGCATTACGCTGATTGCGCGTAGATTATACCGTAACTTTAGCATAACCGTGTTTTTCCACGTTGATCCCAATAATAAGATCATCATCGTTTTATACGATTTTCAGTTCGCGTTGGAAATATTATCGGTTACCTTTGCTCAATTATCATTAACATTTCGCGTCGGTTACGTGCAAAAATCCGCGCGTATATTCGTATTTCCCGCGATTCTCTGTTAAAAGCATAGTCATCCTTATGGCAACGAGATATCGGCTTGCTTTTTTCGTAGAATTCGAATTCGTAAGAAACACGATCCTTCGCTCAATTTTTTCCCTAAAACGTAAGAAACTGTGTTGGGAAGCAGCTGTGACATCGATCTCGTTTTCGAGGCTCGTAACATTTCGAACATCAAAACAGAATTTTACTTGCAATCGGTTTCTATGCTTTTGCAATTGCGTCAAGTATATAAATGTAGTTTAGTGTTAAAGCAGGGTTCGTTCGATCCGTTTAAACTTTATACAGCGCTGTATGTACCGTGTGTCTTTCGCAGAAAATTTGCAACGTCAAATACAGCCAACGTCTGTGGATGTTCATACAATTTCTCATTGGCAAGGTGGTACATTAGTTTAACACTGATGCACGCCGTGCTTCGTTAACGATCAACGTTATTGGCCCATACTGATTTAGCCTCGGTTACCTAAAATTCATTCGCATTAAAGAATGATTGACGTATTCTGGCGTTTATACGATTTTACTGTAAAATCGTCCTAGTAACGCGCACGTTCTCTATCATGCAAAGACTAGCGGAATAATTTATCCTTAACGCGATTTTTTTTTAATAATCGGTCGTATAATCGGCGTGAAATTTGTCCGTAAAAAGTACATATAACTTTCGCGTCTGAATCAAGCAAACGTTTCTTTCACTTATAACTGAGTCGTCGATCATTTCTCTGCTACTTGTACCATTTTTTCACAATGTTAAAACGATCAACTATTTTATCGTACAGTTTGATACGTTGTAGCTATATCTACACTATTTTGGAATATTTAATACGATTTTCAATAAAATTAGCTAGCATTGCGAGGCTTCCAACAATTTTGGAATTTAGTTGACATAAAGAAATTTAAAATCCTTGCGTACGTATCTTGTCATGGCGAAATTTGTTTCAAAAAGCACATACAACTTTCGCGTCTGAATCAAGCAAACGTTTCTTTCACTTATAACTGTGTCGTCGATCATTTCTCTGCTACTTGTACCATTTTTTCACGACGTTAAAACGATCAACTATTTTATCGTACAGTTTGATACGTTGTAGCTGTATCTACACTGTTTTGGAATATTTAATACGATTTTTAATAAAAATAGCTAGCATTGCGAGGCTCCCAACAATTTTGGAATTTAGTTGACATAAAGAAATTTAAAATCCTTGCGTACGTATCTTGTCATCGTGAAATTTGTTTCAAAAAGCACATACAACTTTCGCGTCTGAATCAAGCAAACGTTTCTTTCACTTATAACTGTGTCGTCGATCATTTGTCTGCTACTTGTACCATTTTTTCACAATGTTAAAACGATCAACTATTTTATCGTACAGTTTGATACGTTGTAGTTGTATCTACACTGTTTTGGAATATTTAATACGATTTTTAATAAAAATAGCTAGCATTGCGAGGCTCCCAACAATTTTGGAATTTAGTTGACATAAAGAAATTTAAAATCCTTGCGTACGTATCTTGTTATCGCGAAATTTGTTTCAAAAAGCACATACAACTTTCGCGTCTGAATCAAGCAAACGTTTCTTTCACTTATAATTGAGTCGTCGATCATTTGTCTGCTACTTGTACCATTTTTTCACGACGTTAAAACGATCAACTATTTTATCGTACAGTTTGATACGTTGTAGCTGTATCTACACTGTTTTGGAATATTTAATACGATTTTTAATAAAAATAGCTAGCATTGCGAGGCTCCCAACAATTTTGGAATTCAGTTGACATAAAGAAATTTAAAATCCTTGCGTACGTATCTTGTCATCGCGAAATTTGTTTCAAAAAGCACATACAACTTTCGCGTCTGAATCAAGCAAACGTTTCTTTCACTTATAACTGTGTCGTCGATCATTTGTCTGCTACTTGTACCATTTTTTCACAATGTTAAAACGAACAACTATTTTATCGTACAGTTTGATACGTTGTAGCTATATCTGCACTGTTTTGGAATATTTAATACGATTTTCAATAAAAATAGCTAGCATTGCGAGGCTCCCAACAATTTTGGAATTTAGTTGACATAAAGAAATTTAAAATCCTTGCGTACGTATCTTGTTATCGCGAAATTTGTTTCAAAAAGCACATACAACTTTCGCGTCTGAATCAAGCAAACGTTTCTTTCACTTATAATTGAGTCGTCGATCATTTGTCTGCTACTTGTACCATTTTTTCACGACGTTAAAACGATCAACTATTTTATCGTACAGTTTGATACGTTGTAGCTGTATCTACACTGTTTTGGAATATATTTAATACGATTTTCAATAAAATTAGCTAGCATTTCGAGGCTCTCAACGTATATTAATTCAAATATTTTTGGAATTTAGTTGACATAACGGAATTTAAAATCCTTGCGTACGTATCTTTTTATCGCGTATTACCTTGTTGTTTTTATACAAACATAAAAAGCACGCGATTGGACAGTTCACTGATATACGAGCACGAGTGTCACGGCCCCCTGTCATTTATGTGATGCACGCGGTGCACTTTGCACTTTTTTGTGTGAAAACGCAGCTTGTAGTCGATCGTTCATACACATGATCCGTGCATATTTCCGTGAAATGTCCGAGTGAATAACGAGGGGCTGTGTTTTATTTTATTGTTTTATTATTACAGATTAATTTTCGTTTGATTGTTTCGCGCTGCTATCGAAAGACGTGACGCGAATTTATCGGGTTGAATTTCGTAGGAATTTTATACGTTCCAAGTATTAAGTGTATGTGTATATATATATATATATATATGTATATATGTTTGTTTTTTTTTCGTAACATCTTCACGTATCGGAAAATGAAATTTTTGGTGGTGGAAAAATTAGAGAATTTCACGTTATTCGTCGTTATAATAATTACTTTGTCGCTTTAGGATCTCGCCACTGTATAATTCGCTAATTTTCAATGTCGTTACGTTTATTCTCGCTTTTTCTTTGAAAGAATAACGCGTTACAGAATTTCCATTTTGTGCCTCGCAACCGTAAAGAATAATTTGCTATATAATATCGCATAACGTATTATAAATATTATAATTCTACAAATGAACGTACGTAGAGCTACCGAAAGTACAACTTGACAAAAACATACGAGCATCGTCCGTATATATCATTGTAGATTTTTGTACACGTGTGACGATGGAATTATGTACGCTATAGAACAGAGGTAATAAGTCTCAGAGTAATATGTGCTTTTGATAAGAAACTAAAAAACTAAAAAAAAAAAAAAAAAAAAAAAACAAAACAGAAAAATCAAATAGCCGGACAACAGTATAAATTTGTTCCTATCTCGCTGCTACTCGGTGCTCTTATAATTCCTTTTTTTTTTTCTTTTTTTATTATATAGCGAAATAGGTACATTGTACCGTTTAACGGAAGATAAAGTTCGATTTTAATGCTTCTTGCGTAATTCGCCGGTGAATAACTTGAATAAATTTGTATATTTCGGCGGAATATTTCGCTGGAATATGGTAAATGATAATGTACGTGGACAGGTATCGTATTTTACGGATAATAACGTTTCTCGTCGTTAGGCAGATTATACAAATAGAAAAGGACATTTCTAATAAACTAATTTAAGAAGAAAAGATCTACTACAAGATAAAAGATAATAGAACGATCGAGTCTCATTCGTTCGTTTAGATGGCGAGCGAAGACAACGATCCGAGAGAACGTTCGCTAGTCGAATTGCAGAAGAATTAATTTTGACAACGTGTCTCGCGTGCAAGCGGCTGGCTATTGTTGAAATCGCTTTCATGGCACGTTTACACGGTATTCCTAATGGCCTTCTCACGCAACCACCGTAAAATAGAGAAATCATTGTAAAAGGTCCGAACGACGTGCACCCTTCCGGTCGTTTCTCCCGAGATAAGGGAGGAGGGTGGAAAAATTTGATTATCAAATAATTCGTAGGACGTGATAGTAAATCGCGGCATGGCTCGCCGCTCGCTCAAGGAATACAAATGAGGGTAACTGCTTCCGTGCGCGAAACGACGATAAAACCGTGCAGATGGACAGCTTAACGAAAACCTAGCGGATCGTAATCCTTCGACATATGTACGTCGGTAGATAATTTTTCAATTTCGCCTTGCTTTCTTTCAAACGTACGTAGCTACGGCGATTGAGTGGGGATCTTTTCTGCGTTTATGGGAATTTATGGGAAAGCCACAGAAATATATAAAACGTGGATAAAGGAACGCTCGTTGTGACTCGTCGTACATTTACATTTATATTTACGTGTAAATGCAATTTTAAATGCAAAGGGTAGAACCAGCGCAGTTTTATTTATTTCTAATTTTATTAAGTTCTCGTCACGGTGAAAATAATTAATCCAAGTGCCTGCATACCTGTTTCGAACACCGTAAACGATTCTAATGAAACGAACGTGCAAGATTGATACTGCGAAGGTCTCTCGCTTCGTTTCATAACTGCAGGTGTGAAATTACGTAGTCGTACGCTGTTGTCCTCAATAAGAACGACGCTTATTAACGCTAGAACTATCAGACCAGTGAGAACGAGTGTTTCCAAAATTTTCCAGCTAATTTCTTTCTTCATTTTTTATCGCAACGATACTCTATCTTGATTGTTAGTTGGAAATTGCACGCGTTTCGAGATATAATTACCGAAGAAACGGCCATCGACTATCGATAGGTAATTCGAATAATTATGACCAATAGTGTGTATCTGATATCACGATGATTTTAATGATCGAAATCGAGCAGTGACTGTAACATCGCTGCGAACTGAAACGCTGTATTTCCATTGTGTTCTTAATTAGAAATTGCGGGTGTCTTAAATTTTAATTATTCAAAAGATGGACCGGTGGATTATCGGTGCAATAATTGCGAACAATGGAGTACGTCTAATACCATAATCGTTACATCGATCGAAATCGACTAGTCGTAGGAACATCGCTGTCGAGCGTGCGCTTTGATGGCGCGTATTGCCGAAAAAATTGGCCTGTGCCAGGTTATAAAATACAGGAATAGAAACGCGCATGATCGAAAGGGCGGAAGGGTGGGAAATGGACGCTTGATGACGAGGGTCGCTGTGTCTCTGACCTATATTACCGTTCAAATTTTTAATTGCATTTTTTCGATTGTCAAAGAGAGACAGAGGGTGCCTTATGGCCCGTACCAATCTCATGTCTGACCATTGTCCTTCTGTTCGTTTGTGTTCGATGAGAGAGCACGGCGACATTGCAGACGCGGTGCAGCCAATTACCAATCACTCATGCGGAACAATAAAGCGGAACCGTGGAATTCTTGTTGGAAAGTATCGCGTTTCATATGTATACACCTAACACGTTAACGTAGCATTACAATCATTGTGTGTGTGCGTATATACATGTAGCGGCACATGAGTCACAGGACGAGGCGGATGGAGAGCGACTCGTGTGTTGTTGCGCCTCGGAACACGGACGCAGCCTTGACGCACGAGACATATCGATAGACAAACTCCGAACAAAAGAAAGCCACCGTTATGGGCAACCGTCGATCTAAGACAAATTCAAATTTTCCGACCCCCCCCCCCCCCCGACCACTATAAACAAACGGACGCGATCGCGAGCGAGTTAGTATATACCGAGTTAGTATATACATATACAGGGTGGTTGGTAACTGGTGGTAAAAGCGGCAAGGGGGTGATTCTACGCGAAAAAAGAAGTCGAAAATATAGAATAAACATTTTTCGTTGGAAGCTTTGTTTTCGAGAAAATCGACTTTGAGGTCCGTTATAACTTACCGCAGGCGTGCCGAGCGAAAATTCAAAGTCGATTTTCTCGAAAACAAAGCCTCGAACGAAAAATTTTTATTCTATATTTTCGATTTCTTTTTTCGCGTAGAATCACCCCCTTTCCGCTTGTACCACCAGTTACCGACCACCCTGTATATAGAAAAGGAAGGAAAAGTTACATCCGTGAAAAATAATTGATAGAACGAGGAGAATTACGTACGAGACATTAGCTGTGATTAAAGATAGCGAGAGATTCGTACGACAAATAGCGATATTGTTGGTGTACGTATTGGATTGTTCGGGAAATTTGCAGCGAAAGATAAAACGGGTCCAACCAATAACGAGATTGTAACGTATTCGGTGAACGAGATAGACAAAGACGAGGATATTGCAGCTACGATGAACAATTTCTTAGATAGAAGGACGTAAAAGTTCGTATAAACTTTTCTGACATAGTTGTCTCTTTCGTTACGTAGCTACCTGTGACATGGACAACAAGGGAATTTGTTAAAATCGCAGCATATGGATTTACGCAAGTGCGAGTAGCGTAAATTTCTGCAACTCGTGAGGATGATAAATAGAAAAGTGCAGCAATTAGGATAATTAAACGGATCGGTGGTAGAACGTCTTATTTGTTGAATTAGGTCAACGAATATCCTGAAAAGACTGGAAACGGTAAATCGCGCGGTCGTTTACGACGAATATCTGCTATGGTCACACGATGGTTAAGCAGCAGCTGGTGGAATGCTGGTCATTTGTAACTCAATAATTCTACTTCGTTTGGAATCCGGTAATCTATACTGCGGCTCGTTATTCACGCATCATAATGAGTTTCGCGTTACGCGCCTTTTCTCGCTGCGGACGGCTGGAAAGTTCCTCGTAATGAGTTGTCGATACTCGGTTATGGGTATTTGCGATAATTGTAATAGAGGAAACGTAGCGTAACGGATTTCTTGGATAGAATGGAATATCCGTGTTAATTCGTCCGTGCCATACGTACTTTTCGCAAAAGAACGTACAACGTTATTTTTAACAACGTCTTTTAATCGATCGTGTGATAAATCTTAATAAATCATTCCGTTTTTCGCTTCCAGTTTTTCCCGATTATGAGAGTTAGCTGGCAAAATTTTACGAACAGTCTTTCTTAACGCTATAAAGTACTTGGTACGGTATTTTAAATCGATCTGATCGAAAGATTAAACAATAAAATATGTGGTTTTGACAAAATTCGATAGATCATCGAGTGTAAGACTAGCTGGAATTATTGGAATTCATTTTTCAAACTTGGATTACTCTTAACTTACTTACTAATACTCCTAATTTACTTTCCAAGATCCGAACGACGATATTTATACCTTTTAATACCCCGTTTCCATCGTTGCACTCGCTTCGCGTTACAATCTCTACGCAGAGATAAAAATAGAAAACCGTCTTAGCAGAATGCGTATCGATGTAGTCTCGTACGCGAGTATTGCATCACGGATTCGATGTTTCCTTCGATCGCAGTCTAGGTGTCTCGAGGAAACCATTTGTCCGCAAGTATATACGTTTCAAACGGGTACACGCTGAGCGTTGTGATAACCAGCCTAGCCATCTATACCTCGAGTAGTACTTAATATTCACGACTGTATCGAATATCCCAACGTATACTATTTCTCGTGTCCTCCTTGAGTTTCAAGTTGACAACCATTCTTCGCGCAGTACGTACACCGTTTCGAGTTTCAACAAACTCGGCCGAACTTGTGCCTAAGAAATACACGCTCGCTCCTCTCTTTTCTCGCTGATTCCAACTATTCCGTGCTATGTAAACCGGGAGAATAGCGTTTCTCGTTCCATTGCTGGCGTAAAACGTACCTACTAAAATGGACGAAGCCGAACGATACGGACGGAAGAGGGGAGCGAGAGAACGTTACGACGGGGAGAAAGACGAAAGATAACCGTGAGAAAGACGTTCGATTTATTATACAAGAGCAGCAGGTGCAGTTGCAACTGCGGCGACGTCGAGTACGCTCCTCCTCGTGATAGGGTATATATAGTCGAGCTTCGGAATGGGAGAAGAAGTAGGAGAGTGGAAGGTAGCTCAGCATTGGTGGCGGCGTTGCGTGCAGTAAAATAACTGAGACTTAGCGTCCTCCTCCTCTCAACTGCAGCCAACTAGGCGGAGCTCTATATACGCGCTGCATGTGCATTGGGTAAAGACTCCTCCGCCTGGATCCTTGCGCAATGGAAAGGACCGTGCTTGCTTGTCTTGCTCTCTAGATACGCGTATTTCTTGTCATGCTTAGCCTACGCTCCTACACCTTCCAACTTGCCACATAGTCCTGCGCGCATCAACCCTACTACCTCATTCGACACCGCACACTCTGCTCTCAACGCTCTTCCTTTCCTTTCTGCTACTCTGCTCGTCGATCCTCGGTCGTCTTTACCGGATTATGCCAGTAATCGATTTCTTTCCTTCCTCGTCTCTCGTCGTTTCGTTGCTACTCGTAGCTCGTTAGGTTTCTTCGTATTTCGCGTATTTATACGGCGCTTCGAACATCTTCCCATTTATGACGATTGTAATTTATCGTAGAACGCACGGTATAATTCGGAATACGTAGGTTTGCTACAAAGTCCTGGAAACGTGGCCCTCGAATACTCGCAACGATACGAACGGTCGGTCATTTTTACGAACACGGTCGAAGAAGAAACGATATGATCGGAAGGAAAGGAACCGTTCAAGCAACATCGATATTTCGTTTATTTTATCGGTTCTAGTACGCGATACTTGCAAGCTGAATCGAACAACCCTGTCACAGAGTTCTCTCAATTATCTTTAACGTTTCGATATTTCTTCTTCCGGACTGACTGGACCTAAAGTACGACGCGTCGAAGACCAACGACGTCTCACGATGTACAACAAAATCGTATACAAAGTATCAGAGTCTTAAAACGTCAATAAAAATAATCGTAGCTTGCTACGTTTCTTAAAAGACCTAAATACATCGGCACGATGTTCGCTGGCTGAGACAGCGAGCACGCTCGATCGCACCGTTTTTCCGTACCGTCGCACGTTCCTCGCCGCATTCGCTGTATATTTGCGGTAACGCATGGTTAAGCTCGTCGGCGACGGTTAAAGTAAATCGTGTGTATTCTTCTGGTTTGCGTTGGCCGCCACCCCTTTGGTAACTGTATTTCCGGATGGTTGGCACGAAGTTTGGAAGAAGGAGATGGCTGGATTCGCATAGATGCGCGTACAAGCGCAATGGCGATCTCCTATCGTTCGTTCCCCTTCTCCTCCGCTAACCTAACTCCTACGCGTGCTCCTACTCTTTCCGTGCTCGTCTTTGCAGCGTCGAGACGCGGCGCGACGCGGCTTCCGCCGTTCGTTTAACGATCCCCCGCCACCTTCTGCCCGGGATAGAAATAGATGCTCCGCCTCCTAGACGAGTTTCTCTTCGTCGACATCGAAGGTGGCGCGGAGGAACGCGCGCCGTGTAACGAGCACAGCCACACGGTCGAGAGAGGGAGAAAAGTCATCCGCTACGTGGGTGGATCTTGAGGTAGCAACCTCTTTGCCAGGTTTTGGGCGTGGTGAGGGAGGAGTTGGCTTTTATCGTATATAGAAGTCTTCCTTTGTATTCACTATCGGCCCGGATACCTGTACACCAGCCACAGACGTTATCCTGCCACCGGCTCCCAATTATCCTGTTACGCATCGATGGACCCGTTTGCGCGCCGATTTACTCGCTACGCGATGTCCCGAGCGCAATCTTTGCGCATTGCAGACTCGAAAAACGATAGCTTCGATGTTCTGGTTTATCGCGATGCGATGCTCTTTCTTCTTCGTTCTTTTCAGCGATGGTAGCTTTATTTCTGGTTAACGTCTCGGGTTAACCAGTTTAGCTTCGACGCTGTGTGCAGGGATGGGTACGTTTTAAAGAGTCGTCGAATAGACGCGCGCTAAACGACGATGGGGCGATGTTACGAATTCTTCGGAGAATCGTTCGGAACGCGTGTTTCCAGTATCGGTATAATCGACAAGATTGATTTCAGTGCAATTACGTATGGTAGGGCTTCCCTCAACTCGAAACGTTATGCATATCTCAGTATTATTTCCGTCGGTTTCACTCGCCAATTGGACTAGCAGTATAGTTCAGTAGCGTTCGCTGGTATTTCGCCAGCCAATGATTCTGCTAAACTTAAGAATTTCTCCTCTGGCTTCCATCGAATCTTAAAAATCGCCAACTTCTATCAGATGGTCGCGGCAGTTTTATCTTTCCCGTGCTGTTTTCAAAGAAACTTTGCGATTACGTACACTACGCTCGATACACAAGGTAGGTTCGGTGGAATAAAAAGGAAAGCATAGCCAGAGAAGGAGAAAGAACGTTTACGTACGTACATTCGTCGTTGTTTCGCGTCCGTGTACATTCGGAACGAAAATCAAACTGCAAAATGTGCAGGCGAGGTGATTTGAGAGTCACTGGTGCGGCGTAACCCGCGACGCATTGGCAGCCGCGAATTTTCTCCGAGATGCGTCCCACGGATTCGCGCTAAACCTCGGCGCATACGTAAACGGAGGAAACGATGGAAGGACAGAGACAGCGGATAGGGTCAGAGGATGTTTGAAACGGGAGAAGAGAACGAGAAAGAGAGGCGAAAGGGCGCGGGAGGAGGGGGAAAGAGGAAGAGGCGTTTTGCAGTATAACGGGCCGCGTTGACGTTCCGTGCGGAACACTCGACTCGTGACAGAAATTACTAAACGGTCGGGGCACTCGTAGCTCGCACAATCGCGAGCATACGTAGTTCTACGTGTTCACGCACGTATTGTATGTTTCGCAAATGGGAGCAGGAATGAAAGGACGACAGGACGGCGGGCGCAGCACGCGGCTGAAACCGAAGGACGGAGAATCGGAGGAGGGCCTGCGGGGGTTTGAAGCGTGCGAGCCTCGCGCATATTAATCTGTTCGACCGCACATCAGCCTCCGCTTCGCCTCTCTCCGAATCTCGTTCGTTCGCGTACTTCATCTCCCAACCCGTTAACCGGTCGCGCACCTACGCACAACGCCTGCGGGAAATTGGCAAACTGCGGTGCCAGTCCGCCTTCCTCTTCCTCTTCCTCGTCCTCGTTCTGGACCACGATTCACGTGAACGTGTGTCGATCATGGTGCGCCAGCCACCGACGAATTAATATCGTTCCCTTAAACTGGTTCGTGGCGTGAAATTCCCAGTAATTCCTTTGTGAAACTAGCGGCGTCGTTGCCTCTTTCTTTCGAAATTACGAGAGATACCGAACGATTAGAAAATTGCTCGAGTCTGCGCTGACCGATCAATTAATATCGTTTCTGTAAACCGATTCGTTTGAAATTCGTCGCGCTTCCTCTGCGCGTAAAAACTGCGTGATACGATATGGACAACGATCGTACGACTACCGTCTGAAACGATACAACGGTTCGCCTTCTCTTTGTTACTTCGACTTCTACGGCCACTTGCTCGCCTTTCTGATCGCCACCGACGAACGTCTGCAGTTTGGTTCGCGTGAACTCTACGCTAATCCCGTTGCAGACCGACCGAGCTGTCCTCTGTTTCTCTTTCTTTAGAAATTCCAAGAGATACGAACGAGAATTGCACTGGTCAGAGCTATTAGAGGATCGTCTTTCACGAAGCTGTGAGCTCGTAAAATTAATCAGGCTTGAAAGTACACGAGTGTTGATCGCCGAAACAGAAATTTGAGAAGATCTAAGGGGAGATAAGGCGCTCGAGCCTGCAGCTCTGTCAGGAGCGTGAAACGTCAACTCGGAACTAATACGTTGTACGCGATACGCAGCTAGTTTTTTTTTCCTGTGGGCTAATTTCCGCAGATACTCGCGCGTACGTAGTAGTCTCGGACAAAGAAATCGGAGCTCGACGAACGAACGTCTGATTTGCTGGTGCAACTATCTACGCGCGTTCCTCGTAAATGTACGTACCAACGCACACCTGCGATAGACCGTCCGTATATGAAAAAACACGACAAAAACGACGAGGAAAAAGAACAAAAAGGAATGAAACTCGTTCGATAAGAAACGCGCGTTAAATCGTATTATTTGTTTTGCTGGTAAATTGAAGGGATCCCAGGTACTTTCGAATCCGCAATGCGACTCGAAATTCTATCTGGGAACATAGTCGATAAGATTACACGGGTACCTACTGGAGCGAAACTCATGCAACATGATTTTATAATATCAACGACCAGTCGAAAGAGGTGAAAACATATGGAAAATACCATTGGAGAAACGACGGTGATTGGGTAGGGGCAAAGAGAGGCAGAAATCACGCGTGCGGTTTGCGGCCAGCATTTCTGACCGCCGAACGCCGAAGTTCGGATTGAACTGTCACCATCAGCCCGTACAACGCGGCGGCGTGCGGTACAACCACGTGTCGTATATTCGTTCGTAATAACTGCGGTCGACTAGTCACGACACTCGACCAACCAGCGTTTTATGGCTAACTAGCAAGGCAACCGTTCGTTGCTCATTTTTCTCGTTTCATGCTCTATCAGTTTAATTGCCTGCCTCGGTTAATGTTCGCTCCTTATGCAATTTGTCTTTTGCTTTTACGCAACCTTAACGTTATTCCCGTCAATTAGCTACCTTTTACATACTTCGCTAACTACTAGTTTCCATGCTCTTTTTCCAATCAGTGATTTATATTTCGATTTATATTTATATTAGAGTTCGAGGATACGGTCAATCGTTCGAAGAAGATTTTACAAGGCATTTTACAGCTGACTCTTTGAATAAATACGTATCAGACAGGAAAACGATGGTTAAACTCGATAATGTAAATTGAACGTGATTTCTTTTCATGGCAAGACGCGGGATTAAGGAATTAGGCATTGTATTCCTACTCGAGCGTGTATATGATGGGCCATAAAAATACCAGCGAGGACCGATACATTTGGTATTATTAGAAGGTCGAAACAAGATTGCTCGGTCGTTCGATAGCTTCGTATCTCTTTCCCTTCTTTGGCTTTAGCCCTCCTTTGGTTTTCTTCCTGGAGTGACGATTCCCAAGGGCCGCTGCTCCACCACTTCCCCTAATCCACATTCCAAATACTTGTATTCGGTATCCCTTAACAAATGGGTTTCTTTTTACCATAAAAATCCGTTGTAAGCAGTAAGAATGAGAAGCGAGGGAATGGTGACTGCAATTAAGCCATTCGGAGATCGAATTGGCCAACTGCTTTTTTCATAAATTTTCATTTCATCGCTCGGATACACGTACGACTTCTCCAAAAGCGAACAACTCGTCTCGACGATCCAATTTATCGTACACACGCAAAGCATGGTATGTGTATGTATAGCCATATACGCGTGAAATTCTTTCGCGATAAGCGTCGGAACACTGGAGTCACCGTACGAGACCAATTATTCCGTACAAAGTTCGAGATTGCGTTTTAACACGGTGAAGACTGCGGTGCGCGACTCGAATAAGCCTACGTTCGGACGCGAGAAAAGAAAATAGAAACAAAGAAGTTGAAAGCGCGGAGAAAGAGCTGTCATTTAGAAAACATTACGAATGAAATATTAAACGAGGCGGATTGCGTGTGTGAAGAGAAGTCGGCGGAGTTGGGTGTATCGTGCATGGGCATGGTAGTGGTCGTTTTCAGAAAAGACGAGGAGAAAAGGAAGAAACGGCTTACGAGCGAAAGGTTAAGCCGGGCTAAACTAAGCCTACCGGAGTAAGACGTTCTACCTTTAGCCCTTTACCCGTGGCGCCTTTAGGGATATTTACAACGTCGTCGCCCGGGCAGAAGCCGAGCCATGCAGTGAGAAATGGCCCCGCCGACAATTAACTGAAATCACAGCGGGCCAAGGCGGTTTGTCACTGTCTAACCCTCGACTACCGTCCCCCCCCCCTCTACTACCATCTCAGTTACTGCCATTGGTATTATCGTTAGCGCTACCGAGAGCTGTTAATGTTACGCCACCTATTACTGTCACGCTCTTATCGTTTACATACGGGATAGCTTCCCATTTCAGTTTTTCGTGCATCGGTGGCCAAGACGTATCGTTGATCGATGCAGTGAACCACGAGCCGATGACGAAACCACCTCGCTGGCTATGTTTCATGCCTTCGATAATTGATACCGCGATCTTTTTACGGTACCACGCTGCTGTGACAACGACCATACCCAAATCCACGCCATTCCGTACTAACTGACAGCGAACCGTTAGGTTTTCACTTGACCTTTGCACATGGCCCGACATTACACTTTCGTTACATTACGTAGGGCAATCGGGATCCTCCCCTTGCCCCTCGACACCTACAAACGCCACATATGAAAACTGTAAGCGTCGGACCACGAGACTAGTCTCGAGTCTTGCGTACAGTTTGGCCGTGATTTGAACTATTTTAACTTCGCTATTTCATTGTAATATCATACTTAATTATTTCCGCGAATAAATAAATTATAAAGGCACAGTCAAGATAAGTTATTGCTCGACTACTCCTTTTTCATTGTTAATTCTACGCGATACCGGAATGCGCTTGTTACGATTACTTTGCCAATTTATCGCAATTTTTCATAGGAATAACCGGCCGATAAGGTTCCAGCTGATTTGGAGGATAAAACATTTTCATCGGTCAAGTCAATTTATTATCAACGATAATCACATTCGTGCGATTTACGTTATTTGTATTATATTTATTTGTCGCAAACTGTACGCTTAATGCTACGTTTCTTACGAACAACTATTTTTAGGAAAAATTTATTCGATGGACTCGGCGCGTGTGTTGTCCGCCGTTCGTCTGCGTTCCCTAGCTCTGCAATATAATTTTTCATGGTCGCAACGCTTTTCCAAGTTGCCAGCTACGCGTAACGATGCGCTTGTTTATAGCCAGTCACTGCAACGATACGTTGCGGAGAGACAAAGGCTACGCTTCGTAACAAGATCTATTTACATATTTCTAAGAAATGTTGCCGTGCACTCGTGTAAAAGATAAAAGTTATGATACTTGGGTTGAAGGCGAGTTTCGAAGGAAAGCTCTATTCAGCAGGATTTCACCAATAATTATTATCGTTTGTGTCAAAGTGAAATCGTCACAATTGAAAGCACATAGTCGAAGTTTGATCGTAATAGGCGGCTTATTTCAGGCTAATTTTATGTACAATGCTTTGGGACTGACATTGTGTCAAGGATAGTCGATCGATAACGTTATCCGCGATTATGATAACCAAATCCTATCGTACTGCGATTAACGCAGATTTTTGATTCTGCGCGAATAGGGGAGCTTCTAACGAGATCAAGATTTTTACGCAAATTTATATTTTTATGGTCGCGATTAAATTTTGCAGCCAATTTATGTGTTTCCAAAAAGAAGAATCTCCAGTTTGGAGATCCATCATTTTTCCTTTCAATTTCACGTTAAACGTCTTCTTCCAGACATTACGAATTTTCTTTCTTTGTTGATGTGAGAGCAAGACGAAAGATATTATAAATGGGATATTGGAAAGTACGTGTGACAAGCGTCCTACTTTCCATATTTTACGTCTTTGTGTCTTTTTCCCCATCTCTAAATTTCACACGAATGTATAAAAGTCTGCAATCTGTTTCGCGACCAGTTCAAAGAAGTTGCTAAATACACCGAAGAAATTTGCAAGACGATCGATTTACTGCGTTCGAAGTAAGTCCCTTCTCGAACAATTCGATGAACACCGTGTAATTTCTTCACTAGAGGGTTCGTGAGAAAGTCCTATGTGCAATTTGTCTAACACTAGACAGAATAGGTAGAATAGCCGATGAAAAATTGAAATCTCAAGAGAATTTAGTTTTTATTTGGAAGAATTTTACGATCAATTCTCATTGAGAATTATAAGTAAATTATACTGGCGTGGTACTATAACTTGAATAACAAGTGTTTATCGTATGTTTGATTCTAGTCGAATCTAATGTTTAAATCTAATGTCTTTTTAGCCTGCGGATCTGATCCATCGTGTCGAGTAATTGAGTAACTAGTGGGTTTTGGTGGTTGTTAATTCTTATGTTATATCTACTACTGAATTTGCATATTTCTTCTTTAACTGTAGGTATCTTAAGGCATTGTTTCGTTGGTCACATACCAACGTGCATCTATTAAGAATCCTAGAGTTTTTGATCGGATCGCAAGAGAACGAACCGCGAAATTCCACACTCGTACGATCGGTATAATCCTTAGAATACGGTTAACGGTGTAATGTTATAAATTCTGTGACAAAATTACAAGAGAGAAGCGCATGTCGTGTATCGATTTGTCCCGGCACGAGATCCTGAAATCACGTTAATACGAAACGGAGAGCGATATAATTTAACGAGATGAACGTACGAGCCTGGTGGTAGATGTTAGGTAATATTTTCGTTTTAATTGCCGAAAGAGAAGACGGATTTAAGTCGACACGCAGCCGTAGGTACAAGACTGAAAGGAAGATTGAAAGCATGTCGGTTGGTCGAGGATAATTTATTGATTTAGACGAGGCGAGAGAGGAACGAAAGAGAGGAAAAACGAGGCGATACAGAGGAAAAGAGAGGTAGAAAAAAAGAGCACGGCAGCGACTCTTCATCAGCGATTTAATTCGTGAACGGCGCGCGGCTTCGAGTTTATTTATTTTTTCGCTGGCTCGTGACCGGCGCCAAAACGAGGGCGAAAGAGGGACAAGATTAAAAATCCCCTAATTACTTAATCACGTTACCCCGATACGACCGTGTCAAAGAGACGAGCGAGGCCAGATCCCTGTGCTCCGGCCGAAAGATACCAAAGAGGTAGCCCGCTGCCTTTCACCCCTTTTTTTCTTCTCCGGTTTTCAGAATTCAAGTGCATTATTCGTCGTCGACATTCGTCAGAGATTTACCGATTCACCGGTATTGAACTTTTACTTTTCACCACTTGGTCGTATCACAATATCGTACCATTACGATCTCTCTGCAACGATCACTCGATCCTCTCCGAGTGTAATATTTCACTGGCAGAACCGATGCAGATGCGTTTCATGATTTTCCTCTGGTTCACTGTTCCAATCTAACGATACAAAATGGTACTGACGTTTCAAGAATCACGGTCAGATCGCGGCCTCTTCGGCAATTTTATATTTTTATTAATACAATTAAGGCGGTGAGATCTGCGTGAAGATCGAGTTCACCCGTTAAACGTTACAACAGAATTACTTCGCTCTGAATAATTTCTACAATTTTGCATTTTTCAATCTTCTATAAATCACGTAGAATTTCTTACCTTTTTAATATTTACGAGACGAAAGTGAACTTGAACAGTGAACTCGACGTGACTCCGTTTAATTCGACGAAATTATTTAGAGAAATTTGAAACATTCAGTCGTCGTATCAGCCGTTTAAAAGCAACGCTATTGAAGATTGCGGAAAAGTAGTGATGTTACGAACGCTTTTTAAAATTTACCTCGCAGTTTACCATTATTTACGTTATCTCCCTGCAACGAACGATCTTCCGGTAGGACTTGTTTCTCGAAAATCGTATATTATCAACGGCAATCGTAAGCTGATAATAAACGTAGTCATACTGTTGGTAATTTAGCGTAAAAGCGAGACTATCGACGTTTACAGCGACGAAAATGAATACCAGGACAGAACGCGGTGAAATCGTTGGCGTGTTCGAACATGTCGTTCCTACGCGTTTAACAGAAGCGGTAAACGCGCCGGGTCGTTCCGAGTTGGGTTTCGGTTTTTGCGTGTGTCGGCTTCGACTTTGTTGTTTTCTAACATTTGACAATTATTCGGTAATTTATCAAAACGTCGGCGCACAATGGTCCACAGCAAGTTTCGTGCCAAGGGGATGCCCAATGGTCTCTCCTTTGTCAGCCTTCCATATAAGCGGTGTTCGTTAAAGTATTCATCGCTGATTTTTTTCATTACTATATCTTACTGTCATTATAGTCCGTTGCCTCGTGTAACCAATCTGTTCAAGGAAAATTAAGGTTCCTACGTGTTAACGCCCGTTCGTACGCTTGGTCGAACGTGTTAAACGCGAAATAAATTGTACAACGTGCGCTTCTCAGGTGTACGTCGCGATTGCCATAATATTTACAGCATTGCTTTCTCTTTCGTGTAAAAGTATTCATCTTCTTCCGAACAAATCAGAGGATATAAAAAAAAAAAAAAGAAAAAGAAGGGAAATTCGAATATGTACGAACAGCAAAATGTTCGATTTCGAGAAATTTATTTGCTACAGCGGACGTAACGGAGCACGTGCGAATAAGGAAACATTATCTCGTTGGAGGATACGCGGTTGATTTTTTCGTTGAATTATTTGGAAAAATTATAACACTCGTTTGTGAAATGACAGTTGACGAATTATCTGGACACCGGGTAGACTGATATCCGTGGTATGGAACGTGCTTTGAACAAGGAGAGAAGCGAAACAAGCATACGGCTTCCAAGGAGCGGTGGAACAAAACTATCTCATTGTGTGTTAATACGTTTCGCCGCTGCTGCGTTGCGTCGCGCCGCGCCGCCTCGGTTTCAGCCGCGTGCAACTGCAAGTATGCACCTCGCATACTGTTGCAACGCTACAAAGTCGCTCCTACCGTGATATTAAGTCGATGATTGTCTCGGACTTTAATTTTAAAAGGGCAAGTGCCTGATACATATGAATGACAAAAGAAAAAGAAAATGCTTTTTTCCTAGTTATCTCGCAACGCGTAGCGTATTTTTCTGTTCATACGAAGATTCAACGTTGCGCTAACGACCAGATGATTATCGACGACTGTAGACAGCGCGTAGATTCGAATCGACGTCAGATATTGTTGTATTTTGTTGGTCGTAATCGCGACCATCAAATTATCGAGTGACGACAAATTAGGTAACGTGGAAGATTTTTCTAGCCAAAGGAAGACTTTCTACTTGTACTATTTTTTTTATCAGAGTAGCCCAGTAGCAGAGTAACGAATTGTCGTTTATTTTGATATCTTCAACCGCCGATAAAGTACATCGTGTTCGTTTCTGAAAATTCTACAATTAATCGAAGAAATAAGGAAATAAATAATCGTAGCAGGTATTTGAGAAAGTTGAAACGGACGAGTAAACGGTGGTAAAATTACGACAAACTCGGTGGTACTCCATTCGTAATGCACAGAAATATATGCGTGTAGCTCATTCAAAATAGATCTGTGGTCTTCCGAAAATGACGGAGTAACACTTGGGTGTTTGTTTGCGCGTGAAAACTGTCGGAACATCGAACCACCTGGATCTTCCGCTTGTCCTCTCGCGCCGTTTATTTTTCGTTTCAAAGCTGCTCTTGCCGGTGCTCCTTGAACCTCTTCTCACCGCTTGGTTCACGCCACCGGAAGCTCTCGAGAATTCTTCGCGCAAACTCGAGTATACAAGTTAACGCTGTTCGATGATACGCCGCAACCCTTTCAGTGCTAAGATTTTAATAACCGTGACGGAGGAGCCTCGTGTTTCTAGATCAGACGGTTTTCCATTTGATCTTTGCCCGTTTAAGCGTGTCTCTGGAAGCTTCTTTCTAAATGTCGAAAGATTCGACAACTCGAAAATTAACAGCAACGAGCGCGTAGAATTTCGATCGAATGCTCGTACAGCGAGAGTGAAAATCACCGAGCATACTCCGCTCGAAGAAACTCGTTAAAAAGCTCTTACACGCGTGAAAATTCATTAAAACTATGCAAAGTACGTAGGCGTAAAAACTGCCAGTAAAAAGTTAATATCGTACAAAGTACATTTTCGTAAGATGTATACTCCCTTTTGACGCCTAAAAATTATATGCTTTCTACTATATTCGAATCGTAATTTCCACTATTAGAATATTCCTTGGCTCGAATAGCCTTCCGATTCGAGTTAGTCGATATCCGTTCGTTTGCCACGAACGCTTGAAAATCCGCGGTCTACTGGCAAAGAAGAAACGAGCCTATGAAGAGAGCACGAGGGAGCCACGTACTCGCATGGCAAATTACTCGAAAATTCGTGGGCCAATTTTCAGCAGATTAGAGAAGGAGGTGTTGGTTCACGGTATCTTGTCAGGTTCGGCACATTTAACGGGTATGGGGGCACCACATATTGGATCATATCGTATCTTCTCACAGTCCATGAATAATGCATCTGAGAGGTCGCCCCTCTGGACCCATCGTCTCTCCCCCTTTCCTGACCATCTTCTACCGCTATTCGCCTTCTACACTGGCTACCCCCTCGCCTCGCTAACTCTCCTCTCCTCACTCTCTTCTGTCTGTTCTCCTCTCTCGCACGTACACAACACACTTTGGCCAGTCGCGTTCCGAAATCTCTTCGTAATTAAAGCTGCCATATATTTTACTTTAATCGAGGAGATCGGCCGGCTACCATTGGCCACGACGATTTATCACGTTCTCTGACTCTTCTCCTCCACCTCCTTCACACTTCATCGCGCCTCAAGAAGATTATACGGCCGAAGATGTATTCACGAATATGTACATATAATTGCACGATCCTACCGGGATTTCTCATCGATCCGATGTATACGTGTTTCATCTTTACCGCTGCTGCGTGTACGTGGATTACATATACAAACGCCGAGCCTGTCCTTTTGCTCGTCGTTTTGTCATGCGCGATAATTTGTCAGACTTCCTTGTAATCTTGGGTTATGGCTATATTGATTAACCCGATATAAATCGAGTTCTTGTAATAACTCTGCTGAATTTATCGCGGAACGCGCACGTTGTATAGCTATTTAATGCTTCCCGTTTTGCTTCTCTTCGTTCTCTTTTACACGCGGTCACCTCTGCTGAAAGTTTCACGTAACTTTTTCTATATTTTCCTCCGTGGAGGATTGGTTGAGAATAGATAATATGTAAACTAACGAGAGCAAGAGATTGCTGTCGCAACTCGTCAAATATATTTCTCAGGTGTAAGCGTTGTCCGTGATAATTGTAGAGCTGCTGGCTGTCGCTGATGGGGTACTGCTGTTTTTCTTCCATTTTTGATGCGTAGAAGAAAAATCGGACTACGAGCGCCGGGGTTTGAACCCGAACGTTCATAACTTAAGGCGCTAACCACTGCGCTGCCGTCGTCCGGTGTTAGTTAGCATCGAATGGCGGTGTTTGTTGTCGAGTGCCGCCACATTTCGAATAAGTTAAATAATTTAACAAATAAATAAAAGTACAAACTGCCGTAAGACGCTGGTTTACTGTATTCGCAACAAATATTATATGTTCGCTCGCGGAAAACCCGACTCGTAGATGATGATGATTGATGATGAAAATTTGAATTTGTCTAAGATCGACCGTTCCGAGGCGCAACAACAACGCGAGACGCTCTCGATGCGCCTCGTCCTATGGCTCGTGTGCCGCTACATCTCTCTATGCTAATTCTAAATTAAAAACACTCGTGAAGTTTCTTAATCTTTCGCGTGAACTTTTTCTATATTTTATTCTGTATACTAATTGTAAATTAAAAATAGTCGTGAAATCTCTTAACGTTAAAAAATATTGCATTGAATCGTTGATTAAAAAATGTAAAGTAGCAAGCATGCGTTCATCGACGTCGATGAAACAACGATATGGTGTTCTTCCGTGAGGTGGTTGTCGGCTTCTCTCTCTGCCTCGGTAGATCGGTGGCAATGTCGCAGAAGCGGCGAGGAATCCGGTAGCCCTTAAATCGCGCTAGAAGCACCAGTCCCGCTGTCACAGTCTGCGAGGATAAATCTTGGATTACCACGCGCTCCCTTTCCTGATGCTTCTTTTCTCCTTTACTCCCGTTTCCTGAGTACCTGGCATCGCTCCATCTTCCTCCTCCTTTTCGCCCTTTTTGTATCTCCCTTTTCGGTATCACGGCCTTAACACCGTCTTATAACGCGCGACAACACGAAAATACCGTGTAGAACCCTCGCAAAAGACGCTGCGCCACTTTATATTTTCCTATTTTCCTTTCGACGATCGATCGAACAATTAAACCCCAGCAATTTCTTCCCATCTCTCGCACGGTTCTAGCTTCCTCTGTTAGTCGTCCACGGAATTCCTTAAAATCTAACTAATTAGCGGTTTGACTTATAATTTTTATTGCCCGTCTCGTTTTCTCTGAAAATCCAATTCCTTCGATTAGTTTTCTAATGGACGTATCGATGATCGATGAACTGAAAGCACCGCGAAACTCGTCGATACTCGTCGCGATGTTCGCTGGGTGAAACGAATTTCGTAGGTCCTCGCACTTGGCGTTGTTACGTCGAAGCTTGCGAGCGAAACTCGGTGTTAAACGCGATTTGATTAATCGTATTCGCGAGGATGTATCGGTATTAATCGACTAGCTACGAGAGCTCTGAATAATCGAAGTAAGTTGGTCGAAGTAACTTTGTTTCTCTAAAACGTTTTTCAATTGGTCGTCTACCGTGTCGTCTTAACAAGCGTTCGAACGAAACGAGAAAATGGAGAAGAAAACTAGCGGAAAGCGCTAGTGTGGGGGACGAGCAAAGGCTGATAAGGAAGAGGACGAGACCCTCTTCGTTTTCTCGGTGATCCGCGAGATGCCAGGAAACTCTCGGTAGATCTAGTCAGACATTGCCTGCCAAGAGTACCTCGAACGAGCCCTCTTAAATTAATTACAGGGAAAAGATCCTCGCATCCGATTCCTCCCCTGCTACCGCTAAAGCGAAGGCCGACGCAGTCAGGCTTGCTCGAGAGACGAACAGAGCAAAAGAGGGTTCTATGTACTTACTACGTTCAAGCGAGTGTTTAACGGCCGGGAATGCTCGTCAAACGAGGAAAAGAGCATCCTCGTTGGAAAAAATCTCCGCTCGTCGTGCATTTAGTCGTGAAACTTTAAGCAGCGTATCTACGATTTTCCATTTTTAAACGCCTATGGCTTTCGGTATTCGCTTCGAACCAGATACATTCGCGTCCTTTTCTTTTTTTTATGTCATAAGACTACTTTATTTTAATCGTACGGCTTTTTAAGGCCAGTTCGTTATCCTTCGTTATCGTCGAGAAACGAAATGATCGCGGATTTTGTCATTACGTGATATTGACAGAATCTGCAATCACTTAGTTGCCATCGGTTCTACGACAGCGGTATTTTTCGCACGATCGAATTATTCGAACATCGTTCCTGACTTTGTTACAAAACGAGATCTTTTACGGTTATCCAGCGAACATAATCGAAACTCGAGCCTTTTTTACGAAGCTTGTTCTCGTTGCTGACGAAGGTAGTCGAGGAAATGACGATAGCCGTTGATATCCCTCGAAAATCATGCTTGCGATGATAATTATTAAAGTTGATAGGAAGTATCGTTCGCGTCGTTTCGTTTCATTTTATAAGAATTTTTCTTTTTTGACAAATCGTACAAACTTATTCTTTAAATACAACTTACGATATAGTGGAATATATTTGCAATTGAAATGTAATTCCGTACGATCGTAAACGTTGACTTTTAAACTCGATGGAAAAAGTGTTGGAAAGAGAAAGTTTGTCGTCGCAAGTTGCCTGTGCAATGGTGAACTACGCTAGGAAGGGTTGCGTGTTACGGGACAGTAGGGCAAAGAGGGTAGAACAGCCTATCGGTATTATTCCGACCAGTCATCGGGACTTATACCGCTTATAGGATTACACAAGCATTAGTAGACAGCTTGTTCTCTACCATTTTGTACGAGATGTGTGATAAAGCTCGGTATTTCTACCAACCTGTTCGTCCCAACGAGTCGATATCTTTATTTATTTCGTCGCTTTCATTATTCACGGTATAATTAATTTTAATTCGTTTTATATGTCGTGTCGCGTACTTTTCGTTTCTGAAATTAACTAAACGGAAGATTAATACAATATCATGAATATAATACAACGAATATATCGTATCTTATCAATTTATACGATAAAAATAATCCTTGTGAATTTTTTATTGATTCTAGCATATCTTACCTGATATATTTAAAATATATTTCATATAAAATATGTAACAGATTTTATTCAAATGCTATTTATATACGTATCTGTCAAACACAAAGTTAAGTAAATGAATTACTTGGCAAATATCGAATAACTTGCGTGATAAAATTAATCGAAAAATTGCTATGGCCAAAAGTATTAAATAAAATTTCATTCGGTCAACGTGATTTCGTTGATTGTGATACGCTTTGAGGTTGATTCGTAGTGATTTGCATCTGCTGCGATGATTCATTCTCTCACGCGCATCTGAATCTGAGAGAATTAGGAATTATCTTCGAACAAGGAAACATTTAATTGTCGCGAATAACGTAAGAAAGCTCTTTTAGTAGTACTATAGTTGCCACGGTATGCAATGTGGTTTCTCTTCTCAAATTACCTGCTCCACAGTTTTTCAGTCTCACGATACGTCAGGTTTAGGAGTAGTTCGTTATACATAAATGCTGAAAGTAACATGAGTTGGAGGAAAGTAACGCGATATCGTTGCATATTTTTTAAAGCTACGTAGCGTCAATGATTTTCTGTCATCGATACTGTTATACAAATCTTCATTGCCCCTTTTTTTTCCTTCTCGTTTGAAGAATCTCCATACGCTTGCCCCGAGGAAACTACACCAATTAACCCTTAAATGTACATAGTGCGATCATTTGGCAATATCAATTATATTTCTTCACGCCAAGATATTTTCTTTCATTATCTTACTATCTTCGTAATCTTATTGTTGTACTGAAACATTCATAGAAATGGTGTTGCATAAACAACGAGTTAAGTTGTAATCGTACGTTCGATATAATTACGCTATAGTTTGTTCTCTTTAAAATAGAAAAGTAGGAAAAAAGTGAAACAGAGTTTGCGTTCCATTCTTTTCTCGAATTTCGTGCCACGTGAATTGTCAGATTTTTCGTCCTTTGTTATATTGGGCTGGCAGCTAAGTGATCGCGGGTTTTGTCAATACCATCTAATGACAAAATCCGCAATCGCTTAGTTGCCGACCCAATATTTGCAAGAATCGTGGTTTCAAAAGTTAATTTCTTAACAGGGTGTAACGTAAGAGGCGTAACATAATTCGATGCATACATTTCTAAATGATTACTATGAATTGTCGCTTTCTTATTCCTTATCCGGTCTTGCGTTATGCCTACGTACCGTGAAAAGTAGTCATTTGCATAAAGTAACGATGCAAGAGTACATTGTTGCTTGCACGACACACGGCACATGTATTATCTGAAAGAACATCGTTTATATTCGTCTGAATATACAGGGTGTTGCAAGTTCTCCCGCTGGAATATTCCTAATAAACAAATATAGGTTGCTGCAACTTTGACTTGCGACTATTGTACTTGTTGAGAATTGTGCACTTTAGTCGTAAAAATAAACGTATGGAAATACTCACAGTACACGTAGAAATGATATTAAAATAGTTTCAGATTTATTTAATACGTGATGTACAAGATATTCGTAGATACGCGTTGCACGCGTCTCGGCAACCTTTTTGTCTCGCCATCTTCTTTATCACCGTACGTACGCAACAGTTGCATTCTTCTGTTTCACGAGACGCTGCGCACGCACATACTCCCACACACACTCATACCCATATATGTGTGCCACTACTACGCGGCCAATCCAATGCAGCACACAAAATTACACATATCTCAATAATACTAAGCAAAGGTTAAAGAGTGAGTGTAACATGCAGAAATTCATAAAACGTCCAAAGTGGAGTGTAATTGTCGTAGCATACGAGGTATTTCTAGTAACTCTCTATAACTCTATAACTCTGTCCCGAGCGATGTTAAACTGCGCTCTTCTTTGAAACGTATCTGTACAATTTCTTGTACGTCTTGCACTTTCTCATTCTCCGGAGGAACAAGACAAAAGGCAGGGCGGAATGCTCGTGTTTGTGTCTTTTTTTTAGTCTTTCGTGCGTTAGATTCGACGAAATCGACATTGAGATATCTTTCAGACTCGGCCTCGTTGCATCATTTTTCCACCCAGGCACCCGGATACTTTCTCGTTCAGCAAAAATCCTATGGTTACATTTCAAAAAAGAGTGCGCTTGGTCTTTGCATCTGCGTTGAAGCACAACGGTGGAACATTTTTCTCTAACTTCGCCTGCAGCAAGGTTACAGTCTGTCCGAGTTAATAGGAACACCCTGTATAATACATAAACTAGATTTTCACTTAGATTCCATTTCTTCGATTTATCAGTTAGGTTCTCAAACGTCTAGAATTGCACAGACACTCGCAGTCTACTGGTAATGTTCGGCTGGCAAAACGAGAAACACCCTGTATAGCAGAATCGAGGAGGATATCGCGAAGGCGAGTCGCAGGCCGGTATAATTTATTTAATTATATCGAATTCACGGTGAGAAGCGCGTGCCTGGAGTTCTCACGGTAGGACAATAAGGACATTCATTCGTCCGTTCGAGCCACGGTGGCTCGGACAAGCGGTTTCTCTTAGGTCTTAATCGTTTGCCACGGAATGCGCGTTTAATGCAAAAGAGGACACAGGCGGCTTGTGTTTGACTCGGCTTGTATTTTCTCTGGCTGTCCTCGCGACACCAGGCCACTTACTTTACGAGCTGCTCCATAGGCTCCCCGAGTTCCTCGAGCTCCGAACGATCTTGCGAAATCCTTCGAGTACCGCTTGACGCTAATGATGCCTACTATCTAAACGACTAAACGACTAAACGTGGCTAAAACGATCTCTCCCTCTCTGTCTCTCCCTTTTTCCATTCGTTTCCCCGATACTCGTCCTGTCTCCTCTAATTAAATTCACGAGTTTTTAGGATGCCAGGATAATCACTTACTCTCGTTTATACGTGAAGTATCGCGCTATTATCACGTCGACTGGCACACGGTATTGTTAACAACGATCGAAACTTGGATCACGTTGTGAGAAAAGAAACATGCACGTAAAACACATATATATTAGAATATTTATGGCGTTGGTTATAGTTATGGTGTGTCTCAATGCATGGTGGATCTGGCAAGAAATATATAAAATTCGCGTAGCGTTGATGATCGAACGATCGACTCTTTGAAACGTTCGTCGTTGATAGTTTTATTGAAACCGATATTTATCGAGTATAATCCAGTGTGCATTCAATAGACTTTGAACATCGTAAAATAAGATTATCGCGACGTGCGTCGTAAAACAAGATTATCGATTCATCATCGATTCGTATAGTTCGCTCTGGTTACTCAGCAGCGGATATTCTACGCAAGCTTCTCTCGATCGAGTACAGTTTCGATAAAGAAACACGTTGGTTGGAGCAAACATCCGTGGACGCGCGATACCAACGAAAATGAAAAGGAAAACGAAGGAACGAGACGCGTCTAGGGAAGCTTTATAGTCGAAGGTTTGCAGCCGGACGCGAAACCACACTTTACTCGATGGGGTATACACCGGTGGAGGAGACACGGTAATAATACGTGAACAATATAGGCAAAGTTAGGTACTGGACAGGTCGACACAACGAAGGGGTACCCCATTGCACACTCTGTATGAAATATCAACCACCGTGAAACTTGAACGCCCTGAGAAACTTTGGGGCCATTCTCCGTCATCTCTTACTTTCGCTCGATCGCCAATCTGCCCGGTTGCTACGAGCTAGGACACCAAAAAATCCCCGGAATTTCTATGAAAAAGCAGGGAAACTGTGTGGCTGACCAGGATCAACGTTGTCAGAAGCAGGCAGAAGCAAAAGGTTGGGATATAAGAGGTGGAAAGGCAGAGCAAAGGCATCCTGCCCGTCAATATTCACTAAACTATGCGCGAGTATATCAAATGCTGGCCTCGCTTTGCTTTATGAAAAAGTTGTAAAATTAATAAAGAATCTTGCTCGGTCTCGTTCCTTATTCCCAAGAGATCCGACGATACACCGAGTCGAGCTTCTTATACCGCGCCTTCATCTATACCATAGCTCTTTGTATATCCAACGTTTTTTAATATCGTCGTTTTCAACTCTGCCAATCACACATGGGTTCTTTGAAAATAGTTTTTAAAAATTTCCAAGTGTCCAAGTACTAGGTTGTCCGAAAGATGTCTTTCTTTCGCAAACCTGTTTTTTACAACAGCGCACCTTCGTACAGACGTGAAACCAAAATGTCTGTGAAATGTCAGTCTGAAAGTCGGTGCGTCTATTATTTCCTCATGAAACGAAAGAAACTTTTCGGACAACCTAATAGTTTCTGCAGGTTCGTAGGACGTCGAGTTTCGTCGAGATCGCACGAATACGACGAATAGATAGAATCGAACGTTCTAACGACAAACGCACGTTTACACTAGGTCTACGTGCTGTCCAAGTTGGTTCGTTAAAATTTGGTCATGCGTCTTCCTCGGGAAGCTGGAAATTCGTAGACGCGGAAGGAGATTTTGGAAAATTGTGCAGGATGGTGAACGCATCTTGCTACGCTAATAAGTTGAAGCATGACGTTCGTATCAGATCCTGTAGCAGTGATTGTTAAACTAATATTGAAACGGACGATTCGGGAACCGCCGCTATTTATGTCCCCGTTTGAACTGGCGGACTTCCGCCGCGGGATAATACGGTTAACCACGTTGGCCATTAGTCTTTCCACAATCGATACACGCCGGCTGTTACAGTGAAAATCGACGTCGATTATCATCCAACAGCTTCGATAGCCCTTGTCCACCTTTCCCATCTTCGTTCTATCATTCTGACTTGCAGCCGATCGAAGAACCAATAACTTTCCTCGCTGCGCTATATGTTGCGCATAGACGCCACATAGAAATACATCAAACTGTAAAATTAGCAAATGCGTTTATAGGAAATTCGGAGCGTAGTATAACTCGATTCCGACAAACAGGCGACACTCGTCGATCCACTGTCTGATTGTACGCTGATTTGTTCAAATTCCTGTATCGTTGTATCTTCTCGTTTGAACGAATTTTTTGAATCACGCGTCGAACAAAGTCTTCTTTGATCAGTTCTCGTCGTCAGGAAATTTTTCCGACTTTCCTCCACGATACGATCGGTATTTTCTTAGATACAGAGCGCGTATCTACCTACGTGTATTTCTCATATCGTAGAATCGTTTTATAAATTTTTATTTGATCGAGTTTTATCATGGAAGAAATTTGCCGCAACAAATGATTGCCACGTTGAACGCCGCTTCTCGATTCTCTTTCCACCTTGTTATCATTGTTTTCCGCTCTTCGTGTATATCTTCATTTCGATATCGTGCCGTAGCTGAAAAGGTCTCACGCCGGGTATCGAGCCGGCTAACTCGTCGCAACGCAATCCACTCTCCGGTTCCAGTCTGAACGTCTCGTTCTCTGCTACTTGTTCTCTGACAGAGTAACCGAACTGTCTTCCTTCCCTGCGATGTTCATCCTTGCGAAAAAACGACCTCGTTTTTTCATACACGTAGAGCCTCGTCGTTGTTGCATCTGCACTTTGATGCATCCGCAGGACGTGCAGATCATTGGCGTTGAATCGTATTTCAGATATTCTACAACGACCACGGAAATCGCGTTATCTCTGCCTTCCATCCTTTCGCACTGTTGCTGTATTAGCAAGAAACTTGCTACGACTCGCATCGAAATGTAGTTGAAATTATCGTCAATTGCACTTTCTTAGAATTCAAATATCGCTACTGCTTTTAATTTCAACGAATTTTTTGAGTCACACGTCGATACTTCGCTTGATCAAATATTTCCACGAAGTTTTCAGTTTCTTTCGTTCGTACGAAGTTCCATTATTCGTAATTGTGATCTTAACATGTCTGGTTCGTTTTGTATAAATAGAACCTTTAGTAGTACAATTGCACGAAATATAATTTTCTATATCTTCGTATAATACGTTGCATTTCACGCATCTTCGCGCTTTCAAATTCCTTCAAATAGAAATCTAATCGAGACGACAGGGACTTTCTTAAAATCGGTTTAATCATTGCAATTCGTCATTGTAATCTTTCGCACGAAAACAATGATCGGCCGATCGTGCAGCGTCGAATCTGCCTACATTTGCGGAAAAATTTCCAACGACCCATCCATCGTCTCGTGATAAATCGGCGAAGAATCGTATGAATGAAGAAGAACGCGACGAAAAAGAAGAAAAACGGAGAAGCTCGAAGCAAAAGTGGAACTTGGGAAAACAGTGCGGACTGCCTAACATGGCGCACAAAACGATTGTGAACCGTGCGATTGTTGCGCATCGTGATCACCGCAGCTGACAACCGATTCTGCGATCTTAATCTGGTCGACATACTCGCAAGAAGGGAGAGAACTGTCAGAACGTAGGGGAACGAAGAGAGAGAAAGAGAGAGAACGGAGCTGGAAGAAGGAAAAAATCGGTAGCTGGTCGATTGAGAGGACGGGAATCCGTCTGTCGGTTTATACGGTTGAGAGACCGGATCAAGAACCTTGAATAATTCATCGAGAAAGCGAGACTCGTTGCTTTAGCTTCGGTGCAAGGACTGACGTTGTTCCTTGCCTGTTTGCACTGTTAGTCGATTCGCTTTCTACCCTACCTCCTCGTCTCGGCTATTTCTGACACCCTGTATCAGCCTGTCTGTCCGCTTCGTGTTTCACCATGTACATCGAATTTTTCTTACCCATAAAAGTACCTTACACCAGCGATTCTCCGTTTCATCCATGCAGACATTGTAATTCGAAGCTCGTTGTTTAACATTAGAAATGTCACAGCAGTGAAAATGACTGGTTCTACAATTTTAGAAATTTATCGACCCTCGTTTAGGGATCGTGGATTCAGATGGATTGATAATAGCAAAGATGTACTTCGTAACGTGGAATTGCTTCCGTAAGAAAGCAATAAATCAATGAATATAAAAATGTTCTATTATTAGGTATTTTTTAAAGACCAGTCATTTTCACTGGTTTTTGGTAGAAATAGCTTCGTGTTAACTATCGGTAGTTCTGGTGTTAACCATTATCTTCGTACCACGTGCATCGATTTAGGTTCGATGCTGGGTTTTCGATCGTTAAAAATCAAAGTGTAGGTAGGGCGAGTAGGTTTGACGTTGGGAGTATCCAGAACCGGAGTGTAAAAGCTTAGAAAGGCGAAAAAAAGACGAAGGAATTGGAATGAAGGATTCACGGGGAATTGCGAAGGGACCATGGGGAAAAATGGGAATCGAGTTTCAGCGTTTCTGCAAAAATGAATTTCTTTTTCGATATATAGCCTAGCGAGTTTATATTTTCTCGCGCATCGACGTAAAAAGCTCTTGTATTCTTCCCTTTATTTCTAATTTTTATTTATAATTTGAAGCAGTATAGAACAGGTTAAACTCCAAAGAATGAAAATCCTCAATTTCTCGTAATTATTTATCAATACTCAGAAAATTTAATTCTTAATACGTACACATAGAGCTTGCGAAAGGACGTTTAACTCAAAATTCGTTAAAATTGCCCCTTTCTCGCGGAAAATAGAAGAAGGTTTGGTCCACGTACTTTGCAAAGAACCGTTCAAACCTGTAAAATTGTATGGTTGTATAAAATATGTGTCGTGTAAGGAAAATGAAAAATTGATACATTTTCATAAAATGAATACAATACTTTGTTAAGTAACGTACACAACGTTGCCATTTAATAGACAAACCTTCAATAGACGAATCATAATTCTACCACACAGATACGATATCTTTGGTGAATCTTGCCGCGTTTCCCAACGAACTTTTCAAATATTCCGATATTAGGAATATTCCTCTTTTTCCGTTTTAATTATTTCTACGCGAACAGTCACCCTCTTTTCGGTATGAAGACGCTTTAAAACGACGAATGAATAGAAATAACGTTTGGAAACGAAACTTGGTTGGCGTTTAAGCGAGTATCTTTCGGTAGGACGAAGTTCCAGAAGATTGCTGTCAAATTTCTTAAGCAGCAGGAGAAGCTTTTTTGTTGCTAACGCGACCGTTAAATTTTTCATACGGGCGACTAAGGGGGCAAAAGGCGCAGGTAAAGAGAACCGTCTTTGAGGTTCTTTTCGCCGCCTAATTGTATCGGGTGTCTTAATCAGTGTGTAAGCTACTAAAGTCGAAAGTCTGGAAGAGGGGAAGGAACGAAGAAAGAGAACCTCCGCGTTCTGCATCTCAAAGGCTGAATTTTAAAAGTGTGTTAAGCCCCTGGCATTATGCTCGCTGCATTTATCCTCTCCGAACATGAATTTAGATTGTGGCTTAGGCACGATATTAGGCTACGTGCTTCTATCCACCGAATCTAAAATATACCTTTTTCGAACAGCTATTCCCTTTCTTCGTCTACTTTCTTTCTTTCTTCAATTTTTTCTCTTCCCTTCTACGCGAATATAATTACAGCCAATATGAGAGCAAAGTCTGTGCAATATCCACGCTGCGTCTTATCTTTTATCGTCTTTTATTTGTATCGTTAATTAACGCAACGAGAGACAGGTGAATTGTAGTCGAACTGCAGCAAGATTTTTTCTTCTATCATTTCGTTCCTGTTCTTCGAGCGGAAGTAGCTTTTCGCTATTCTTCCTTTAGCAGATCTAACGTATTGTATTTTCGTATCAACATATAATTAATCGTCTGGAACGCGTATCGAGTCAGCGAGAGATTTATTTCAAGGAATAACTCGTATGTTATTCTTCGATTCGTAGTTTTGTTATGTGCATTTTCCCGTGGAATTTTGATCGTTACGTACAGCTGTTAAGGAGACAGCGATATTTCTGTGTATTATTAACAGAGGAATAGCGAAGAACATTGATCGTGGCTTTAATTCGGTGGATATGAATCGCAATGATGGGATTGCTTCAGATGAAAAAGGGTCTTTCGTGATCAACCCCATGCCACGTGCTGACTCGATGCTAAAAGCCAATATAATGTTTCGTGAAAGCAACCACGACGTACCAATATCGATATTAACTTGGCAATAAATTAATAATCCTTTACTTTTGACTGGAACGATCAAAGTTCAAGTTCAAACTCAAGCCAAAGTTGTCTAATAAGCGCACGTTTTTAACGTCCATGGAATTTCCTATTGCGATACGTGTCATCGCTCGAGAAACGTATTTGAAACGCGTACTTAACAGTAAACTTTCAGCTTCAGAGATACATACGTATAACTCCATTGAATCGAATAACAGTTCTTTCCCGATGATTATTTCAAAAGTACTTGTGAGACGACAAAACTATTACCTCTAACGTTAAGATATATCGAAGCTCCAATATTCGTTCACACTTTTCTATAAAAAAAAAAAAAGAACAATCCAAGTTCCTTCTTCATGAAATAATTCCAAACTTTCGAGCAATAACACACGTGATATGATAATTGTTTGAAAAATATCCAGAAAGAGTTCTAACAATCTTCTTCAAAACTCCAAAAACACTACATACAGGGTGGTTTATATAATTGGTGGTACAAGCGGAAAGGGGGTGATTCTAGGCGAAAAAAGAAGTCGAAAATATAGAATAAAAATTTTTCGTTCGAGGCTTTATCTTCGAGAAAATCGACTTTGAATTTTCGCTCGGTACGCGTGCGGTACGTTGCAACGGATCTCACTGTGGTTCGTTGTCTCGATGGAAAAATTAAAAAAAAAATTTTTATTCCATATTTTCGACTTCTTTTTTCGCCTAGAATCACCCCCTTTCCGCTTGTACCACCAATTATACAAACCACCCTGTATATAATATATTAATGTTACAATAACCAATATGTTAACATTTGTCGAAACAGTTTGCATGAACTCTATAGATGTAAATGTGTATACTATGTATAACGACCGCTGTATAATATATATTATAATGCATAGATGATGTTGATGACTGATGACCGTTGTTATGTGGGTGATTCTAGTGGGGCCTGTGTTCGGGGGCCGATGCGGCGCGGAGGCGCTCGGGCTGGGGTTAGGGCTGTCGCTGGGCCCGGCCTACAGGTTCGCTCTGCCCCCGGGACTCGCTGCCAAGACCACCCGCTGCCTTGTATTCGACCAAGGTAGGCCTACCAGCCATCTTCATTGCCTCTACGATCTCAGATAGAACAGATCTCTTCCACACGATCCCCTGCCCCCTTTCATTTAAGTATATTTCATCCCTAAGGTTGTTGCTTCTTCCTATTCGATCGGCAACTGAGTGATTGCGGATTTTGTCGATATCACCTAATGGCAAACTCCTCGATCACTTAGTTGCCAACGCGATATGTTAGCTTGTCCGAGAAGATTCTTTCGTTTTATAAGGAAATAATAGAGGGACAGTGTTTTTCCTTTTATATTAGTTTATTGAATTATGCACGAACGTAATAATAGAAATATAATTCAATAAAATAATGTAAAACAGAAATTGTTGTTCTTCTATTGTCGTCTTACGGAACGAAAGAAACTTTTCGGACAACCTAATATCTTCGCCAATATCAGATTGCCATTTCCTTGGGCGATCTTTAAACGTCTGTCTCCTTATTTGCAAGAAAAGAATTCTATTTAACTCCGTATCGAGTTTAGGCGTGTAATAGTCTACGCGAATTAAAATCTAAGTGAAAATTGATCGACATTTAAATTTTTCGAAGGCAGTTTGTTACAATATCGTTTAAACAAACTCTCTGAAAATCCATTTACTCGGCTGATCGTCGATCGAAATTACAAATTTCGTTTACCATTCAGACGATAGGGATTTACCAACAAATTAGGCTATATTTTTCGCTGTGATAAGAATTTACTAAGTTTGCTATTTAGCGATGAAAAAGTGTAAAAGACGACTTAAACGCGGTCCTGAAAACTGAACGATTCCACGAACGGAATATGCGAAAGCAATCGAGTAGTTCTATCTGGGATTCGAAGGATCTATAAATAAGTATTATTTCTTCGACAACTATCTATATTAACCACTGACAATTACGATTTTCGCTTGATGGACAACTAACCCTGTTTTCAATCTATTATGCTGCTTAATTGAATAACGAACGCGTACTGGGAAGATTTATTTTCCTAATTATTATTTACCAAGAGGACCATCGGCCAGATATTTGAACTCGTCTAAACAACGATTAAACGCAGGTAATTCGATCGTCGTAGCACCTAGCAAGCGTTGTATGTCGTGGAATCGACAAATCACGTTAAGCCTGTGCGTCGTCAAATTCTAACATTTCCCAACAGAGTGCTGATATATAGTAGGCTTAACAAACTTCGATCGGTAGGGTAATGCGGCATGGCAGAGTTAGAAGATTAGCCAAAAATTTACCGTCACGTATTTGCTGGCTAACAGCGACTCTAACGATCGCCGAAACGAGGACTGTTACCTTCTTAACGCGCTGACTACGGTTTATTCAATTTTTTCAAACGATTTAAGCGAAATAAACTTCACGCGGTTTAGCAAATGTTCAACGATGCGAATGGTTTGGATAAAAAGAAGCAGTCGCTTTGGTGATTTCGGCTGGCCAGAAGTAACTCGATGAATTGTTTGCCATTTACTCGAACGCGGAACAGCTGTAATCTGAAATCTAAAGGGTCCTTCTCAAAGTCGATATCGTCCCGTTGATGAATTTCGGCTTAGGATATCGATTTTAGTGTTCATTGCCGCGAATCTGCTGTGCTTAAAGTCGGCCATCGATCCCCGAAATCCAGCTGCAAGATCGACTTGCGCGTTTGCACGGACTAAGCCTACGAGCTATGCTCATCTTCGTGTCCACAAATCTAACAACACCGATTGTAAACGAGCTTGCGCTTTCGTCAGCCGACTGCAGTCTGGTTAAACGTCGGCTACGTACACCATCTACGTTAGAACTAAACACCTGCGAGTAACATGAAAATTTCATCCATCTGCTAAATTCTCGAATACATAATTCTACGAACATTTGTCTGATCTGTTTAGTTTAAAATTTCCTACTTGGCATTGTTTTTTTTTTTTTTCTATTTTAAGACACTTTGAGATATCGCGGTTTCCGTGATTTTTACTTGTCAAATAAAATTACACTTTTTAAAGATCGTTACGAAATAGATATCGGACCAAGTGTTTTAAAACGTATCGAAGAAAGACAAAAGACCTCGGTTTGTCTCTTCAGTTTCGAAACGACGGATTGAACATTTCGTCGAGACAAGGAATATTGTACTGAAAATTAATTAGTAGGAATTTTAATGAAAAACGATCGAAAGTACGAAACAACAAAGCGTGGAACGATCGATTTAACGATACAACGTGCAAAGTAATTCTATTCTGAAAGAAAGCGATACCTTATATGAGAAACAATGAGAAGAGCAAAGCAAAAGTAGGCGAAAAAATTCGATCTGGAAACACAGAGTCCCCTTCTGGCTTCTAAATTATGTATTCGACGATAACTCGGCTAGGATGCACATGATTCGGCTATGAGAGGTGAATTTCAAAGACGACAAACAGTGACTCGTTTCGGCTTTTTCTTCGCTCTCCTCGATCGTCTCCTGGCGCTGAAACGACGACGAGGATCTTACCGGAGAGCAGATATTATTTTTCATAAACGCGGCGTAAATGGTCGTTTCGCGTGATTGCATGGATCCAGTGGGATGAACGCGTGTGTTCCTGGTTGTACTCCGGTTGAGACGGAGCGGGTAATTCCGCCGATCCTATTTAGCCCTTCTTCCTTTTCTGCCTAATACGATCGTGAATATGCTCGGCTACGATAAACGCGTGTATTTTTTCATCAACGATATTTTCATTCCTCTCGAAACTACGAAAATATTATTCTTTATTTTACCAATTGTTCCTCCTCTTCGGCTGAAACCAACATAACAAGATGCAGTTGTATCTTAAAGTTCCACTTGAATTTCAACTTTATACGAAATAGTCAAGGTCACCGCGTATCGTAAAACGTCCTTGGACCGATAAATATCGTTGAAGTAATTAATTCAAGAAAAACTCTACATCTTTATTTGTGTACATCCGTGACCTGGACACTGCTATTACGCAGAAATATTGTAAATATTTTGAGAGCTGCATATTATTGTACCTTTGAATATACAGTATGTTTTGGGCAGAGTCGGCGTGACCTTTTGCTGGGCCTGAGTACACGTTCAAATGCTACACTTGAATTTTACAACGAGAAATTATTTATTGACAAATGTTGAATGATTAATGATGGATATTAAATAATAATACAACCTCTATTTTTTTAAGCAGTTTTTTAAACAAAACCAAGTAATATTTTTTCGCAGCGATAATGCAAAAAACTATCGATGTAGTTTAAATTCTCTAAAAAGTACATTTCTATGAATTTCGCCTGGAATTTTTTCTCTAAAGTAGTTTCCAGAATATGAGGACTTTATGCAGGACTTTATGATAACAATTTATTTGATTTTCGCCTCACACACTATGCCTGTACTTATACTTGTTTCGATATACTTTTCTATTACAAATTCATCCGCTCGTTGCTCAATCAGACAACCTCAACCTCAACCTCGACAAATACAACAAGCAGGTTCAGCGAGAAAGAATACCAAAAATTAGAAGATCAGTCGGACGATTGTACGAAAAATTCGCGTTAGATGGTTCGAAAAATCGATTCCAAAGAAACCTGTTAAACTTCAAAGAAAGATAAAGCGATCGCTATACCGTCGTTGATAATTATACCGACGTTTGCTTACTTTTACCAAAATGTAACTTAGCTAAAAAATTACAAATAGAAAGACTCTTTGATTTTCCGGAGCAGCTTTAAAGAAAGAAAAGAAGAAACGCGGCTTCCACCTTGTTTGAATTCGTTTACTTTCTATTACTAGGTTTTTATCGAGGGATGAGATCATTATGCCGGTCTCTGCCGTTTCCCCTCTGCCGGTCTCCATGTAACGTCTTGCATCGCCACCTTTTCGGCCAACATCCTCTCACCCCGTGGTCCTCCTCGCCCCGTTTGCTTCTCGCCTCTTCGCGCGACAGTAATTTTACTTAATTAAATTCCGTTCTTTCTGCCTTTGCTACTACGACCCCTCTGGCCATATCCCCATCCCTCTATCGCCCACCGAGGATCGTCAGTGATTTTTCTCGCATCTTTTCTCTCTTCTCGCCTCGCAGCTTCAAACGATTTTTCCACGATTTCGAGCTCGTCCCGGCTGGCTAAGAGCGTTCACGATACACAGACGGGAGATTTTGGTTTTTACAGCGATCGCGCCTCGAATTTGTCGCTTGCTGCGCGTTTCCCTGTATTTTTCGATATTATTCCAATTTTAGTTTTCCGATTCGGCTATAATACGTCAAGAAACGCACGCTGTTTCGCATTATAGACACGCGTACATTTCGTTTCTCGTAGATTCTCGATGTCGTTCTTTAAGAAAAATAAAAGATTCTGTATATATTTTATTGAACACGAATATGCTGTCTTGGTTAATTACTCGAATTAAATTTAAATACGTCGCTTGTTGTACGAACGTACGAAGCATTTCACGCAGCTTGAAAATGCATAAAATATTTTTTTTTAACTATATTTAAGCGCGCGATCCTTTTTAACTTTGAATAGCTTCCTGTTAAGCTACCTTTACAATATTTTGTCTTATCTTATCTAACATACTCGTTCTCGTTGCAATTTTATAATCTCGGTAAATTAGAATTGAAGCCAAAAATATGCAGAGACCTCGACTTGAATTTCAATTATTCGACAGAAAAAAAAAAAGTAAATATTGGACAGGAAAGTGTCTCAGAATTGCGATCCTTTTCAGCTTTGAATGGCTTCCTATTACAGCTACCTTTACGATATCTTGCCTTATCTTATCCAACGTACTATTCTCGTCGCGAAATCCATCTTCTCAATTTTATAATCTCGGCGAATTAGAATTGAAACCAAAAATATACTCGACACAGACCTCGACTTGAACTTGGATTATTCGACAGAAATAAAAATGAAAATATTGGACAGGAAAATGTCTCAGACTTGCGATCCTTTTCAACTTTGAATGGCTTTCAATTAAACTACTTTTACGATATCTTGCCTTATCTTATCCAAAGTACTATTCTCGTCGCGAAATCCATCTTCTCAATTTTATAATCTCGGCGAATTAGAATTGAAACCAAAAATATACTCGACACAGACCTCGACTTGAATTTGGATTATTCGACAGAAATAAAAATGAAACATTGGACAGAAAAGTGTCTCACACTTATTCTCTTTGGTACATCAATTTCGCGTCTTTGGCTCTGTTCAAAACGAATTCCACAATTCCCAATTAATCGATACGTACGAAAACCCATAACGATTGAAATAAATTAATCTTAGGGTGTAATTTAAAAGAAATATTCAATGGATCGCTGATAATATCCACGTTTATGCACTTCGCGCGATGCGCAGAGAGTCGTAAACGAGAGAAAAATGTCTGTACAGTGGGTTTCCTTGCATAATATTTGCGGCTACTCGTTAAGCGGTGTAAGAATTAAGGGGTGCGAGAAGGGTGGCTTGGCGAGGACTAGGGGGCTTCTTATTACCACTTCATCTGCAATTAACATTTATGGACGGCAACTGTCTCTGCTCGAAAAACTAATTAAATATTCCGTGGCAGGCTGGATAGGGTGTTTATCGTCGACCTTGGGAGTAAAGAATAAAGAGCGTAGAAATGAAATAAATAGATAAGAGAGGAGAACAATGTTCGACAGACTGTTGACCATTAAACCACTCGTCTTATTTTTATCCAGACATCTCGATGAATAGAATGATAATGGAAGAACGAGGGCGATTTATTTTCTACGATGTAACGCGATATAAAAAATGCAAAGCAGATTAAGAAACGTTCGATCGTTTTGTCACCAAGTTAATAATTAACTGTGCGTTTCGAAAGGAAAATTTAAGCAGCGAGTTATTAGAACGAACACGAGTACAAGTACAGTGATAATAAATACGACGGACTATGATTAACTGCGTTAAAAAAAATATATAGTTGTTATTTGTAGTAGTTGTTCATTTTCATTTTAATACGTAGATATTGTCTGGCGCGATAAAATAGTATTTAAAAAGCAATTTTTTAATTACGCGATCCTATTCACTGTTCAATTCATTTTTAACAACATTGCCAACACTTTTAGCACCTCGATCAATATTCAATTATATAGCTAATATTGTTGGTTCGATATGTTTCTACTGTGACCGTGTTCCTGTATGCTTTTTAAACGTTATGGTTTTAAATAAATATTCCAACGAATCGTGTTTCATTTTAAACAGTCGCGTTCGTTTTATTACCGTGTTTTGTAAACTGTTGCCATTTTTTTTTTTATTTCTGTATAAATTTGCGTAACACCATGAATGATAATTGAAATCAATCTTAATATCTGTTAGAGGGGAAACACGCTTGTGTTTATGTCGAATCCCGGCGCACCTGTAATTATTTTTCATCCAATTTTTTCAACCTTTGACACAATATACTATGTATTAAAATGAATATTTCACGGTTCTCCTCTTTACCGCGATGCTCGATTGCAAATTAATTACTATCTCTTCTAGAATCGATACCAATCTATCGCATTCATATATATGTGTGTATATATATATAGCTATGTGCTTTATTTATTTTTACGTGAATAGTAAGATCAAAAAAAAAAAAAAAAAAAAAGAAATTAAATTAACGATACGATAAATTAATTATTGGTAAAACCGCAGTTGCTTGACAGTAACGTGTCATGCAGCTTCTAATTATTTATTATTGTTATTTATTGTCTTTCTTCTCATAGTCCTTGCCCTCCACGTTAGGACACACTTTCAGTTACGACGAAGTTTTTAATTAGAAGAGAAAGAACTTAAGAACGTAGAAATGTTATTTGCATGGATTGCTGGTGAGAACAATTTATCAGTGGATTCGGAAGATACATTTCTAACGCGTCGTGTCGCGCATATATTAACAGGGATCGATAAGAGTTGTTAATTCCTGTCGATTATGACGCACGTAAATAAATCTTCATTTCCAGAGTTTTTAATTCCAGAGACACGTTTTTCCTCGTTTCACTTAATACGTCGCGTGTTTCCGGAATTTTGTCGACCAATCGACAGAAAGTTAAAAGATATCGTAGATACTGTACGTAGGAGGTTTTAATCGGAAATCAATGATCGGGGAAAAAATGCAGGTGATAAAATAATCAGTTGAAAAAGATCGTATCGATGACAGGAAATTAAGGAAATTTATTAAAAATAATTTTCGCGATAACAAAAATGAGGTGTTTTATACGAAATAGAAACAGTTTCCATATTTTTCACGATGATAGCTGTATGTTCGAAATACGTTGGAAATTCATAACACTTGAAACGGTTGAGATTACATTTTGTCAAAATTTACGCGAATAACCCAAAAGATAAATACTCTCTTTTTTTTTTTTTATCTTTACTTTTCACATAAATGGAATCAGCTTTTCGTAGTTTGTCACGTTGCTCGATGCATTCGTTACGACTTTTATCGCTAATTATTAATTGATCAACAAGCACCGCTTTAACAAGTACCTGCATAGACAAATAGCATGGAAGATAGAACTTGCAAGATTTCCTAACAATTTCCAAACAAATTCCAAAGGCTACGAAATCGTCGAACCTGGAAACTTCGCGTTATCGCGAAAGCTTACGGTTGTTGCTAATAAAAATAGAAAAACGTTTAACCCTTTGCACTGCTGCGTCGAGTGTGACTGGCCGTCAGTTTTTATCTCGGCAGTTCCTTTGTCGAGTCCCACTCGACGTTCTTTCATTGCCATCTTTTTTCGTGGAACGTGTGAAAGAAAAGCAGCATCGCATTCTGGAAATTGTTTCGAGATACGTCACACGCTTAAAAAATACGACGATAACGCGAATAAAACTGCTATCTAAGTGAATTTCTTTCTTCCTTTATTTATTTAAATTCTCATATTTTTTTTAGTTCAAGTAAATTTCAAAGGAAACACTTAAAAGCGTTGGCAGCAGCTGCTAACGAAATGGAAATAAAATTCCGAGTGCAAAGGGTTAACGCGTTGTAACGCAACTTTGATTCGTCGAAATCGACGATATTTCCATTTTCAAAGGCAGATGACTCGGTTGCCTATTTCTTTGTGCGATCAAACTCCTCGTGTAAATAATATCAAAGAGCGAGGGAAAGTAATAGGCAGAAGATTCGCAGAGCGAAAAAATCTGCAAAGACCGGTCGCGTCATAAACCGGACGTTCGAAGCTTTGACGAGGGTTGTTAGTGTTCCGCGAGGGCTTCGGCGATCTTAAGAAAAGTCGTAGATGTTACGCGCGGCAAATTTTTCGGTACAGCACCAGAAGATGGTCGATTAAGCCGGTTCACAGGCCGCCTTCCGGCTCGGTAGACCACGCCAGGTATTTTTAAAGGTGTGCCGCAGTTAGTGGGCAATGGAGCCGAGGAATATATAAATTTTAACGGCGACCATGTTGCTTCTTAATATCCTCGTGGCCAGTTTTCGTCCCGAGTTACTGCCTTTCCTAGTACACTGTGGTGTACTGCTGGTAATCGCGTTGCACCGAAACGCCGGCTTTTGCGGCTTCTCGTCGAATCTCGTCTTCTTCTCACGCTTCTTCCGACCACGCTCGTATCTCTTTATTCGTTTCATTGAAATTTGTTTCGTTCGTTGAAATTCAGCTGTTGAAATTCAATCGGGCAACCTGTTCATCTTTAGAGAGTCGTCGGTTGTTACGTGGCTTGCGATTCAGCTGTTTATTGAGGTGCTCGATCAACGCTGTACGTCGAAAGGATGCTATTGTGGATGCTATTAGGCTGGAAACGAAGTTTTTTTTTTTTATTTAATTGTTTACATTCACAATTTGTCCAGTTTGGACATTTGGTAGAATTTTTTAGCTGTTAGATTATCATGTGGGTGGCTACCCCCAGTGGGATACCATCTTCGTGTTTGCTAGGTTGTGTCCTTTGCGAGGTCTGCTGGGTGTTTCCTTTTCAGTCTTCTATCCATGTTTGGAAACCAAGTGACTGCGGATTGTATCGCTAGGTCGTAATGACGAGGTCACCTTTGTCTTTTGTAGTTTGTAATTTGTCTTATTTGCTGTTGTTAGAATTTAATCTTAATGTTAAGATAAATAATCTGCGGAAGACACGATGTTTATGTTGAGATGATATTAGGTGATATTTATTAAACAGAAATACAGAACCAAATGTATTTCAAATATAAGCGAGTGTTGTGGATTGTTGACAGTTCACTCTCAGACTGACTGTACGTTGTGACCCATGGTCCCTCAAAAGATTTTCAACCCC